>NW_027478495.1:897500-1210908 GCF_051014685.1 Ptiloglossa arizonensis
GATTGACCTAACCCAAAAATTCCTATTGCATTTGAAAGTAGAAACTCGCCCGATTACAACGGTACGTGCATTTTTTCCCTAGGTCATTCTGGTTAAGCGTTTGGAGCAGTAGAATTGTGAAAAATTTTTTGCCTTCTCTACCATTTCTTGGCTTCAAACTCCCATATCTCGCGAACGGATTGACCTAACCCAAAAATTCCTATTGCATCTGAAAGTAGAAACTCGCCCAATTACAACGGTATGTGTATTTTTTCCCTAGGCCATTCTGGTTAAGCGTTTGGAGCAGCAGAATTGCGAAAAATTTTTAGCCTTCTCAACCATTTCTTGGCTTCAAACTCCCATATCTCGCGAACGGATTGACCTAACCCAAAAATTCTTATTGCATCTGAAAGTAGAAACTCGCCCGATTCCAACGGTATGTGTATTTTTTCCCTAGGCAATTCTGGTTAAGCGTTTGGAGCAGCAGAATTGCGAATAATTTGTTGTCTTCTCAACCATTTCTGGTCTTCAAACTCCCATATCTCGCGAACGGATTGACCTAACCCAAAAATTCTTGATGCATCTGAAAGTAGAAACTCGCCCGATTACAACGGTACGTGTATTTTACCCCGTAGGCCATTCTGGTTAAGCGATAGTAGCAGCAGAAGTGCGAAAAATTTGTTGTCTTCTCAACCATTTCTTGGATTCAAACTCCCATATCTCGCGAACGGATTGACCTAAGCCAAAAATTCCTATTGTAACTGAAAGTAGAAACTCGCCCGATTACAACGGTATGTGTATTTTTTCCCTAGGCCATTCTGGTTAAGCGTTTGGAGCAGCAGAAGTGCGAAAAATTTGTTGTCTTCTCATCCATTTCTTGGCTTCAAACCCCCATATCTCGCGAACGGATTGACCTAACCCAAATATTCCTGTTGCGTCTGAAAGTAGAAACTCGCCCGATTACAACGGTATGTGTGTTTTCTCCCTAGCCCATTCTGGTTAAGCGTTTGGAGCAGCAGAATTGCGAAAAATTTGTTGTCTTCTCATCCATTTCTTGGATTCAAACTCCCATATCTCGCGAACGGATTGACCTAACCCAAAAATTCCTGTTGCGTCTGAAAGTAGAAACTCGCCCGATTATAACCGTATGCGTATTTTTTCCCTAGGCCATTCTGGTTAAGCGTTTGGAGCAGCAGAATTGCGAAAAATTTGTTGTCTTCTCAACCATTTCTTGGATTCAAACTCCCATATCTCGCGAACGGATTGACCTAACCCAAAAATTCCTGTTGCGTCTGAAAGTAGAAACTCGCCCGATTATAACGGTATGTGTATTTTGTCCCTAGGCCATTCTGGTTAAGCGGTTTGAGCAGCAGAATTGCGAAAAATTTTTTGCCTTCTCAACCATTTCTTGTCTTCAAACTCCCATATCTCGCGAACGGATTGACCTAACCCAAAAATTCCTATTGCATCTGAAAGTAGAAACTCGCCCGATTACAACGGTATGTGTATTTTTTCCCTAGGCCATTCTGGTTAAGCGTTTGGTGCAGCAGAATTGTGAAAAATTTTTTGCCTTTTCTACCATTTCTTGGTTTCAAACTCCCATTTCTCGCGAACGGATTTACCTAACCCAAAAATTCCTGTTGCATCTGAAAGTAGACACTCGCCCGATTACAACGGTATGTGTATTTTTTCCCTAGGCCATTCTGGTTAAGCGTTTGGAGCAGCAGAATTGTGAAAAATTTTTTGCCTTTTCTACCATTTCTTGGTTTCAAACTCCCATTTCTCGCGAACGGATTGACCTAACCCAAAAATTCCTGTTGCATCTGAAAGTAGAAACTCGCCCGATTACAAGGGTATGGGTATTTTTTCCCTAGGCCATTCTGGATAAGCGTTTGGAGCAGCAGAATTGCGAAAAATTGGTTGTCTTCTCAAACATTTCTTAGCTTGAAACTCCCATATGTCGCGAAACGATTGACCTAACCCAAAAATTCCTATTGCATTTGAAAGTAGAAACTCGCCCGATTACAACGGTAGGTGTATTTTTCCCCTAGGCCATTCTGGTTAAGCGATTGGAGCAGTAGAATTGCGAAAAATTTGTTGTCTTGTCAACCATTTCTTAGCTTGAAAGTCCCATATCTCGCGAACGGATGGACCTAACCCAAAAATTCCTATTGTAACTGAAAGTAGAAACTCGCCCGATTACAACGGTACGCGTATTTTTTCCCTAGGCCATTCTGGTTAAGCGTTTGGTGCAGCAGATTTGCGAAAAATTTGTTGTCTTCTCAACCATATCTTAGCTTCAAACTCTCATATCTCGCGAACGGATTGACCTAACCCAAAAATTCCTATTGCATTTGAAAGTAGAAACTCGCCCGATTACAACGGTACGTGTATTTTTTCCCTAGGTCATTCTGGTTAAGCGTTTGGAGCAGTAGAATTGTGAAAAATTTTTTGCCTTCTCTACCATTTCTTGGCTTCAAACTCCCATATCTCGCGAACGTATTGACTTAACCCAAAAATTCCTATTGCATCTGAAAGTAGAAACTCGCCCAATTACAACGGTATGTGTATTTTTTCCCTAGGCCATTCTGGTTAAGCGCTAGGAGCAGCAGAAGTGAGAAAAATTTGTTGCCTTCTCAACCATTTCTTGTGTTCAAACTCCCATATCTCGCGAACGGATTGACCCAACCCAAAAATTCCTATTGCATCTGAAAGTAGAAACTCGCCCGATTACAACGGTGTGTGTATTTTTTCAAAAGCCCATTCTGGTGAAGCGTTTGGAGCAGCAGAATTGCGAAAAATTTGTTGTCTTCTCTACCATTTCTTGGCTTCAAACACCCATATCTCGCGAACGGATTGACCTAACCCAAAAATTCTTATTGCATCTGAAAGTAGAAACTCGCCCGATTCCAACGGTATGTGTATTTTTTCCCTAGGCCATTCTGGTTAAGCGCTTGGAGCAGCACAAGTGAGAAAAATTTGTTGCCTTCTCAAACATTTCTTGTGTTCAAACTCCCATATCTCGCGAACGGATTGACCCAACCCAAAAATTCCTATTGCATCTGAAAGTAGAAACTCGCCCGATTACAACGGTGTGTGTATTTTTTCCCTAGCCCATTCTGGTGAAGCGTTTGGAGCAGCAGAATTGCGAAAAACTTGTCTTCTCAACCATTTCTTGGCTTCAAACTCCCATATCAAGCGAACGGATTGACATAACCCAAAAATTCCTGTTGCGTCTGAAAGTAGAAACTCGCCCGATTACAACGGCATGTGTATTTTTTCCCTAGCCCATTCTGGTGAAGCGTTTGGAGCAGCAGAATTGCGAAAAATTTGTTGTCTTCTCAACCATTTCTTGGATTCAAACTCCCATATCAAGCGAACGGATTGACCTAACCCAAAAAGTCCTGTTGCGTCTGAAAGTAGAAACTCGCCCGATTACAACGGCATGTGTATTTTTTCCCTAGCCCATTCTGGTTAAGCGTTTGGAGCAGCAGAATTGCGAAAAATTTTTTGCCTTCTCTACCATTTCTTGGTTTCAAACTCCCATATCTCGCGAACGGATTGACCTAACCCAAAAATTCCTGTTGCATCTGAAGGTAGAAACTTGCCCGATAACAACGGTATGCGTATTTTTTCCCTAGGCCATTCTGGTTAAGCGTTTGGAGCAGCAGAATTGCGAATAATTTGTTGTCTTCTCAACCATTTCTTAGCTTCAAACCCCCATATCTCGCGAACGGATTGACCTAACCCAAAAATTCTTATTGCATTTGAAAGTAGAAACTCGCCCGATTACAACGGTACGCGTATTTTTCCCCTAGGCCATTCTGGTTAAGCGTTTGGAGCAGCAGATTTGCGAAAAATTTGTTGTCTTCTCAACCATATCTTAGCTTCAAACTCTCATATCTCGCGAACGGATTGACCTAACCCAAAAATTCCTATTGCATTTGAAAGTAGAAACTCGCCCGATTACAACGGTACGTGTATTTTTTCCCTAGGTCATTCTGGTTAAGCGTTTGGAGCAGTAGAATTGTGAAAAGTTTTTTGCCTTCTCTACCATTTCTTGGCTTCAAACTCCCATATCTCGCGAACGGATTGACCTAACCCAAAAATTCCTATTGCATCTGAAAGTAGAAACTCGCCCAATTACAACGGTATGTGTATTTTTTCCCTAGGCCATTCTGGTTAAGCGCTTGGAGCAGCAGAAGTGAGAAAAATTTGTTGCCTTCTCAACCATTTCTTGTGTTCAAACTCCCATATCTCGCGAACGGATTGACCCAACCCAAAAATTCCTATTGCATCTGAAAGTAGAAACTCGCCCGATTACAACGGTGTGTGTATTTTTTCAAAAACCCATTCTGGTGAAGCGTTTGGAGCAGCAGAATTGCGAAAAATTTGTTGTCTTGTCAACCATTTCTTAGCTTCAAAGTCCCATATCTCGCGAACGGATGGACCTAACCCAAAAATTCCTATTGTAACTGAAAGTAGAAACTCGCCCGATTACAACGGTACGCGTATTTTTTCCCTAGGCCATTCTGGTTAAGCGTTTGGAGCAGCAGATTTGCGAAAAATTTGTTGTCTTCTCAACCATATCTTAGCTTCAAACTCTCATATCTCGCGAACGGATTGACCTAACCCAAAAATTCCTATTGCATTTGAAAGTAGAAACTCGCCCGATTACAACGGTACGTGCATTTTTTCCCTAGGTCATTCTGGTTAAGCGTTTGGAGCAGTAGAATTGTGAAAAATTTTTTGCCTTCTCTACCATTTCTTGGCTTCAAACTCCCATATCTCGCGAACGGATTGACCTAACCCAAAAATTCCTATTGCATCTGAAAGTAGAAACTCGCCCAATTACAACGGTATGCGTATTTTTTCCCTAGGCCATTCTGGTTAAGCGTTTGGAGCAGCAGAATTGCGAATAATTTGTTGTCTTCTCAACCATTTCTTAGCTTCAAACTCCCATATCTCGCGAACGGATTGACCTAACCCAAAAATTCTTATTGCATTTGAAAGTAGAAACTCGCCCGATTACAACGGTACGCGTATTTTTCCCCTAGGCCATTCTGGTTAAGCGTTTGGAGCAGCAGATTTGCGAAAAATTTGTTGTCTTCTCAACCATATCTTAGCTTCAAACTCTCATATCTCGCGAACGGATTGACCTAACCCAAAAATTCCTATTGCATTTGAAAGTAGAAACTCGCCCGATTACAACGGTACGTGTATTTTTTCCCTAGGTCATTCTGGTTAAGCGTTTGGAGCAGTAGAATTGTGAAAAATTTTTTGCCTTCTCTACCATTTCTTGGCTTCAAACTCCCATATCTCGCGAACGGATTGACCTAACCCAAAAATTCCTATTGCATCTGAAAGTAGAAACTCGCCCAATTACAACGGTATGTGTATTTTTTCCCTAGGCCATTCTGGTTAAGCGCTTGGAGCAGCAGAAGTGAGAAAAATTTGTTGCCTTCTCAATCATTTCTTGTGTTCAAACTCCCATATCTCGCGAACGGATTGACCCAACCCAAAAATTCCTATTGCATCTGAAAGTAGAAACTCGCCCGATTACAACGGTGTGTGTATTTTTTCAAAAACCCATTCTGGTGAAGCGTTTGGAGCAGCAGAATTGCGAAAAATTTGTTGTCTTGTCAACCATTTCTTAGCTTCAAAGTCCCATATCTCGCGAACGGATGGACCTAACCCAAAAATTCCTATTGTAACTGAAAGTAGAAACTCGCCCGATTACAACGGTACGCGTATTTTTTCCCTAGGCCATTCTGGTTAAGCGTTTGGAGCAGCAGATTTGCGAAAAATTTGTTGTCTTCTCAACCATATCTTAGCTTCAAACTCTCATATCTCGCGAACGGATTGACCTAACCCAAAAATTCCTATTGCATTTGAAAGTAGAAACTCGCCCGATTACAACGGTACGTGCATTTTTTCCCTAGGTCATTCTGGTTAAGCGTTTGGAGCAGTAGAATTGTGAAAAATTTTTTGCCTTCTCTACCATTTCTTGGCTTCAAACTCCCATATCTCGCGAACGGATTGACCTAACCCAAAAATTCCTATTGCATCTGAAAGTAGAAACTCGCCCAATTACAACGGTATGTGTATTTTTTCCCTAGGCCATTCTGGTTAAGCGTTTGGAGCAGCAGAATTGCGAAAAATTTTTAGCCTTCTCAACCATTTCTTGGCTTCAAACTCCCATATCTCGCGAACGGATTGACCTAACCCAAAAATTCTTATTGCATCTGAAAGTAGAAACTCGCCCGATTCCAACGGTATGTGTATTTTTTCCCTAGGCAATTCTGGTTAAGCGTTTGGAGCAGCAGAATTGCGAATAATTTGTTGTCTTCTCAACCATTTCTGGTCTTCAAACTCCCATATCTCGCGAACGGATTGACCTAACCCAAAAATTCTTGATGCATCTGAAAGTAGAAACTCGCCCGATTACAACGGTACGTGTATTTTACCCCGTAGGCCATTCTGGTTAAGCGATAGTAGCAGCAGAAGTGCGAAAAATTTGTTGTCTTCTCAACCATTTCTTGGATTCAAACTCCCATATCTCGCGAACGGATTGACCTAAGCCAAAAATTCCTATTGTAACTGAAAGTAGAAACTCGCCCGATTACAACGGTATGTGTATTTTTTCCATAGGCCATTCTGGTTAAGCGTTTGGAGCAGCAGAAGTGCGAAAAATTTGTTGTCTTCTCATCCATTTCTTGGCTTCAAACCCCCATATCTCGCGAACGGATTGACCTAACCCAAATATTCCTGTTGCGTCTGAAAGTAGAAACTCGCCCGATTACAACGGTATGTGTGTTTTCTCCCTAGCCCATTCTGGTTAAGCGTTTGGAGCAGCAGAATTGCGAAAAATTTGTTGTCTTCTCATCCATTTCTTGGATTCAAACTCCCATATCTCGCGAACGGATTGACCTAACCCAAAAATTCCTGTTGCGTCTGAAAGTAGAAACTCGCCCGATTATAACCGTATGCGTATTTTTTCCCTAGGCCATTCTGGTTAAGCGTTTGGAGCAGCAGAATTGCGAAAAATTTGTTGTCTTCTCAACCATTTCTTGGATTCAAACTCCCATATCTCGCGAACGGATTGACCTAACCCAAAAATTCCTGTTGCGTCTGAAAGTAGAAACTCGCCCGATTATAACGGTATGTGTATTTTGTCCCTAGGCCATTCTGGTTAAGCGGTTTGAGCAGCAGAATTGCGAAAAATTTTTTGCCTTCTCAACCATTTCTTGTCTTCAAACTCCCATATCTCGGGAACGGATTGACCTAACCCAAAAATTCCTATTGCATCTGAAAGTGGAAACTCGCCCGATTACAACGGTATGTGTATTTTTTCCCTAGGCCATTCTGGTTAAGCGTTTGGTGCAGCACAATTGTGAAAAATTTTTTGCCTTTTCTACCATTTCTTGGTTTCAAACTCCCATTTCTCGCGAACGGATTTACCTAACCCAAAAATTCCTGTTGCATCTGAAAGTAGACACTCGCCCGATTACAACGGTATGTGTATTTTTTCCCTAGGCCATTCTGGTTAAGCGTTTGGAGCAGCAGAATTGTGAAAAATTTTTTGCCTTTTCTACCATTTCTTGGTTTCAAACTCCCATTTCTCGCGAACGGATTGACCTAACCCAAAAATTCCTGTTGCATCTGAAAGTAGAAACTCGCCCGATTACAAGGGTATGGGTATTTTTTCCCTAGGCCATTCTGGATAAGCGTTTGGAGCAGCAGAATTGCGAAAAATTTGTTGTCTTCTCAAACATTTCTTAGCTTGAAACTCCCATATGTCGCGAAACGATTGACCTAACCCAAAAATTCCTATTGCATTTGAAAGTAGAAACTCGCCCGATTACAACGGTAGGTGTATTTTTCCCCTAGGCCATTCTGGTTAAGCGATTGGAGCAGTAGAATTGCGAAAAATTTGTTGTCTTGTCAACCATTTCTTAGCTTCAAAGTCCCATATCTCGCGAACGGATGGACCTAACCCAAAAATTCCTATTGTAACTGAAAGTAGAAACTCGCCCGATTACAACGGTACGCGTATTTTTTCCCTAGGCCATTCTGGTTAAGCGTTTGGTGCAGCAGATTTGCGAAAAATTTGTTGTCTTCTCAACCATATCTTAGCTTCAAACTCTCATATCTCGCGAACGGATTGACCTAACCCAAAAATTCCTATTGCATTTGAAAGTAGAAACTCGCCCGATTACAACGGTACGTGTATTTTTTCCCTAGGTCATTCTGGTTAAGCGTTTGGAGCAGTAGAATTGTGAAAAATTTTTTGCCTTCTCTACCATTTCTTGGCTTCAAACTCCCATATCTCGCGAACGTATTGACCTAACCCAAAAATTCCTATTGCATCTGAAAGTAGAAACTCGCCCAATTACAACGGTATGTGTATTTTTTCCCTAGGCCATTCTGGTTAAGCGCTTGGAGCAGCAGAAGTGAGAAAAATTTGTTGCCTTCTCAACCATTTCTTGTGTTCAAACTCCCATATCTCGCGAACGGATTGACCCAACCCAAAAATTCCTATTGCATCTGAAAGTAGAAACTCGCCCGATTACAACGGTGTGTGTATTTTTTCAAAAACCCATTCTGGTGAAGCGTTTGGAGCAGCAGAATTGCGAAAAATTTGTTGTCTTCTCTACCATTTCTTGGCTTCAAACACCCATATCTCGCGAACGGATTGACCCAACCCAAAAATTCCTATTGCATCTGAAAGTAGAAACTCGCCCGATTACAACGGTGTGTGTATTTTTTCCCTAGCCCATTCTGGTGAAGCGTTTGGAGCAGCAGAATTGCGAAAAATTTTTTGCCTTCTCAACCATTTCTTGTCTTCAAACTCCCATATCTCGCGAACGGCTTGACCCAACCCAAAAATTCCTATTGCGTCTGAAAGTAGAAACTCGCCCGATCACAACGGTATGTGTATTTTTTCCCTAGGCCATTCTGGTTAAGCGTTTGGAGCAGCAGAATTGCGAAAAATTTTTTGCCTTCTCAACCATGTCTTGGCTTCAAACTCCCATATCTCGCGAACGGAATGACCTAACGCAAAAATTCCTGTTGCATCTGAAGGTAGAAACTTGCCCGATAACAACGGTAGACGTATTTTTTCCCTAGGCCATTCTGGTTAAGCGTTTGGAGCAGCAGAATTGCGAATAATTTGTTGTCTTCTCAACCATTTCTTAGCTTGAAACTCCCATATCTCGCGAACCGATTGACCTAACCCAAAAATTCCTATTGCATTTGAAAGTAGAAACTCGCCCGATTACAACGGTAGGTGTATTTTTCCCCTAGGCCATTCTGGTTAAGCGATTGGAGCAGTAGAAGTGCGAAAAATTTGTTGTCTTGTCAACCATTTCTTAGCTTCAAAGTCCCATATCTCGCGAACGGATGGACCTAACCCAAAAATTCCTATTGTAACTGAAAGTAGAAACTCGCCCGATTACAACGGTACGCGTATTTTTTCCCTAGGCCATTCTGGTTAAGCGTTTGGAGCAGCAGATTTGCGAAAAATTTGTTGTCTTCTCAACCATATCTTAGCTTCAAACTCTCATATCTCGCGAACGGATTGACCTAACCCAAAAATTCCTATTGCATTTGAAAGTAGAAACTCGCCCGATTACAACGGTACGTGTATTTTTTCCCCAGGTCATTCTGGTTAAGCGTTCGGAGCAGTAGAATTGTGAAAAATTTTTGCCTTCTCTACCATTTCTTGGCTTCAAACTCCCATATCTCGCGAACGGATTGACCTAACCCAAAAATTCCTATTGCATCTGAAAGTAGAAACTCGCCCAATTACAACGGTATGTGTATTTTTTCCCTAGGCCATTCTGGTTAAGCGTTTGGAGCAGCAGAATTGCGAAAAATTTTTTGCCTTCTCAACCATTTCTTGGCTTCAAACTCCCATATCTCGCGAACGGATTGACCTAACCCAAAAATTCTTATTGCATCTGAAAGTAGAAACTCGCCCGATTCCAACGGTATGTGTATTTTTTCCCTAGGCAATTCTGGTTAAGCGTTTGGAGCAGCAGAATTGCGAATAATTTGTTGTCTTCTCAACCATTTCTGGTCTTCAAACTCCCATATCTCGCGAACGGATTGACCTAACCCAAAAATTCTTGTTGCATCTGAAAGTAGAAACTCGCCCGATTACAACGGTATGTGTATTTTACCCCGTAGGCCATTCTGGTTAAGCGATAGGAGCAGCAGAAGTGCGAAAAATTTGTTGTCTTCTCAACCATTTCTTGGATTCAAACTCCCATATCTCGCGAACGGATTGACCTAAGCCAAAAATTCCTATTGTAACTGAAAGTAGAAACTCGCCCGATTACAACGGTATGTGTATTTTTTCCCTAGGCCATTCTGTTTAAGCGTTTGGAGCAGCAGAAGTGCGAAAAATTTGTTGTCTTCTCAACCATTTCTTGGCTTCAAACCCCCATATCTCGCGAACGGATTGACCTAACCCAAAAATTCCTGTTGCGTCTGAAAGTAGAAACTCGCCCGATTACAACGGTATGTGTGTTTTCTCCCTAGCCCATTCTGGTTAAGCGTTTGGAGCAGCAGAATTGCGAATAATTTGTTGTCTTCTCAACCATTTCTTAGCTTGAAACTCCCATATCTCGCGAACCGATTGACCTAACCCAAAAATTCCTATTGCATTTGAAAGTAGAAACTCGCCCGATTACAACGGTAGGTGTATTTTTCCTCTAGGCCATTCTGGTTAAGCGATTGGAGCAGTAGAAGTGCGAAAAATTTGTTGTCTTGTCAACCATTTCTTAGCTTCAAAGTCCCATATCTCGCGAACGGATGGACCTAACCCAAAAATTCCTATTGTAACTGAAAGTAGAAACTCGCCCGATTACAACGGTACGCGTATTTTTTCCCTAGGCCATTCTGGTTAAGCGTTTGGAGCAGCAGATTTGCGAAAAATTTTTTGTCTTCTCAACCATATCTTAGCTTCAAACTCTCATATCTCGCGAACGGATGGACCTAACCCAAAAATTCCTATTGTAACTGAAAGTAGAAACTCGCCCGATTACAACGGTACGCGTATTTTTTCCCTAGGCCATTCTGGTTAAGCGTTTGGAGCAGCAGAAGTGCGAAAAATTTGTTGTCTTCTCAACCATTTCTTGGCTTCAAACCCCCATATCTCGCGAACGGATTGACCTAACCCAAAAATTCCTGTTGCGTCTGAAAGTAGAAACTCGCCCGATTACAACGGTATGTGTGTTTTCTCCCTAGCCCATTCTGGTTAAGCGTTTGGAGCAGCAGAATTGCGAATAATTTGTTGTCTTCTCAACCATTTCTGGTCTTCAAACTCCCATATCTCGCGAACGGATTGACCTAACCCAAAAATTCTTGTTGCATCTGAAAGTAGAAACTCGCCCGATTACAACGGTATGTGTATTTTACCCCGTAGGCCATTCTGGTTAAGCGATAGGAGCAGCAGAAGTGCGAAAAATTTGTTGTCTTCTCAACCATTTCTTGGATTCAAACTCCCATATCTCGCGAACGGATTGACCTAAGCCAAAAATTCCTATTGTAACTGAAAGTAGAAACTCGCCCGATTACAACGGTATGTTTATTTTTTCCCTAGGCCATTCTGTTTAAGCGTTTGGAGCAGCAGAAGTGCGAAAAATTTGTTGTCTTCTCAACCATTTCTTGGCTTCAAACCCCCATATCTCGCGAACGGATTGACCTAACCCAAAAATTCCTGTTGCGTCTGAAAGTAGAAACTCGCCCGATTACAACGGTATGTGTGTTTTCTCCCTAGCCCATTCTGGTTAAGCGTTTGGAGCAGCAGAATTGCGAATAATTTGTTGTCTTCTCAACCATTTCTTAGCTTGAAACTCCCATATCTCGCGAACCGATTGACCTAACCCAAAAATTCCTATTGCATTTGAAAGTAGAAACTCGCCCGATTACAACGGTAGGTGTATTTTTCCTCTAGGCCATTCTGGTTAAGCGATTGGAGCAGTAGAAGTGCGAAAAATTTGTTGTCTTGTCAACCATTTCTTAGCTTCAAAGTCCCATATCTCGCGAACGGATGGACCTAACCCAAAAATTCCTATTGTAACTGAAAGTAGAAACTCGCCCGATTACAACGGTACGCGTATTTTTTCCCTAGGCCATTCTGGTTAAGCGTTTGGAGCAGCAGATTTGCGAAAAATTTTTTGTCTTCTCAACCATATCTTAGCTTCAAACTCTCATATCTCGCGAACGGATGGACCTAACCCAAAAATTCCTATTGTAACTGAAAGTAGAAACTCGCCCGATTACAACGGTACGCGTATTTTTTCCCTAGGCCATTCTGGTTAAGCGTTTGGAGCAGCAGAAGTGCGAAAAATTTGTTGTCTTCTCAACCATTTCTTGGCTTCAAACCCCCATATCTCGCGAACGGATTGACCTAACCCAAAAATTCCTGTTGCGTCTGAAAGTAGAAACTCGCCCGATTACAACGGTATGTGTGTTTTCTCCCTAGCCCATTCTGGTTAAGCGTTTGGAGCAGCAGAATTGCGAATAATTTGTTGCCTTCTCTACCATTTCTTGGCTTCAAACTCCCATATCTCGCGAACGGATTGACCTAACCCAAAAATTCCTATTGCATCTGAAAGTAGAAACTCGCCCAATTACAACGGTATGTGTATTTTTTCCCTAAGCCATTCTGGTTAAGCGTTTGGAGCAGCAGAATTGCGAAAAATTTTTTGCCTTCTCAACCATTTCTTGGCTTCAAACTCCCATATCTCGCGAACGGATTGACCTAACCCAAAAATTCTTATTGCATCTGAAAGTAGAAACTCGCCCGATTCCAACGGTATGTGTATTTTTTCCCTAGGCAATTCTGGTTAAGCGTTTGGAGCAGCAGAATTGCGAATAATTTGTTGTCTTCTCAACCATTTCTGGTCTTCAAACTCCCATATCTCGCGAACGGATTGACCTAACCCAAAAATTCTTGTTGCATCTGAAAGTAGAAACTCGCCCGATTACAACGGTATGTGTATTTTACCCCGTAGGCCATTCTGGTTAAGCGATAGGAGCAGCAGAAGTGCGAAAAATTTGTTGTCTTCTCAACCATTTCTTGGATTCAAACTCCCATATCTCGCGAACGGATTGACCTAAGCCAAAAATTCCTATTGTAACTGAAAGTAGAAACTCGCCCGATTGCAACGGTATGTGTATTTTTTCCCTAGGCCATTCTGTTTAAGCGTTTGGAGCAGCAGAAGTGCGAAAAATTTGTTGTCTTCTCAACCATTTCTTGGCTTCAAACCCCCATATCTCGCGAACGGATTGACCTAACCCAAAAATTCCTGTTGCGTCTGAAAGTAGAAACTCGCCCGATTACAACGGTGTGTGTGTTTTCTCCCTAGCCCATTCTGGTTAAGCGTTTGGAGCAGCAGAATTGCGAAAAATTTGTTGTCTTCTCATCCATTTCTTGGATTCAAACTCCCATATCTCGCGAACGGATTGACCTAACCCAAAAATTCCTGTTGCGTCTGAAAGTAGAAACTCGCCCGATTATAACCGTATGTGTATTTTTTCCCTAGGCCATTCTGGTTAAGCGTTTGGAGCAGCAGAATTGCGAAAAATTTGTTGTCTTCTCAACCATTTCTTGGATTCAAACTCCCATATATCGCGAACGGATTGACCTAACCCAAAAATTCCTGTTGCGTCTGAAAGTAGAAACTCGCCCGATTATAACTGTATGTGTATTTTTTCCCTAGGCCATTCTGGTTAAGCGGTTTGAGCAGCAGAATTGCGAAAAATTTTTTGCCTTCTCAACCATTTCTTGTCTTCAAACTCCCATATCTCGCGAACGGATTGACCTAACCCAAAAATTCCTATTGCATCTGAAAGTAGAAACTCGCCCGATTACAACGGTATGTGTATTTTTTCCCTAGGCCATTCTGGTTAAGCGTTTGGAGCAGCAGAATTGTGAAAAATTTTTTGCCTTTTCTACCATTTCTTGGTTTCAAACTCCCATTTCTCGCGAACGGATTGACCTAACCCAAAAATTCCTGTTGCATCTGAAAGTACAAACTCGCCCGATTACAACGGTATGTGTATTTTTTCCCTAGGCCATTCTGGTTAAGCGTTTGGAGCAGCAGAATTGTGAAAAATTTTTTGCCTTTTCTACCATTTCTTGGATTCAAACTCCCATTTCTCGCGAACGGATTGACCTAACCCAAAAATTCCTGTTGCGTCTGAAAGTAGAAACTCGCCCGATTACTACGGTATGTGTGTTTTCTCCCTAGCCCATTCTGGTTAAGCGTTTGGAGCAGCAGAATTGCGAAAAATTTGTTGTCTTCTCATCCATTTCTTGGATTCAAACTCCCATATCTCGCGAACGGATTGACCTAACCCAGAAATTCCTGTTGCGTCTGAAAGTAGAAACTCGCCCGATTATAACCGTATGTGTATTTTTTCCCTAGGCCATTCTGGTTAAGCGTTTGGAGCAGCAGAATTGCGAAAAATTTGTTGTCTTCTCAACCATTTCTTGGATTCAAACTCCCATATCTCGCGAACGGATTGACCTAACCCAAAAATTCCTGTTGAGTCTGAAAGTAGAAACTCGCCCGATTATAACGGTATGTGTATTTTTTCCCTAGGCCATTCTGGTTAAGCGGTTTGAGCAGCAGAATTGCGAAAAATTTTTTGCCTTCTCAACCATTTCTTGTCTTCAAACTCCCATATCTCGCGAACGGATTGACCTAACCCAAAAATTCCTATTGCATCTGAAAGTAGAAACTCGCCCGATTACAACGGTATGTGTATTTTTTCCCTAGGCCATTCTGGTTAAGCGTTTGGAGCAGCAGAATTGTGAAAAATTTTTTGCCTTTTCTACCATTTCTTGGTTTCAAACTCCCATTTCTCGCGAACGGATTGACCTAACCCAAAAATTCCTGTTGCATCTGAAAGTAGAAACTCGCCCGATTACAACGGTATGTGTATTTTTTCCCTAGGCCATTCTGGTTAAGCGTTTGGAGCAGCAGAATTGTGAAAAATTTTTTGCCTTTTCTACCATTTCTTGGATTCAAACTCCCATTTCTCGCGAACGGATTGACCTAACCCAAAAATTCCTGTTGCATCTGAAAGTAGAAACTCGCCCGATTACAAGGGTATGGGTATTTTTTCCCTAGGCCATTCTGGATAAGCGTTTGGAGCAGCAGAATTGCGAAAAATTTGTTGTCTTCTCAAACATTTCTTAGCTTGAAACTCCCATATCTCGCGAACCGATTGAACTAACCCAAAAATTCCTATTGCATTTGAAAGTAGAAACTCGCCCGATTACAAAGGTAGGTGTATTTTTCCCCTAGGCCATTCTGGTTAAGCGATTGGAGCAGTAGAAGTGCGAAAAATTTGTTGTCTTGTCAACCATTTCTTAGCTTCAAAGTCCCATATCTCGCGAACGGATGGACCTAACCCAAAAATTCCTATTGTAACTGAAAGTAGAAACTCGACCGATTACAACGGTACGCGTATTTTTTCCCTAGGCCATTCTGGTTAAGCGTTTGGTGTAGCAGATTTGCGAAAAATTTGTTGTCTTCTCAACCATATCTTAGCTTCAAACTCTCATATCTCGCGAACGGATTGACCTAACCCAAAAATTCCTATTGCATTTGAAAGTAGAAACTCGCCCGATTACAACGGTACGTGTATTTTTTCCCTAGGTCATTCTGGTTAAGCGTTTGGAGCAGTAGAATTGTGAAAAATTTTTTGCCTTCTCTACCATTTCTTGGCTTCAAACTCCCATATCTCGCGAACGGATTGACCTAACCCAAAAATTCTTATTGCATCTGAAAGTAGAAACTCGCCCGATTCCAACGGTATGGGTATTTTTTCCCTAGGCCATTCTGGTTAAGCGCTTGGAGCAGCACAAGTGAGAAAAATTTGTTGCCTTCTCAAACATTTCTTGGCTTCAAACTCCCATATCAAGCGAACGGATTGACATAACCCAAAAATTCCTGTTGCGTCTGAAAGTAGAAACTCGCCCGATTACAACGGCATGTGTATTTTTTCCCTAGCCCATTCTGGTGAAGCGTTTGGAGCAGCAGAATTGCGAAAAATTTGTTGTCTTCTCAACCATTTCTTGGATTCAAACTCCCATATCAAGCGAACGGATTGATCTAACCGAAAAATTCCTGTTGCGTCTGAAAGTAGAAACTCGCCCGATTACAACGGCATGTGTATTTTTTCCCTAGCCCATTCTGGTTAAGCGTTTGAAGCAGCAGAATTGCGAAAAATTTTTTGCCTTCTCAACCATTTCTTAGCTTCAAACTCCCATATCTCGCGAACGGAATGACCTAACCCAAAAATTCCTGTTGCATCTGAAGGTAGAAACTTGCCCGATAACAACGGTATGCGTATTTTTTCCCTAGGCCATTCTGGTTAAGCGTTTGAAGCAGCAGAATTGCGAAAAATTTGTTGTCTTCTCAACCATTTCTTGGATTCAAACTCCCATATCTCGCGAACGGATTGGCCTAACCCAAAAATTCCTGTTGCGTCTGAAAGTAGAAACTCGCCCGATTATAACCGTATGTGTATTTTTTCCCTAGGCCATTCTGGTTAAGCGGTTGGAGCAGCAGAATTGCGAAAAATTTTTTGCCTTCTCAACCATTTCTTGTCTTCAAACTCCCATATCTCGCGAACGGATTGACCTAACCCAAAAATTCCTATTGCATCTGAAAGTAGAAACTCGCCCGATTACAACGGTATGTGTATTTTTTCCCTAGGCCTTTCTGGTTAAGCGTTTGGAGCAGCAGAATTGTGAAAAATTTGTTGTCTTGTCAACCATTTCTTAGCTTCAAAGTCCCATTTCTCGCGAACGGATTGACCTAACCCAAAAATTCCTGTTGCATCTGAAAGTAGAAACTCGCCCGATTACAAAGGTATGGGTATTTTTTCCCTAGGTCATTCTGGTTAAGCGATTGGAGCAGTAGAAGTGCGAAAAATTTGTTGTCTTGTCAACCATTTCTTAGCTTCAAAGTCCCATATCTCGCGAACGGATGGACCTAACCCAAAAATTCCTATTGTAACTGAAAGTAGAAACTCGCCCGATTACAACGGTACGCGTATTTTTTCCCTAGGCCATTCTGGTTAAGCGTTTGGAGCAGCAGAATTGCGAAAAATTTTTTGCCTTCTCAACCATTTCTTGGCTTCAAACTCCCATATCTCGCGAACGGATTGACCTAACCCAAAATTTCTTATTGCATCTGAAAGTAGAAACTCGCCCGATTCCAACGGTATGTGTATTTTTTCCCTAGGTCATTCTGGTTAAGCGTTTGGAGCAGCAGAAGTGAGAAAAATTTGTTGCCTTCTCAACCATTTCTTGTGTTCAAACTCCCATATCTCGCGAACGGATTGACGCAACCCAAAAATTCCTATTGCATCTGAAAGTAGAAACTCGCCCGATTACAACGGTGTGTGTATTTTTTCCCTAGCCCATTCTGGTGAAGCGTTTGGAGCAGCAGAATTGCGAAAAATTTGTTGTCTTCTCAACCATTTCTTGGCTTCAAACTCCCATATCAAGCGAACGGATTGACCTAACCCAAAAATTCCTGTTGCGTCTGAAAGTAGAAACTCGCACGATTACAACGGCATGTGTATTTTTTCCCTAGCCCATTCTGGTTAAGCGTTTGGAGCAGCAGAATTGCGAAAAATTTTTTGCCTTCTCTACCATTTCTTGGATTCAAACTCCCATACCTCGCGAACGGATTGACCTAACCCAAAAATTCCTATTGCATCTGAAAGTAGAAACTCGCCCGATTACAACGGTATGTGTATTTTTTCCCTAGGCCATTCTGGTTAAGCGTTTGGAGCGGCAGAATTGCGAAAAATTTTTTGCCTTCTCAACCATTTCTTGTCTTCAAACTCCCATATCTCGCGAACGGATTGACCTAACCCAAAAATTCCTATTGCATCTGAAAGTAGCAACTCGCCCGACTACAACGGTATGTGTATTTTTTCCCTAGGCCATTCTGGTTAAGCGTTTGGAGCAGCAGAATTGTGAAAAATTTTTTGCCTTTTCTACCATTTCTTGGTTTCAAACTCCCATTTCTCGCGAACGGATTGACCTAACCCAAAAATTCCTGTTGCATCTGAAAGTAGAAACTCGCCCGATTACAACGGTATGTGTATTTTTTCCCTAGGCCATTCTGGTTAAGCGTTTGGAGCAGCAGAATTGTGAAAAATTTTTTGCCTTTTCTACCATTTCTTGGATTCAAACTCCCATTTCTCGCGAACGGATTGACCTAACCCAAAAATTCCTGTTGCGTCTGAAAGTAGAAACTCGCCCGATTACAACGGTATGTGTGTTTTCTCCCTAGCCCATTCTGGTTAAGCGTTTGGAGCAGCAGAATTGCGAAAAATTTGTTGTCTTCTCATCCATTTCTTGGATTCAAACTCCCATATCTCGCGAACGGATTGACCTAACCCAAAAATTCCTGTTGCTTCTGAAAGTAGAAACTCGCCCGATTATAACCGTATGTGTATTTTACCCCGTAGGCCATTCTGGTTAAGCGATAGGAGCAGCAGAAGTGCGAAAAATTTGTTGTCTTCTCAACCATTTCTTGGATTCAAACTCCCATATCTCGCGAACGGATTGACCTAAGCCAAAAATTCCTATTGTAACTGAAAGTAGAAACTCGCCCGATTGCAACGGTATGTGTATTTTTTCCCTAGGCCATTCTGTTTAAGCGTTTGGAGCAGCAGAAGTGCGAAAAATTTGTTGTCTTCTCAACCATTTCTTGGCTTCAAACCCCCATATCTCGCGAACGGATTGACCTAACCCAAAAATTCCTGTTGCGTCTGAAAGTAGAAACTCGCCCGATTACAACGGTGTGTGTGTTTTCTCCCTAGCCCATTCTGGTTAAGCGTTTGGAGCAGCAGAATTGCGAAAAATTTGTTGTCTTCTCATCCATTTCTTGGATTCAAACTCCCATATCTCGCGAACGGATTGACCTAACCCAAAAATTCCTGTTGCGTCTGAAAGTAGAAACTCGCCCGATTATAACCGTATGTGTATTTTTTCCCTAGGCCATTCTGGTTAAGCGTTTGGAGCAGCAGAATTGCGAAAAATTTGTTGTCTTCTCAACCATTTCTTGGATTCAAACTCCCATATATCGCGAACGGATTGACCTAACCCAAAAATTCCTGTTGCGTCTGAAAGTAGAAACTCGCCCGATTATAACTGTATGTGTATTTTTTCCCTAGGCCATTCTGGTTAAGCGGTTTGAGCAGCAGAATTGCGAAAAATTTTTTGCCTTCTCAACCATTTCTTGTCTTCAAACTCCCATATCTCGCGAACGGATTGACCTAACCCAAAAATTCCTATTGCATCTGAAAGTAGAAACTCGCCCGATTACAACGGTATGTGTATTTTTTCCCTAGGCCATTCTGGTTAAGCGTTTGGAGCAGCAGAATTGTGAAAAATTTTTTGCCTTTTCTACCATTTCTTGGTTTCAAACTCCCATTTCTCGCGAACGGATTGACCTAACCCAAAAATTCCTGTTGCATCTGAAAGTAGAAACTCGCCCGATTACAACGGTATGTGTATTTTTTCCCTAGGCCATTCTGGTTAAGCGTTTGGAGCAGCAGAATTGTGAAAAATTTTTTGCCTTTTCTACCATTTCTTGGATTCAAACTCCCATTTCTCGCGAACGGATTGACCTAACCCAAAAATTCCTGTTGCGTCTGAAAGTAGAAACTCGCCCAATTACTACGGTATGTGTGTTTTCTCCCTAGCCCATTCTGGTTAAGCGTTTGGAGCAGCAGAATTGCGAAAAATTTGTTGTCTTCTCATCCATTTCTTGGATTCAAACTCCCATATCTCGCGAACGGATTGACCTAACCCAGAAATTCCTGTTGCGTCTGAAAGTAGAAACTCGCCCGATTATAACCGTATGTGTATTTTTTCCCTAGGCCATTCTGGTTAAGCGTTTGGAGCAGCAGATTTGCGAAAAATTTGTTGTCTTCTCAACCATATCTTAGCTTCAAACTCTCATATCTCGCGAACGGATCGACCTAACCCAAAAATTCCTATTGCATTTGAAAGTAGAAACTCGCCCGATTACAACGGTATGTGTATTTTTTCCCTAGGCCATTCTGGTTAAGCGTTTGAAGCAGCAGAATTGCGAAAAATTTTTTGCCTTCTCAACCATTTCTTAGCTTCAAACTCCCATATCTCGCGAACGGATTGACCTAACCCAAAAATTCCTATTGCATCTGAAAGTAGAAACTCGCCCGATTACAACGGTATGTGTATTTTTTCCCTAGGCCATTCTGGTTAAGCGTTTGGAGCAGCAGAATTGTGAAAAATTTTTTGCCTTTTCTACCATTTCTTGGTTTCAAACTCCCATTTCTCGCGAACGGATTGACCTAACCCAAAAATTCCCGTTGCATCTGAAAGTAGAAACTCGCCCGATTACAACGGTATGTGTATTTTTTCCCTAGGCCATTCTGGTTAAGCGTTTGGAGCAGCAGAATTGTGAAAAATTTTTTGCCTTTTCTACCATTTCTTGGATTCAAACTCCCATTTCTCGCGAACGGATTGACCTAACCCAAAAATTCCTGTTGCATCTGAAAGTAGAAACTCGCCCGATTACAAGGGTATGGGTATTTTTTCCCTAGGCCATTCTGGATAAGCGTTTGGAGCAGCAGAATTGCGAAAAATTTGTTGTCTTCTCAAACATTTCTTAGCTTGAAACTCCCATATCTCGCGAACCGATTGAACTAACCCAAAAATTCCTATTGCATTTGAAAGTAGAAACTCGCCCGATTACAAAGGTAGGTGTATTTTTCCCCTAGGCCATTCTGGTTAAGCGATTGGAGCAGTAGAAGTGCGAAAAATTTGTTGTCTTGTCAACCATTTCTTAGCTTCAAAGTCCCATATCTCGCGAACGGATGGACCTAACCCAAAAATTCCTATTGTAACTGAAAGTAGAAACTCGACCGATTACAACGGTACGCGTATTTTTTCCCTAGGCCATTCTGGTTAAGCGTTTGGTGCAGCAGATTTGCGAAAAATTTGTTGTCTTCTCAACCATATCTTAGCTTCAAACTCTCATATCTCGCGAACGGATTGACCTAACCCAAAAATTCCTATTGCATTTGAAAGTAGAAACTCGCCCGATTACAACGGTACGTGTATTTTTTCCCTAGGTCATTCTGGTTAAGCGTTTGGAGCAGTAGAATTGTGAAAAATTTTTTGCCTTCTCTACCATTTCTTGGCTTCAAACTCCCATATCTCGCGAACGGATTGACCTAACCCAAAAATTCTTATTGCATCTGAAAGTAGAAACTCGCCCGATTCCAACGGTATGGGTATTTTTTCCCTAGGCCATTCTGGTTAAGCGCTTGGAGCAGCACAAGTGAGAAAAATTTGTTGCCTTCTCAAACATTTCTTGTGTTCAAACTCCCATATCTCGCGAACGGATTGACCCAACCCAAAAATTCCTGTTGCATCTGAAGGTAGAAACTTGCCCGATAACAACGGTATGCGTATTTTTTCCCTAGGCCATTCTGGTTAAGCGTTTGAAGCAGCAGAATTGCGAAAAATTTGTTGTCTTCTCAACCATTTCTTGGATTCAAACTCCCATATCTCGCGAACGGATTGACATAACCCAAAAATTCCTGTTGCGTCTGAAAGTAGAAACTCGCCCGATTATAACCGTATGTGTATTTTTTCCCTAGGCCATTCTGGTTAAGCGTTTGGAGCAGCAGAATTGCGAAAAATTTGTTGTCTTCTCAACCATTTCTTGGATTCAAACTCCCATATCTCGCGAACGGATTGACATAACCCAAAAATTCCTGTTGCGTCTGAAAGTAGAAACTCGCCCGATTACAACGGCATGTGTATTTTTTCCCTAGCCCATTCTGGTGAAGCGTTTGGAGCAGCAGAATTGCGAAAAATTTGTTGTCTTCTCAACCATTTCTTGGATTCAAACTCCCATATCAAGCGAACGGATTGATCTAACCGAAAAATTCCTGTTGCGTCTGACAGTAGAAACTCGCCCGATTACAACGGCATGTGTATTTTTTCCCTAGCCCATTCTGGTTAAGCGTTTGAAGCAGCAGAATTGCGAAAAATTTTTTGCCTTCTCAACCATTTCTTAGCTTCAAACTCCCATATCTCGCGAACGGAATGACCTAACCCAAAAATTCCTGTTGCATCTGAAGGTAGAAACTTGCCCGATAACAACGGTATGCGTATTTTTTCCCTAGGCCATTCTGGTTAAGCGTTTGAAGCAGCAGAATTGCGAAAAATTTGTTGTCTTCTCAACCATTTCTTGGATTCAAACTCCCATATCTCGCGAACGGATTGGCCTAACCCAAAAATTCCTGTTGCGTCTGAAAGTAGAAACTCGCCCGATTATAACCGTATGTGTATTTTTTCCCTAGGCCATTCTGGTTAAGCGGTTGGAGCAGCAGAATTGCGAAAAATTTTTTGCCTTCTCAACCATTTCTTGTCTTCAAACTCCCATATCTCGCGAACGGATTGACCTAACCCAAAAATTCCTATTGCATCTGAAAGTAGAAACTCGCCCGATTACAACGGTATGTGTATTTTTTCCCTAGGCCTTTCTGGTTAAGCGTTTGGAGCAGCAGAATTGTGAAAAATTTGTTGTCTTGTCAACCATTTCTTAGCTTCAAAGTCCCATTTCTCGCGAACGGATTGACCTAACCCAAAAATTCCTGTTGCATCTGAAAGTAGAAACTCGCCCGATTACAAAGGTATGGGTATTTTTTCCCTAGGTCATTCTGGTTAAGCGATTGGAGCAGTAGAAGTGCGAAAAATTTGTTGTCTTGTCAACCATTTCTTAGCTTCAAAGTCCCATATCTCGCGAACGGATGGACCTAACCCAAAAATTCCTATTGTAACTGAAAGTAGAAACTCGCCCGATTACAACGGTACGCGTATTTTTTCCCTAGGCCATTCTGGTTAAGCGTTTGGAGCAGCAGAATTGCGAAAAATTTTTTGCCTTCTCAACCATTTCTTGGCTTCAAACTCCCATATCTCGCGAACGGATTGACCTAACCCAAAATTTCTTATTGCATCTGAAAGTAGAAACTCGCCCGATTCCAACGGTATGTGTATTTTTTCCCTAGGCCATTCTGGTTAAGCGTTTGGAGCAGCAGAAGTGAGAAAAATTTGTTGCCTTCTCAACCATTTCTTGTGTTCAAACTCCCATATCTCGCGAACGGATTGACGCAACCCAAAAATTCCTATTGCATCTGAAAGTAGAAACTCGCCCGATTACAACGGTGTGTGTATTTTTTCCCTAGCCCATTCTGGTGAAGCGTTTGGAGCAGCAGAATTGCGAAAAATTTGTTGTCTTCTCAACCATTTCTTGGCTTCAAACTCCCATATCAAGCGAACGGATTGACCTAACCCAAAAATTCCTGTTGCGTCTGAAAGTAGAAACTCGCCCGATTACAACGGCATGTGTATTTTTTCCCTAGCCCATTCTGGTTAAGCGTTTGGAGCAGCAGAATTGCGAAAAATTTTTTGCCTTCTCTACCATTTCTTGGATTCAAACTCCCATACCTCGCGAACGGATTGACCTAACCCAAAAATTCCTATTGCATCTGAAAGTAGAAACTCGCCCGATTACAACGGTATGTGTATTTTTTCCCTAGGCCATTCTGGTTAAGCGTTTGGAGCGGCAGAATTGCGAAAAATTTTTTGCCTTCTCAACCATTTCTTGTCTTCAAACTCCCATATCTCGCGAACGGATTGACCTAACCCAAAAATTCCTATTGCATCTGAAAGTAGCAACTCGCCCGGCTACAACGGTATGTGTATTTTTTCCCTAGGCCATTCTGGTTAAGCGTTTGGAGCAGCAGAATTGTGAAAAATTTTTTGCCTTTTCTACCATTTCTTGGTTTCAAACTCCCATTTCTCGCGAACGGATTGACCTAACCCAAAAATTCCTGTTGCATCTGAAAGTAGAAACTCGCCCGATTACAACGGTATGTGTATTTTTTCCCTAGGCCATTCTGGTTAAGCGTTTGGAGCAGCAGAATTGTGAAAAATTTTTTGCCTTTTCTACCATTTCTTGGATTCAAACTCCCATTTCTCGCGAACGGATTGACCTAACCCAAAAATTCCTGTTGCGTCTGAAAGTAGAAACTCGCCCGATTACAACGGTATGTGTGTTTTCTCCCTAGCCCATTCTGGTTAAGCGTTTGGAGCAGCAGAATTGCGAAAAATTTGTTGTCTTCTCATCCATTTCTTGGATTCAAACTCCCATATCTCGCGAACGGATTGACCTAACCCAAAAATTCCTGTTGCTTCTGAAAGTAGAAACTCGCCCGATTATAACCGTATGTGTATTTTTTCCCTAGGCCATTCTGGTTAAGCGTTTGGAGCAGCAGAATTGCGAAAAATTTTTTGCCTTCTCAACCATTTCTTAGCTTCAAACTCCCATATCTCGCGAACGGAATGACCTAACCCAAAAATTCCTGTTGCATCTGAAGGTAGAAACTTGCCCGATAACAACGGTATGCGTATTTTTTCCCTAGGCCATTCTGGTTAAGCGTTTGAAGCAGCAGAATTGCGAAAAATTTGTTGTCTTCTCAACCATTTCTTGGATTCAAACTCCCATATCTCGCGAACGGATTGACATAACCCAAAAATTCCTGTTGCGTCTGAAAGTAGAAACTCGCCCGATTATAACCGTATGTGTATTTTTTCCCTAGGCCATTCTGGTTAAGCGTTTGGAGCAGCAGAATTGCGAAAAATTTGTTGTCTTCTCAACCATTTCTTGGATTCAAACTCCCATATCTCGCGAACGGATTGACATAACCCAAAAATTCCTGTTGCGTCTGAAAGTAGAAACTCGCCCGATTACAACGGCATGTGTATTTTTTCCCTAGCCCATTCTGGTGAAGCGTTTGGAGCAGCAGAATTGCGAAAAATTTGTTGTCTTCTCAACCATTTCTTGGATTCAAACTCCCATATCAAGCGAACGGATTGATCTAACCGAAAAATTCCTGTTGCGTCTGACAGTAGAAACTCGCCCGATTACAACGGCATGTGTATTTTTTCCCTAGCCCATTCTGGTTAAGCGTTTGAAGCAGCAGAATTGCGAAAAATTTTTTGCCTTCTCAACCATTTCTTAGCTTCAAACTCCCATATCTCGCGAACGGAATGACCTAACCCAAAAATTCCTGTTGCATCTGAAGGTAGAAACTTGCCCGATAACAACGGTATGCGTATTTTTTCCCTAGGCCATTCTGGTTAAGCGTTTGAAGCAGCAGAATTGCGAAAAATTTGTTGTCTTCTCAACCATTTCTTGGATTCAAACTCCCATATCTCGCGAACGGATTGGCCTAACCCAAAAATTCCTGTTGCGTCTGAAAGTAGAAACTCGCCCGATTATAACCGTATGTGTATTTTTTCCCTAGGCCATTCTGGTTAAGCGGTTGGAGCAGCAGAATTGCGAAAAATTTTTTGCCTTCTCAACCATTTCTTGTCTTCAAACTCCCATATCTCGCGAACGGATTGACCTAACCCAAAAATTCCTATTGCATCTGAAGGTAGAAACTCGCCCGATTACAACGGTATGTGTATTTTTTCCCTAGGCCTTTCTGGTTAAGCGTTTGGAGCAGCAGAATTGTGAAAAATTTGTTGTCTTGTCAACCATTTCTTAGCTTCAAAGTCCCATTTCTCGCGAACGGATTGACCTAACCCAAAAATTCCTGTTGCATCTGAAAGTAGAAACTCGCCCGATTACAAAGGTATGGGTATTTTTTCCCTAGGTCATTCTGGTTAAGCGATTGGAGCAGTAGAAGTGCGAAAAATTTGTTGTCTTGTCAACCATTTCTTAGCTTCAAAGTCCCATATCTCGCGAACGGATGGACCTAACCCAAAAATTCCTATTGTAACTGAAAGTAGAAACTCGCCCGATTACAACGGTACGCGTATTTTTTCCCTAGGCCATTCTGGTTAAGCGTTTGGAGCAGCAGAATTGCGAAAAATTTTTTGCCTTCTCAACCATTTCTTGGCTTCAAACTCCCATATCTCGCGAACGGATTGACCTAACCCAAAATTTCTTATTGCATCTGAAAGTAGAAACTCGCCCGATTCCAACGGTATGTGTATTTTTTCCCTAGGCCATTCTGGTTAAGCGTTTGGAGCAGCAGAAGTGAGAAAAATTTGTTGCCTTCTCAACCATTTCTTGTGTTCAAACTCCCATATCTCGCGAACGGATTGACGCAACCCAAAAATTCCTATTGCATCTGAAAGTAGAAACTCGCCCGATTACAACGGTGTGTGTATTTTTTCCCTAGCCCATTCTGGTTAAGCGTTTGGAGCAGCAGAATTGCGAAAAATTTTTTGCCTTCTCTACCATTTCTTGGATTCAAACTCCCATACCTCGCGAACGGATTGACCTAACCCAAAAATTCCTATTGCATCTGAAAGTAGAAACTCGCCCGATTACAACGGTATGTGTATTTTTTCCCTAGGCCATTCTGGTTAAGCGTTTGGAGCGGCAGAATTGCGAAAAATTTTTTGCCTTCTCAACCATTTCTTGTCTTCAAACTCCCATATCTCGCGAACGGATTGACCTAACCCAAAAATTCCTATTGCATCTGAAAGTAGCAACTCGCCCGACTACAACGGTATGTGTATTTTTTCCCTAGGCCATTCTGGTTAAGCGTTTGGAGCAGCAGAATTGTGAAAAATTTTTTGCCTTTTCTACCATTTCTTGGTTTCAAACTCCCATTTCTCGCGAACGGATTGACCTAACCCAAAAATTCCTGTTGCATCTGAAAGTAGAAACTCGCCCGATTACAACGGTATGTGTATTTTTTCCCTAGGCCATTCTGGTTAAGCGTTTGGAGCAGCAGAATTGTGAAAAATTTTTTGCCTTTTCTACCATTTCTTGGATTCAAACTCCCATTTCTCGCGAACGGATTGACCTAACCCAAAAATTCCTGTTGCGTCTGAAAGTAGAAACTCGCCCGATTACAACGGTATGTGTGTTTTCTCCCTAGCCCATTCTGGTTAAGCGTTTGGAGCAGCAGAATTGCGAAAAATTTGTTGTCTTCTCATCCATTTCTTGGATTCAAACTCCCATATCTCGCGAACGGATTGACCTAACCCAAAAATTCCTGTTGCTTCTGAAAGTAGAAACTCGCCCGATTATAACCGTATGTGTATTTTTTCCCTAGGCCATTCTGGTTAAGCGTTTGGAGCAGCAGAATTGCGAAAAATTTGTTGTCTTCTCAACCATTTCTTGGATTCAAACTCCCATATCAAGCGAACGGATTGACCTAACCCAAAAATTCCTGTTGCGTCTGAAAGTAGAAACTCGCCCGATTATAACGGTATGTGTATTTTTTCCCTAGGCCATTCTGGTTAAGCGGTTTGAGCAGCAGAATTGCGAAAAATTTTTTGCCTTCTCAACCATTTCTTGTCTTCAAACTCCCATATCTCGCGAACGGATTGACCTAACCCAAAAATTCCTATTGCATCTGAAAGTAGAAACTCGCCCGATTACAACGGTATGTGTATTTTTTCCCTAGGCCTTTCTGGTTAAGCGTTTGGAGCAGCAGAATTGTGAAAAATTTTTTGCCTTTTCTACCATTTCTTGGTTTAAATCTCCCATTTCTCGCGAACGGATTGACCTAACCCAAAAATTCCTGTTGCATCTGAAAGTAGAAACTCGCCCGATTACAAAGGTATGGGTATTTTTTCCCTAGGTCATTCTGGTTAAGCGATTGGAGCAGTAGAAGTGCGAAAAATTTGTTGTCTTGTCAACCATTTCTTAGCTTCAAAGTCCCATATCTCGCGAACGGATGGACCTAACCCAAAAATTCCTATTGTAACTGAAAGTAGAAACTCGCCCGATTACAACGGTACGCGTATTTTTTCCCTAGGCCATTCTGGATAAGCGTTTGGAGCAGCAGAATTGCGAAAAATTTTTTGCCTTCTCAACCATTTCTTGTGTTCAAACTCCCATATCTCGCGAACGGATTGACGCAACCCAAAAATTCCTATTGCATCTGAAAGTAGAAACTCGCCCGATTACAACGGTGTGTGTATTTTTTCCCTAGCCCATTCTGGTGAAGCGTTTGGAGCAGCAGAATTGCGAAAAATTTGTTGTCTTCTCAACCATTTCTTGGCTTCAAACTCCCATATCAAGCGAACGGATTGACCTAACCCAAAAATTCCTGTTGCGTCTGAAAGTAGAAACTCGCCCGATTACAACGGCATGTGTATTTTTTCCCTAGCCCATTCTGGTTAAGCGTTTGGAGCAGCAGAATTGCGAAAAATTTTTTGCCTTCTCTACCATTTCTTGGATTCAAACTCCCATACCTCGCGAACGGATTGACCTAACCCAAAAATTCCTATTGCATCTGAAAGTAGAAACTCGCCCGATTACAACGGTATGTGTATTTTTTCCCTAGGCCATTCTGGTTAAGCGTTTGGAGCAGCAGAAGTGAGAAAAATTTGTTGCCTTCTCAACCATTTCTTGTGTTCAAACTCCCATATCTCGCGAACGGATTGACGCAACCCAAAAATTCCTATTGCATCTGAAAGTAGAAACTCGCCCGATTACAACGGTGTGTGTATTTTTTCCCTAGCCCATTCTGGTGAAGCGTTTGGAGCAGCAGAATTGCGAAAAATTTGTTGTCTTCTCAACCATTTCTTGGCTTCAAACTCCCATATCAAGCGAACGGATTGACCTAACCCAAAAATTCCTGTTGCGTCTGAAAGTAGAAACTCGCCCGATTACAACGGCATGTGTATTTTTTCCCTAGCCCATTCTGGTTAAGCGTTTGGAGCAGCAGAATTGCGAAAAATTTTTTGCCTTCTCTACCATTTCTTGGATTCAAACTCCCATACCTCGCGAACGGATTGACCTAACCCAAAAATTCCTATTGCATCTGAAAGTAGAAACTCGCCCGATTACAACGGTATGTGTATTTTTTCCCTAGGCCATTCTGGTTAAGCGTTTGGAGCGGCAGAATTGCGAAAAATTTTTTGCCTTCTCAACCATTTCTTGTCTTCAAACTCCCATATCTCGCGAACGGATTGACCTAACCCAAAAATTCCTATTGCATCTGAAAGTAGCAACTCGCCCGACTACAACGGTATGTGTATTTTTTCCCTAGGCCATTCTGGTTAAGCGTTTGGAGCAGCAGAATTGTGAAAAATTTTTTGCCTTTTCTACCATTTCTTGGTTTCAAACTCCCATTTCTCGCGAACGGATTGACCTAACCCAAAAATTCCTGTTGCATCTGAAAGTAGAAACTCGCCCGATTACAACGGTATGTGTATTTTTTCCCTAGGCCATTCTGGTTAAGCGTTTGGAGCAGCAGAATTGTGAAAAATTTTTTGCCTTTTCTACCATTTCTTGGATTCAAACTCCCATTTCTCGCGAACGGATTGACCTAACCCAAAAATTCCTGTTGCGTCTGAAAGTAGAAACTCGCCCGATTACAACGGTATGTGTGTTTTCTCCCTAGCCCATTCTGGTTAAGCGTTTGGAGCAGCAGAATTGCGAAAAATTTGTTGTCTTCTCATCCATTTCTTGGATTCAAACTCCCATATCTCGCGAACGGATTGACCTAACCCAAAAATTCCTCTTGCTTCTGAAAGTAGAAACTCGCCCGATTATAACCGTATGTGTATTTTTTCCCTAGGCCATTCTGGTTAAGCGTTTGGAGCAGCAGAATTGCGAAAAATTTGTTGTCTTCTCAACCATTTCTTGGATTCAAACTCCCATATCAAGCGAACGGATTGACCTAACCCAAAAATTCCTGTTGCGTCTGAAAGTAGAAACTCGCCCGATTATAACGGTATGTGTATTTTTTCCCTAGGCCATTCTGGTTAAGCGGTTTGAGCAGCAGAATTGCGAAAAATTTTTTGCCTTCTCAACCATTTCTTGTCTTCAAACTCCCATATCTCGCGAACGGATTGACCTAACCCAAAAATTCCTATTGCATCTGAAAGTAGAAACTCGCCCGATTACAACGGTATGTGTATTTTTTCCCTAGGCCTTTCTGGTTAAGCGTTTGGAGCAGCAGAATTGTGAAAAATTTTTTGCCTTTTCTACCATTTCTTGGTTTAAATCTCCCATTTCTCGCGAACGGATTGACCTAACCCAAAAATTCCTGTTGCATCTGAAAGTAGAAACTCGCCCGATTACAAAGGTATGGGTATTTTTTCCCTAGGTCATTCTGGTTAAGCGATTGGAGCAGTAGAAGTGCGAAAAATTTGTTGTCTTGTCAACCATTTCTTAGCTTCAAAGTCCCATATCTCGCGAACGGATGGACCTAACCCAAAAATTCCTATTGTAACTGAAAGTAGAAACTCGCCCGATTACAACGGTACGCGTATTTTTTCCCTAGGCCATTCTGGATAAGCGTTTGGAGCAGCAGAATTGCGAAAAATTTTTTGCCTTCTCAACCATTTCTTGGCTTCAAACTCCCATATCTCGCGAACGGATTGACCTAACCCAAAATTTCTTATTGCATCTGAAAGTAGAAACTCGCCCGATTCCAACGGTATGTGTATTTTTTCCCTAGGCCATTCTGGTTAAGCGTTTGGAGCAGCAGAAGTGAGAAAAATTTGTTGCCTTCTCAACCATTTCTTGTGTTCAAACTCCCATATCTCGCGAACGGATTGACGCAACCCAAAAATTCCTATTGCATCTGAAAGTAGAAACTCGCCCGATTACAACGGTGTGTGTATTTTTTCCCTAGCCCATTCTGGTGAAGCGTTTGGAGCAGCAGAATTGCGAAAAATTTGTTGTCTTCTCAACCATTTCTTGGCTTCAAACTCCCATATCAAGCGAACGGATTGACCTAACCCAAAAATTCCTGTTGCGTCTGAAAGTAGAAACTCGCCCGATTACAACGGCATGTGTATTTTTTCCCTAGCCCATTCTGGTTAAGCGTTTGGAGCAGCAGAATTGCGAAAAATTTTTTGCCTTCTCTACCATTTCTTGGATTCAAACTCCCATACATCGCGAACGGATTGACCTAACCCAAAAATTCCTATTGCATCTGAAAGTAGAAACTCGCCCGATTACAACGGTATGAGTATTTTTTCCCTAGGCCATTCTGGTTAAGCGTTTGGAGCGGCAGAATTGCGAAAAATTTTTTGCCTTCTCAACCATTTCTTGTCTTCAAACTCCCATATCTCGCGAACGGATTGACCCAACCCAAAAATTCCTATTGCATCTGAAAGTAGAAACTCGCCCGATTACAACGGTATGTGTGTTTTCTCCCTAGCCCATTCTGGTTAAGCGTTTGGAGCAGCAGAATTGCGAAAAATTTGTTGTCTTCTCATCCATTTCTTGGATTCAAACTCCCATATCTCGCGAACGGATTGACCTAACCCAAAAATTCCTGTTGCGTCTGAAAGTAGAAACTCGCCCGATTATAACCGTATGTGTATTTTTTCCCTAGGCCATTCTGGTTAAGCGTTTGGAGCAGCAGAATTGCGAAAAATTTGTTGTCTTCTCAACCATTTCTTGGATTCAAACTCCCATATCTCGCGAACGGATTGACCTAACCCAAAAATTCCTGTTGCGTCTGAAAGTAGAAACTCGCCCGATTATAACGGTATGTGTATTTTTTCCCTAGGCCATTCTGGTTAAGCGGTTTGAGCAGCAGAATTGCGAAAAATTTTTTGCCTTCTCAACCATTTCTTGTCTTCAAACTCCCATATCTCGCGAACGGATTGACCTAACCCAAAAATTCCTATTGCATCTGAAAGTAGAAACTCGCCCGATTACAACGGTATGTGTATTTTTTCCCTAGGCCATTCTGGTTAAGCGTTTGGAGCAGCAGAATTGTGAAAAATTTTTTGCCTTTTCTACCATTTCTTGGTTTCAAACTCCCATTTCTCGCGAACGGATTGACCTAACCCAAAAATTCCTGTTGCATCTGAAAGTAGAAACTCGCCCGATTACAACGGTATGTGTATTTTTTCCCTAGGCCATTCTGGTTAAGCGTTTGGAGCAGCAGAATTGTGAAAAATTTTTTGCCTTTTCTACCATTTCTTGGATTCAAACTCCCATTTCTCGCGAACGGATTGACCTAACCCAAAAATTCCTGTTGCGTCTGAAAGTAGAAACTCGCCCCATTACAACGGTATGTGTGTTTTCTCCCTAGCCCATTCTGGTTAAGCGTTTGGAGCAGCAGAATTGCGAAAAATTTGTTGTCTTCTCATCCATTTCTTGGATTCAAACTCCCATATCTCGCGAACGGATTGACCTAACCCAAAAATTCCTGTTGCGTCTGAAAGTAGAAACTCGCCCGATTATAACCGTATGTGTATTTTTTCCCTAGGCCATTCTGGTTAAGCGTTTGGAGCAGCAGAATTGCGAAAAGTTTGTTGTCTTCTCAACCATTTCTTGGATTCAAACTCCCATATCTCGCGAACGGATTGACTTAACCCAAAAATTCCTGTTGCGTCTGAAAGTAGAAACTCGCCCGATTATAACGGTATGTGTATTTTTTCCCTAGGCCATTCTGGTTAAGCGTTTGGAGCAGCAGAATTGTGAAAAATTTTTTGCCTTCTCAACCATTTCTTGTCTTCAAACTCCCATATCTCGCGAACGGATTGACCTAACCCAAAAATTCCTATTGCATCTGAAAGTAGAAACTCGCCCGATTACAACGGTATGTGTATTTTTTCCCTAGGCCATTCTGGTTAAGCGTTTGGAGCAGCAGAATTGCGAAAAATTTGTTGTCTTCTCAACCATTTCTTGGATTCAAACTCCCATATCTCGCGAACGGATTGACCTAACCCAAAAATTCCTGTTGCGTCTGAAAGTAGAAACTCGCCCGATTATAACGGTATGTGTATTTTTTCCCTAGGCCATTCTGGTTAAGCGTTTGGAGCAGCAGAATTGTGAAAAATTTTTTGCCTTTTCTACCATTTCTTGGATTCAAACTCCCATTTCTCGCGAACGGATTGACCTAACCCAAAAATTCCTGTTGCATCTGAAAGTAGAAACTCGCCCGATTACAAGGGTATGGGTATTTTTTCCCTAGGCCATTCTGGATAAGCGTTTGGAGCAGCAGAATTGCGAAAAATTTGTTGTCTTCTCAAACATTTCTTAGCTTGAAACTCCCATATCTCGCGAACCGATTGACCTAACCCAAAAATTCCTATTGCATTTGAAAGTAGAAACTCGCCCGATTACAAAGGTAGGTGTATTTTTCCCCTAGGCCATTCTGGTTAAGCGATTGGAGCAGTAGAAGTGCGAAAAATTTGTTGTCTTGTCAACCATTTCTTAGCTTCAAAGTCCCATATCTCGCGAACGGATGGACCTAACCCAAAAATTCCTATTGTAACTGAAAGTAGAAACTCGACCGATTACAACGGTACGCGTATTTTTTCCCTAGGCCATTCTGGTTAAGCGTTTGGTGCAGCAGATTTGCGAAAAATTTGTTGTCTTCTCAACCATATCTTAGCTTCAAACTCTCATATCTCGCGAACGGATTGACCTAACCCAAAAATTCCTATTGCATTTGAAAGTAGAAACTCGCCCGATTACAACGGTACGTGTATTTTTTCCCTAGGTCATTCTGGTTAAGCGTTTGGAGCAGTAGAATTGTGAAAAATTTTTTGCCTTCTCTACCATTTCTTGGCTTCAAACTCCCATATCTCGCGAACGGATTGACCTAACCCAAAAATTCTTATTGCATCTGAAAGTAGAAACTCGCCCGATTCCAACGGTATGGGTATTTTTTCCCTAGGCCATTATGGTTAAGCGCTTGGAGCAGCACAAGTGAGAAAAATTTGTTGCCTTCTCAAACATTTCTTGGGTTCAAACTCCCATATCTCGCGAACGGATTGACCCAACCCAAAAATTCCTATTGCATCTGAAAGTAGAAACTCGCCCGATTACAACGGTGTGTGTATTTTTTCCCTAGACCATTCTGGTGAAGCGTTTGGAGCAGCAGAATTGCGAAAAACTTGTTGTCTTCTCAACCATTTCTTGGCTTCAAACTCCCATATCAAGCGAACGGATTGACATAACCCAAAAATTCCTGTTGCGTCTGAAAGTAGAAACTCGCCCGATTACAACGGCATGTGTATTTTTTCCCTAGCCCATTCTGGTGAAGCGTTTGGAGCAGCAGAATTGCGAAAAATTTGTTGTCTTCTCAACCATTTCTTGGATTCAAACTCCCATATCAAGCGAACGGATTGATCTAACCGAAAAATTCCTGTTGCGTCTGAAACTAGAAACTCGCCCGATTACAACGGCATGTGTATTTTTTCCCTAGCCCATTCTGGTTAAGCGTTTGAAGCAGCAGAATTGCGAAAAATTTTTTGCCTTCTCAACCATTTCTTAGCTTCAAAGTCCCATATCTCGCGAACGGAATGACCTAACCCAAAAATTCCTGTTGCATCTGAAAGTAGAAACTTGCCCGATAACAACGGTATGCGTATTTTTTCCCTAGGCCATTCTGGTTAAGCGTTTGAAGCAGCAGAATTGCGAAAAATTTGTTGTCTTCTCAACCATTTCTTGGATTCAAACTCCCATATCTCGCGAACGGATTGGCCTAACCCAAAAATTGCTGTTGCGTCTGAAAGTAGAAACTCGCCCGATTATAACCGTATGTGTATTTTTTCCCTAGGCCATTCTGGTTAAGCGTTTGGAGCAGCAGAATTGCGAAAAATTTGTTGTCTTCTCAACCATTTCTTGGATTCAAACTCCCATATCAAGCGAACGGATTGACCTAACCCAAAAATTCCTGTTGCGTCTGAAAGTAGAAACTCGCCAGATTATAAGGGTATGTGTATTTTTTCCCTAGGCCATTCTGGTTAAGCGGTTGGAGCAGCAGAATTGCGAAAAATTTTTTGCCTTCTCAACCATTTCTTGTCTTCAAACTCCCATATCTCGCGAACGGATTGACCTAACTCAAAAATTCCTACTGCATCTGAAAGTAGAAACTCGCCCGATTACAACGGTATGTGTATTTTTTCCCTAGGCCTTTCTGGTTAAGCGTTTGGAGCAGCAGAATTGTGAAAAATTTTTTGCCTTTTCTACCATTTCTTGGTATAAAACTCCCATTTCTCGCGAACGGATTGACCTAACCCAAAAATTACTGTTGCATCTGAAAGTAGAAACTCGCCCGATTACAAAGGTATGGGTATTTTTTCCCTAGGTCATTCTGGTTAAGCGATTGGAGCAGTAGAAGTGCGAAAAATTTGTTGTCTTGTCAACCATTTCTTAGCTTCAAAGTCCCATATCTCGCGAACGGATGGACCTAACCCAAAAATTCCTATTGTAACTGAAAGTAGAAACTCGCCCGATTACAACGGTACGCGTATTTTTTCCCTAGGCCATTCTGGTTAAGCGTTTGGAGCAGCAGAATTGCGAAAAATTTTTTGCCTTCTCAACCATTTCTTGGCTTCAAACTCCCATATCTCGCGAACGGATTGACCTAACCCAAAATTTCTTATTGCATCTGAAAGTAGAAACTCGCCCGATTCCAACGGTATGTGTATTTTTTCCCTAGGCCATTCTGGTTAAGCGTTTGGAGCAGCAGAAGTGAGAAAAATTTGTTGCCTTCTCAACCATTTCTTGTGTTCAAACTCCCATATCTCGCGAACGGATTGACGCAACCCAAAAATTCCTATTGCATCTGAAAGTAGAAACTCGCCCGATTACAACGGTGTGTGTATTTTTTCCCTAGCCCATTCTGGTGAAGCGTTTGGAGCAGCAGAATTGCGAAAAATTTGTTGTCATCTCAACCATTTCTTGGCTTCAAACTCCCATATCAAGCGAACGGATTGACCTAACCCAAAAATTCCTGTTGCGTCTGAAAGTAGAAACTCGCCCGATTACAACGGCATGTGTATTTTTTCCCTAGCCCATTCTGGTTAAGCGTTTGGAGCAGCAGAATTGCGAAAAATTTTTTGCCTTCTCTACCATTTCTTGGATTCAAACTCCCATACCTCGCGAACGGATTGACCTAACCCAAAAATTCCTATTGCATCTGAAAGTAGAAACTCGCCCGATTACAAAGGTATGTGTATTTTTTCCCTAGGCCATTCTGGTTAAGCGTTTGGAGCGGCAGAATTGCGAAAAATTTTTTGCCTTCTCAACCATTTCTTGTCTTCAAACTCCCATATCTCGCGAACGGATTGACCCAACCCAAAAATTCCTATTGCATCTGGAAGTAGAAACTCGCCCGATTACAACGGTATGTGTATTTTTTCCCTAGGCCATTCTGGTTAAGCGTTTGGAGCAGCAGAATTGCGAAAAATTTGTTGTCTTCTCAACCATTTCTTGGATTCAAACTCCCATATCAAGCGAACGGATTGACCTAACCCAAAAATTCCTGTTGCGTCTGAAAGTAGAAACTCGCCAGATTATAACGGTATGTGTATTTTTTCCCTAGGCCATTCTGGTTAAGCGGTTGGAGCAGCAGAATTGCGAAAAATTTTTTGCCTTCTCAACCATTTCTTGTCTTCAAACTCCCATATCTCGCGAACGGATTGACCTAACCCAAAATTTCCTATTGCATCTGAAAGTAGAAACTCACCCGATTACAACGGTATGTGTATTTTTTCCCTAGGCCTTTCTGGTTAAGCGTTTGGAGCAGCAGAATTGTGAAAAATTTTTTGCCTTTTCTACCATTTCTTGGTTTAAAACTCCCATTTCTCGCGAACGGATTGACCTAACCCAAAAATTCCTGTTGCATCTGAAAGTAGAAACTCGCCCGATTACAAAGGTATGGGTATTTTTTCCCTAGGCCATTGTGGTTAAGCGTTTGGAGCAGCAGAATTGCGAAAAATTTGTTGTCTTCTCAAACATTTCTTAGCTTGAAACTCCCATATCTCGCGAACCGATTGACCTAACCCAAAAATTCCTATTGCATTTGAAAGTAGAAACTCGCCCGATTACAACGGTAGGTGTATTTTTCCCCTAGGCCATTCTGGTTAAGCGATTGGAGCAGTAGAACTGCGAAAAATTTGTTGTCTTCTCAAACATTTCTTAGCTTGAAACTCCCATATCTCGCGAACCGATTGACCTAACCCAAAAATTCCTATTGCATTTGAAAGTAGAAACTCGCCCGGTTACAACGGTACGTGTATTTTTTCCCTAGGTCATTCTGGTTAAGCGATTGGAGCAGTAGAAGTGCGAAAAATTTGTTGTCTTGTCAACCATTTCTTAGCTCCAAAGTCCCATATCTCGCGAACGGATGGACCTAACCCAAAAATTCCTATTGTAGCTGAAAGTAGAAACTCGCCCGATTACAACGGTACGCGTATTTTTTCCCTAGGCCATTCTGGTTAAGCGTTTGGAGCAGCAGAATTGCGAAAAATTTTTTGCCTTCTCAACCATTTCTTGGCTTCAAACTCCCATATCTCGCGAACGGATTGACCTAACCCAAAATTTCTTATTGCATCTGAAAGTAGAAACTCGCCCGATTCCAACGGTATGTGAATTTTTTCCCTAGGCCATTCTGGTTAAGCGTTTGGAGCAGCAGAATTGTGAAAAATTTTTTGCCTTTTCTACCATTTCTTGGATTCAAACTCCCATTTCTCGCGAACGGATTGACCTAACCCAAAAATTCCTGTTGCGTCTGAAAGTAGAAACTCGCCCGATTATAACCGTATGTGTATTTTTTCCCTAGGCCATTCTGGTTAAGCGTTTGGAGCAGCAGAATTGCGAAAAATTTGTTGTCTTCTCAACCATTTCTTGGATTCAAACTCCCATATCAAGCGAACGGATTGACCTAACCCAAAAATTCCTGTTGCATCTGAAAGTAGAAACTCGCCCGATTACAACGGTATGTGTATTTTTTCCCTAGGCCATTCTGGTTAAGCGTTTGGAGCAGCAGAATTGTGAAAAATTTTTTGCCTTTTCTACCATTTCTTGGATTCAAACTCCCATTTCTCGCGAACGGATTGACCTAACCCAAAAATTCCTGTTGCGTCTGAAAGTAGAAACTCGCCCGATTACAACGGTATGTGTGTTTTCTCCCTAGCCCATTCTGGTTAAGCGTTTGGAGCAGCAGAATTGCGAAAAATTTGTTGTCTTCTCATCCATTTCTTGGATTCAAACTCCCATATCTCGCGAACGGTTTGACCTAACCCAAAAATTCCTGTTGCGTCTGAAAGTAGAAACTCGCCCGATTATAACCGTATGTGTATTTTTTCCCTAGGCCATTCTGGTTAAGCGATTGGAGCAGTAGAAGTGCGAAAAATTTGTTGTCTTGTCAACCATTTCTTAGCTTCAAAGTCCCATATCTCGCGAACGGATGGACCTAACCCAAAAATTCCTATTGTAACTGAAAGTAGAAACTCGCCCGATTACAACGGTACGTGTATTTTTTCCCTAGGTCATTCTGGTTAAGCGTTTGGAGCAGTAGAATTGTGAAAAATTTTTTGCCTTCTCTACCATTTCTTGGCTTCAAACTCCCATATCTCGCGAACGGATTGACCTAACCCAAAAATTCTTATTGCATCTGAAAGTAGAAACTCGCCCGATTCCAACGGTATGGGTATTTTTTCCCTAGGCCATTCTGGTTAAGCGCTTGGAGCAGCACAAGTGAGAAAAATTTGTTGCCTTCTCAAACATTTCTTGTGTTCAAACTCCCATATCTCGCGAACGGATTGACCCAACCCAAAAATTCCTATCGCATCTGAAAGTAGAAACTCGCCCGATTACAACGGTGTGTGTATTTTTTCCCTAGACCATTCTGGTGAAGCGTTTGGAGCAGCAGAATTGCGAAAAACTTGTTGTCTTCTCAACCATTTCTTGGCTTCAAACTCCCATATCAAGCGAACGGATTGACATAACCCAAAAATTCCTGTTGCGTCTGAAAGTAGAAACTCGCCCGATTACAACGGCATGTGTATTTTTTCCCTAGCCCATTCTGGTGAAGCGTTTGGAGCAGCAGAATTGCGAAAAATTTGTTGTCTTCTCAACCATTTCTTGGATTCAAACTCCCATATCAAGCGAACGGATTGATCTAACCGAAAAATTCCTGTTGCGTCTGAAACTAGAAACTCGCCCGATTACAACGGCATGTGTATTTTTTCCCTAGCCCATTCTGGTTAAGCGTTTGAAGCAGCAGAATTGCGAAAAATTTTTTGCCTTCTCAACCATTTCTTAGCTTCAAAGTCCCATATCTCGCGAACGGAATGACCTAACCCAAAAATTCCTGTTGCATCTGAAAGTAGAAACTTGCCCGATAACAACGGTATGCGTATTTTTTCCCTAGGCCATTCTGGTTAAGCGTTTGAAGCAGCAGAATTGCGAAAAATTTGTTGTCTTCTCAACCATTTCTTGGATTCAAACTCCCATATCTCGCGAACGGATTGGCCTAACCCAAAAATTGCTGTTGCGTCTGAAAGTAGAAACTCGCCCGATTATAACCGTATGTGTATTTTTTCCCTAGGCCATTCTGGTTAAGCGTTTGGAGCAGCAGAATTGCGAAAAATTTGTTGTCTTCTCAACCATTTCTTGGATTCAAACTCCCATATCAAGCGAACGGATTGACCTAACCCAAAAATTCCTGTTGCGTCTGAAAGTAGAAACTCGCCAGATTATAAGGGTATGTGTATTTTTTCCCTAGGCCATTCTGGTTAAGCGGTTGGAGCAGCAGAGTTGCGAAAAATTTTTTGCCTTCTCAACCATTTCTTGTCTTCAAACTCCCATATCTCGCGAACGGATTGACCTAACTCAAAAATTCCTACTGCATCTGAAAGTAGAAACTCGCCCGATTACAACGGTATGTGTATTTTTTCCCTAGGCCTTTCTGGTTAAGCGTTTGGAGCAGCAGAATTGTGAAAAATTTTTAGCCTTTTCTACCATTTCTTGGTTTAAAACTCCCATTTCTCGCGAACGGATTGACCTAACCCAAAAATTACTGTTGCATCTGAAAGTAGAAACTCGCCCGATTACAAAGGTATGGGTATTTTTTCCCTAGGTCATTCTGGTTAAGCGATTGGAGCAGTAGAAGTGCGAAAAATTTGTTGTCTTGTCAACCATTTCTTAGCTTCAAAGTCCCATATCTCGCGAACGGATGGACCTAACCCAAAAATTCCTATTGTAACTGAAAGTAGAAACTCGCCCGATTACAACGGTACGCGTATTTTTTCCCTAGGCCATTCTGGTTAAGCGTTTGGAGCAGCAGAATTGCGAAAAATTTTTTGCCTTCTCAACCATTTCTTGGTTTCAAACTCCCATTTCTCGCGAACGGATTGACCTAACCCAAAAATTCCTGTTGCATCTGAAAGTAGAAACTCGCCCGATTACAACGGTATGTGTATTTTTTCCCTAGGCCATTCTGGTTAAGCGTTTGGAGCAGCAGAATTGTGAAAAATTTTTTGCCTTTTCTACCATTTCTTGGTTTCAAACTCCCATTACTCGCGAACGGATTGACCTAACCCAAAAATTCCTGTTGCATCTGAAAGTAGAAACTCGCCCGATTACAAGGGTATGGGTATTTTTTCCCTAGGCCATTCTGGATAAGCGTTTGGAGCAGCAGAATTGCGAAAAATTTGTTGTCTTCTCAAACATTTCTTAGCTTGAAACTCCCATATCTCGCGAACCGTTTGACCTAACCCAAAAATTCCTATTGCATTTGAAAGTAGAAACTCGCCCGATTACAAAGGTAGGTGTATTTTTCCCCTAGGCCATTCTGGTTAAGCGATTGGAGCAGTAGAAGTGCGAAAAATTTGTTGTCTTGTCAACCATTTCTTAGCTTCAAAGTCCCATATCTCGCGAACGGATGGACCTAACCCAAAAATTCCTATTGTAACTGAAAGTAGAAACTCGACCGATTACAACGGTACGCGTATTTTTTCCCTAGGCCATTCTGGTTAAGCGTTTGGTGCAGCAGATTTGCGAAAAATTTGTTGTCTTCTCAACCATATCTTAGCTTCAAACTCTCATATCTCGCGAACGGATTGACCTAACCCAAAAATTCCTATTGCATTTGAAAGTAGAAACTCGCCCGATTACAACGGTACGTGTATTTTTTCCCTAGGTCATTCTGGTTAAGCGTTTGGAGCAGTAGAATTGTGAAAAATTTTTTGCCTTCTCTACCATTTCTTGGCTTCAAACTCCCATATCTCGCGAACGGATTGACCTAACCCAAAAATTCTTATTGCTTCTGAAAGTAGAAACTCGCCCGATTCCAACGGTATGGGTATTTTTTCCCTAGGCCATTCTGGTTAAGCGCTTGGAGCAGCACAAGTGAGAAAAATTTGTTGCCTTCTCAAACATTTCTTGTGTTCAAACTCCCATATCTCGCGAACGGATTGACCCAACCCAAAAATTCCTATTGCATCTGAAAGTAGAAACTCGCCCGATTACAACGGTGTGTGTATTTTTTCCCTAGCCCATTCTGGTGAAGCGTTTGGAGCAGCAGAATTGCGAAAAACTTGTTGTCTTCTCAACCATTTCTTGGCTTCAAACTCCCATATCAAGCGAACGGATTGACATAACCCAAAAATTCCTGTTGCGTCTTAAAGTAGAAACTCGCCCGATTACAACGGCATGTGTATTTTTTCCCTAGCCCATTCTGGTGAAGCGTTTGGAGCAGCAGAATTGCGAAAAATTTGTTGTCTTCTCAACCATTTCTTGGATTCAAACTCCCATATCAAGCGAACGGATTGACCTAACCCAAAAATTCCTGTTGCGTCTGAAAGTAGAAACTCGCCCGATTACAACGGCATGTGTATTTTTTCCCTAGCCCATTCTGGTTAAGCGTTTGAAGCAGCAGAATTGCGAAAAATTTTTTGCCTTCTCAACCATTTCTTAGCTTCAAAGTCCCATATCTCGCGAACGGATGGACCTAACCCAAAAATTCCTATTGTAACTGAAAGTAGAAACTCGACCGATTACAACGGTACGCGTATTTTTTCCCTAGGCCATTCTGGTTAAGCGTTTGGTGCAGCAGATTTGCGAAAAATTTGTTGTCTTCTCAACCATATCTTAGCTTCAAACTCTCATATCTCGCGAACGGATTGACCTAACCCAAAAATTCCTATTGCATTTGAAAGTAGAAACTCGCCCGATTACAACGGTACGTGTATTTTTTCCCTAGGTCATTCTGGTTAAGCGTTTGGAGCAGTAGAATTGTGAAAAATTTTTTGCCTTCTCTACCATTTCTTGGCTTCAAACTCCCATATCTCGCGAACGGATTGACCTAACCCAAAAATTCTTATTGCTTCTGAAAGTAGAAACTCGCCCGATTCCAACGGTATGGGTATTTTTTCCCTAGGCCATTCTGGTTAAGCGCTTGGAGCAGCACAAGTGAGAAAAATTTGTTGCCTTCTCAAACATTTCTTGTGTTCAAACTCCCATATCTCGCGAACGGATTGACCCAACCCAAAAATTCCTATTGCATCTGAAAGTAGAAACTCGCCCGATTACAACGGTGTGTGTATTTTTTCCCTAGCCCATTCTGGTGAAGCGTTTGGAGCAGCAGAATTGCGAAAAACTTGTTGTCTTCTCAACCATTTCTTGGCTTCAAACTCCCATATCAAGCGAACGGATTGACATAACCCAAAAATTCCTGTTGCGTCTTAAAGTAGAAACTCGCCCGATTACAACGGCATGTGTATTTTTTCCCTAGCCCATTCTGGTGAAGCGTTTGGAGCAGCAGAATTGCGAAAAATTTGTTGTCTTCTCAACCATTTCTTGGATTCAAACTCCCATATCAAGCGAACGGATTGACCTAACCCAAAAATTCCTGTTGCGTCTGAAAGTAGAAACTCGCCCGATTACAACGGCATGTGTATTTTTTCCCTAGCCCATTCTGGTTAAGCGTTTGAAGCAGCAGAATTGCGAAAAATTTTTTGCCTTCTCAACCATTTCTTAGCTTCAAACTCCCATATCTCGCGAACGGAATGACCTAACCCAAAAATTCCTGTTGCATCTGAAGGTAGAAACTTGCCCGATAACAACGGTATGCGTATTTTTTCCCTAGGCCATTCTGGTTAAGCGTTTGAAGCAGCAGAATTGCGAAAAATTTGTTGTCTTCTCAACCATTTCTTGGATTCAAACTCCCATATCTCGCGAACGGATTGGCCTAACCCAAAAATTCCTGTTGCGTCTGAAAGTAGAATCTCGCCCGATTATAACCGTATGTGTATTTTTTCCCTAGGCCATTCTGGTTAAGCGTTTGGAGCAGCAGAGTTGCGAAAAATTTTTTGCCTTCTCAACCATTTCTTGTCTTCAAACTCCCATATCTCGCGAACGGATTGACCTAACTCAAAAATTCCTACTGCATCTGAAAGTAGAAACTCGCCCGATTACAACGGTATGTGTATTTTTTCCCTAGGCCTTTCTGGTTAAGCGTTTGGAGCAGCAGAATTGTGAAAAATTTTTTGCCTTTTCTACCATTTCTTGGTTTAAAACTCCCATTTCTCGCGAACGGATTGACCTAACCCAAAAATTACTGTTGCATCTGAAAGTAGAAACTCGCCCGATTACAAAGGTATGGGTATTTTTTCCCTAGGTCATTCTGGTTAAGCGATTGGAGCAGTAGAAGTGCGAAAAATTTGTTGTCTTGTCAACCATTTCTTAGCTTCAAAGTCCCATATCTCGCGAACGGATGGACATAACCCAAAAATTCCTATTGTAACTGAAAGTAGAAACTCGCCCGATTACAACGGTACGCGTATTTTTTCCCTAGGCCATTCTGGTTAAGCGTTTGGAGCAGCAGAATTGCGAAAAATTTTTTGCCTTCTCAACCATTTCTTGGTTTCAAACTCCCATTTCTCGCGAACGGATTGACCTAACCCAAAAATTCCTGTTGCATCTGAAAGTAGAAACTCGCCCGATTACAACGGTATGTGTATTTTTTCCCTAGGCCATTCTGGTTAAGCGTTTGGAGCAGCAGAATTGTGAAAAATTTTTTGCCTTTTCTACCATTTCTTGGTTTCAAACTCCCATTACTCGCGAACGGATTGACCTAACCCAAAAATTCCTGTTGCATCTGAAAGTAGAAACTCGCCCGATTACAAGGGTATGGGTATTTTTTCCCTAGGCCATTCTGGATAAGCGTTTGGAGCAGCAGAATTGCGAAAAATTTGTTGTCTTCTCAAACATTTCTTAGCTTGAAACTCCCATATCTCGCGAACCGATTGACCTAACCCAAAAATTCCTATTGCATTTGAAAGTAGAAACTCGCCCGATTACAAAGGTAGGTGTATTTTTCCCCTAGGCCATTCTGGTTAAGCGATTGGAGCAGTAGAAGTGCGAAAAATTTGTTGTCTTGTCAACCATTTCTTAGCTTCAAAGTCCCATATCTCGCGAACGGATGGACCTAACCCAAAAATTCCTATTGTAACTGAAAGTAGAAACTCGACCGATTACAACGGTACGCGTATTTTTTCCCTAGGCCATTCTGGTTAAGCGTTTGGTGCAGCAGATTTGCGAAAAATTTGTTGTCTTCTCAACCATATCTTAGCTTCAAACTCTCATATCTCGCGAACGGATTGACCTAACCCAAAAATTCCTATTGCATTTGAAAGTAGAAACTCGCCCGATTACAACGGTACGTGTATTTTTTCCCTAGGTCATTCTGGTTAAGCGTTTGGAGCAGTAGAATTGTGAAAAATTTTTTGCCTTCTCTACCATTTCTTGGCTTCAAACTCCCATATCTCGCGAACGGATTGACCTAACCCAAAAATTCTTATTGCTTCTGAAAGTAGAAACTCGCCCGATTCCAACGGTATGGGTATTTTTTCCCTAGGCCATTCTGGTTAAGCGCTTGGAGCAGCACAAGTGAGAAAAATTTGTTGCCTTCTCAAACATTTCTTGTGTTCAAACTCCCATATCTCGCGAACGGATTGACCCAACCCAAAAATTCCTATTGCATCTGAAAGTAGAAACTCGCCCGATTACAACGGTGTGTGTATTTTTTCCCTAGCCCATTCTGGTGAAGCGTTTGGAGCAGCAGAATTGCGAAAAACTTGTTGTCTTCTCAACCATTTCTTGGCTTCAAACTCCCATATCAAGCGAACGGATTGACATAACCCAAAAATTCCTGTTGCGTCTTAAAGTAGAAACTCGCCCGATTACAACGGCATGTGTATTTTTTCCCTAGCCCATTCTGGTGAAGCGTTTGGAGCAGCAGAATTGCGAAAAATTTGTTGTCTTCTCAACCATTTCTTGGATTCAAACTCCCATATCAAGCGAACGGATTGACCTAACCCAAAAATTCCTGTTGCGTCTGAAAGTAGAAACTCGCCCGATTACAACGGCATGTGTATTTTTTCCCTAGCCCATTCTGGTTAAGCGTTTGAAGCAGCAGAATTGCGAAAAATTTTTTGCCTTCTCAACCATTTCTTAGCTTCAAACTCCCATATCTCGCGAACGGAATGACCTAACCCAAAAATTCCTGTTGCATCTGAAGGTAGAAACTTGCCCGATAACAACGGTATGCGTATTTTTTCCCTAGGCCATTCTGGTTAAGCGTTTGAAGCAGCAGAATTGCGAAAAATTTGTTGTCTTCTCAACCATTTCTTGGATTCAAACTCCCATATCTCGCGAACGGATTGGCCTAACCCAAAAATTCCTGTTGCGTCTGAAAGTAGAATCTCGCCCGATTATAACCGTATGTGTATTTTTTCCCTAGGCCATTCTGGTTAAGCGTTTGGAGCAGCAGAATTGCGAAAAATTTGTTGTCTTCTCAACCATTTCTTGGATTCAAACTCCCATATCAAGCGAACGGATTGACCTAACCCAAAAATTCCTGTTGCGTCTGAAAGTAGAAACTCGCCAGATTATAACGGTATGTGTATTTTTTCCCTAGGCCATTCTGGTTAAGCGGTTGGAGCAGCAGAATTGCGAAAAATTTTTTGCCTTCTCAACCATTTCTTGTCTTCAAACTCCCATATCTCGCGAACGGATTGACCTAACCCAAAAATTCCTATTGCATCTGAAAGTAGAAACTCACCCGATTACAACGGTATGTGTATTTTTTCCCTAGGCCTTTCTGGTTAAGCGTTTGGAGCAGCAGAATTGTGAAAAATTTTTTGCCTTTTCTACCATTTCTTGGTTTAAAACTCCCATTTCTCGCGAACGGATTGACCTAACCCAAAAATTCCTGTTGCATCTGAAAGTAGAAACTCGCCCGATTACAAAGGTATGGGTATTTTTTCCCTAGGCCATTGTGGTTAAGCGTTTGGAGCAGCAGAATTGCGAAAAATTTGTTGTCTTCTCAAACATTTCTTAGCTTGAAACTCCCATATCTCGCGAACCGATTGACCTAACCCAAAAATTCCTATTGCATTTGAAAGTAGAAACTCGCCCGATTACAACGGTAGGTGTATTTTTCCCCTAGGCCATTCTGGTTAAGCGATTGGAGCAGTAGAACTGCGAAAAATTTGTTGTCTTCTCAAACATTTCTTAGCTTGAAACTCCCATATCTCGCGAACCGATTGACCTAACCCAAAAATTCCTATTGCATTTGAAAGTAGAAACTCGCCCGGTTACAACGGTACGTGTATTTTTTCCCTAGGTCATTCTGGTTAAGCGATTGGAGCAGTAGAAGTGCGAAAAATTTGTTGTCTTGTCAACCATTTCTTAGCTTCAAAGTCCCATATCTCGCGAACGGATGGACCTAACCCAAAAATTCCTATTGTAGCTGAAAGTAGAAACTCGCCCGATTACAACGGTACGCGTATTTTTTCCCTAGGCCATTCTGGTTAAGCGTTTGGAGCAGCAGAATTGCGAAAAATTTTTTGCCTTCTCAACCATTTCTTGGCTTCAAACTCCCATATCTCGCGAACGGATTGACCTAACCCAAAATTTCTTATTGCATCTGAAAGTAGAAACTCGCCCGATTCCAACGGTATGTGTATTTTTTCCCTAGGCCATTCTGGTTAAGCGTTTGGAGCAGCAGAAGTGAGAAAAATTTGTTGCCTTCTCAACCATTTCTTGTGTTCAAACTCCCATATCTCGCGAACGGATTGACGCAACCCAAAAATTCCTATTGCACCTGAAAGTAGAAACTCGCCCGATTACAACGGTGTGTGTATTTTTTCCCTAGCCCATTCTGGTGAAGCGTTTGGAGCAGCAGAATTGCGAAAAATTTGTTGTCTTCTCAACCATTTCTTGGCTTCAAACTCCCATATCAAGCGAACGGATTGACCTAACCCAAAAATTCCTGTTGCGTCTGAAAGTAGAAACTCGCCCGATTACAACGGCATGTGTATTTTTTCCCTAGCCCATTCTGGTTAAGCGTTTGGAGCAGCAGAATTGCGAAAAATTTTTTGCCTTCTCTACCATTTCTTGGATTCAAACTCCCATACCTCGCGAACGGATTGACCTAACCCAAAAATTCCTATTGCATCTGAAAGTAGAAACTCGCCCGATTACAACGGTATGTGTATTTTTTCCCTAGGCCATTCTGGTTAAGCGTTTGGAGCGGCAGAATTGCGAAAAATTTTTTGCCTTCTCAACCATTTCTTGTCTTCAAACTCCCATATCTCGCGAACGGATTGACCTAACCCAAAAATTCCTATTGCATCTGAAAGTAGAAACTCACCCGATTACAACGGTATGTGTATTTTTTCCCTAGGCCTTTCTGGTTAAGCGTTTGGAGCAGCAGAATTGTGAAAAATTTTTTGCCTTTTCTACCATTTCTTGGTTTAAAACTCCCATTTCTCGCGAACGGATTGACCTAACCCAAAAATTCCTGTTGCATCTGAAAGTAGAAACTCGCCCGATTACAAAGGTAAGGGTATTTTTTCCCTAGGCCATTGTGGTTAAGCGTTTGGAGCAGCAGAATTGCGAAAAATTTGTTGTCTTCTCAAACATTTCTTAGCTTGAAACTCCCATATCTCGCGAACCGATTGACGTAACCCAAAAATTCCTATTGCATTTGAAAGTAGAAACTCGCCCGATTACAACGGTATGTGTATTTTTTCCCTAGGCCATTCTGGTTAAGCGTTTGGAGCAGCAGAAGTGCGAAAAATTTGTTGTCTTCTCAACCATTTCTTGGCTTCAAACCCCCATATCTCGCGAACGGATTGACCTAACCCAAAAATTCCTGTTGCGTCTGAAAGTAGAAACTCGCCCGATTACAACGGTATGTGTATTTTCTCCCTAGCCCATTCTGGTTAAGCGTTTGGAGCAGCAGAATTGCGAAAAATTTGTTGTCTTCTCATCCATTTCTTGGATTCAAACTCCCATATCTCGCGAACGGATTGACCTAACCCAAAAATTCCTGTTGCGTCTGAAAGTAGAAACTCGCCCGATTATAACGGTATGTGTATTTTTTCCCTAGGCCATTCTGGTTAAGCGTTTGGAGCAGCAGAATTGCGAAAAATTTGTTGTCTTCTCAACCATTTCTTGGATTCAAACTCCCATATCTCGCGAACGGATTGACCTAACCCAAAAATTCCTGTTGCGTCTGAAAGTAGAATCTCGCCCGATTATAACGGTATGTGTATTTTTTCCCTAGGCCATTCTGGTTAAGCGGTTGGAGCAGCAGAATTGCGAAAAATTTTTTGCCTTCTCAACCATTTCTTGTCTTCAAACTCCCATATCTCGCGAACGGATTGACCTAACCCAAAAATTCCTATTGCATCTGAAAGTAGAAACTCACCCGATTACAACGGTATGTGTATTTTTTCCCTAGGCCATTCTGGTTAAGCGTTTGGAGCAGCAGAATTGCGAAAAATTCTTTGCCTTCTCAACCATTTCTTGGCTTCAAACTCCCATATCTCGCGAACGGATTGACCTAACCCAAAATTTCTTATTGCATCTGAAAGTAGAAACTCGCCCGATTCCAACGGTATGTGTATTTTTTCCCTAGGCCATTCTGGTTAAGCGTTTGGAGCAGCAGAAGTGAGAAAAATTTGTTGCCTTCTCAACCATTTCTTGTGTTCAAACTCCCATATCTCGCGAACGGATTGACGCAACACAAAAATTCCTATTGCATCTGAAAGTAGAAACTCGCCCGATTACAACGGTGTGTGTATTTTTTCCCTAGCCCATTCTGGTGAAGCGTTTGGAGCAGCAGAATTGCGAAAAATTTGTTGTCTTCTCAACCATTTCTTGGCTTCAAACTCCCATATCAAGCGAACGGATTGACCTAACCCAAAAATTCCTGTTGCGTCTGAAAGTAGAAACTCGCCCGATTACAACGGCATGTGTATTTTTTCCCTAGCCCATTCTGGTTAAGCGTTTGGAGCAGCAGAATTGCGAAAAATTTTTTGCCTTCTCTACCATTTCTTGGATTCAAACTCCCATACCTCGCGAACGGATTGACCTAACCCAAAAATTCCTATTGCATCTGAAAGTAGAAACTCGCCCGATTACAACGGTATGTGTATTTTTTCCCTAGGCCATTCTGGTTAAGCGTTTGGAGCGGCAGAATTGCGAAAAATTTTTTGCCTTCTCAACCATTTCTTGTCTTCAAACTCCCATATCTCGCGAACGGATTGACCTAACCCAAAAATTCCTATTGCATCTGAAAGTAGAAACTCACCCGATTACAACGGTATGTGTATTTTTTCCCTAGGCCTTTCTGGTTAAGCGTTTGGAGCAGCAGAATTGTGAAAAATTTTTTGCCTTTTCTACCATTTCTTGGTTTAAAACTCCCATTTCTCGCGAACGGATTGACCTAACCCAAAAATTCCTGTTGCATCTGAAAGTAGAAACTCGCCCGATTACAAAGGTATGGGTATTTTTTCCCTAGGCCATTGTGGTTAAGCGTTTGGAGCAGCAGAATTGCGAAAAATTTGTTGTCTTCTCAAACATTTCTTAGCTTGAAACTCCCATATCTCGCGAACCGATTGACCTAACCCAAAAATTCCTATTGCATTTGAAAGTAGAAACTCGCCCGATTACAACGGTATGTGTATTTTTTCCCTAGGCCATTCTGGTTAAGCGTTTGGAGCAGCAGAAGTGCGAAAAATTTGTTGTCTTCTCAACCATTTCTTGGCTTCAAACCCCCATATCTCGCGAACGGATTGACCTAACCCAAAAATTCCTGTTGCGTCTGAAAGTAGAAACTCGCCCGATTACAACGGTATGTGTATTTTCTCCCTAGCCCATTCTGGTTAAGCGTTTGGAGCAGCAGAATTGCGAAAAATTTGTTGTCTTCTCATCCATTTCTTGGATTCAAACTCCCATATCTCGCGAACGGATTGACCTAACCCAAAAATTCCTGTTGCGTCTGAAAGTAGAAACTCGCCCGATTATAACGGTATGTGTATTTTTTCCCTAGGCCATTCTGGTTAAGCGTTTGGAGCAGCAGAATTGCGAAAAATTTGTTGTCTTCTCAACCATTTCTTGGATTCAAACTCCCATATCTCGCGAACGGATTGACCTAACCCAAAAATTCCTGTTGCGTCTGAAAGTAGAATCTCGCCCGATTATAACGGTATGTGTATTTTTTCCCTAGGCCATTCTGGTTAAGCGGTTGGAGCAGCAGAATTGCGAAAAATTTTTTGCCATCTCAACCATTTCTTGCCTTCAAACTCCCATATCTCGCGAACGGATTGACCTAACCGAAAAATTCCTATTGCATCTGAAAGTAGAAACTCGCACGATTACAACGGTATGTGTATTTTTTCCCTAGGCCATTCTGGTTAAGCGTTTGGAGCAGCACAATTGTGAAAAATTTTTTGCCTTTTCTACCATTTCTTGGTTTCAAACTCCCATTTCTCGCGAACGGATTGACCTAACCCAAAAATTCCTGTTGCATCTGAAAGTAGAAACTCGCCCGATTACAAAGGTATGGGTATTTTTTCCCTAGGCCATTCTGGTTAAGCGTTTGGAGCAGCAGAATTGCGAAAAATTTGTTGTCTTCTCAAACATTTCTTAGCTTGAAACTCCCATATCTCGCGAACCGATTGACCTAACCCAAAAATTCCTATTGCATTTGAAAGTAGAAACTCGCCCGATTACAACGGTAGGTGTATTTTTCCCCTAGGCCATTCTGGTTAAGCGATTGGAGCAGTAGAACTGCGAAAAATTTGTTGTCTTCTCAAACATTTCTTAGCTTGAAACTCCCATATCTCGCGAACCGATTGACCTAACCCAAAAATTCCTATTGCATTTGAAAGTAGAAACTCGCCCGATTACAACGGTACGTGTATTTTTTCCCTAGGTCATTCTGGTTAAGCGTTTGGAGCAGTAGAATTGTGAAAAATTTTTTGCCTTCTCCACCATTTCTTGGCTTCAAACTCCCATATCTCGCGAACGGATTGACCTAACCCAAAAATTCCTATTGCATCTGAAAGTAGAAACTCACCCAATTACAACGGTATGTGTATTTTTTCCCTAGGCCATTCTGGTTAAGCGTTTGGAGCAGCAGAATTGCGAAAAATTTTTTGCCTTCTCAACCATTTCTTGGCTTCAAACTCCCATATCTCGCGAACGGATTGACCTAACACAAAAATTCCTATTGCATCTGAAAGTAGAAACTCGCCCAATTACAACGGTATGTGTATTTTTTCCCTAGGCCATTCTGGTTAAGCGTTTGGAGCAGCAGAATTGCGAAAAATTTTTTGCCTTCTCAACCATTTCTTGGCTTCAAACTCCCATACCTCGCGAACGGATTGACCTAACCCAAAAATTCCTATTGCATCTGAAAGTAGAAACTCGCCCGATTACAACGGTAGGTGTATTTTTCCCCTAGGCAATTCTGGTTAAGCGATTGGAGCAGTAGAAGTGCGAAAAGTTTGTTGTCTTGTCAGCCATTTCTTAGCTTCAAAGTCCCATATCTCGCGAACGGATTGACCTAACCCAAAAATTCCTATTGTAACTGAAAGTAGAAACTCGCCCGATTACAACGGTACGCGTATTTTTTCCCTAGGCCATTCTGGTTAAGCGTTTGGAGCAGCAGATTTGCGAAAAATTTGTTGTCTTCTCAACCATATCTTAGCTTCAAACTCTCATATCTCGCGAACGGATCGACCTAACCCAAAAATTCCTATTGCATTTGAAAGTAGAAACTCGCCCGATTACAACGGTATGTGTATTTTTTCCCTAGGCCATTCTGGTTAAGCGTTTGAAGCAGCAGAATTGCGAAAAATTTTTTGCCTTCTCAACCATTTCTTAGCTTCAAACTCCGATATCTCGCGAACGGATTGACCTAACCCAAAAATTCCTGTTGCATCTGAAGGCAGAAACTTGCCCGATTACAACGGTATGCGTATTTTTTCCCTAGGCCATTCTGGTTAAGCGTTTGGAGCAGCAGAATTGCGAATAATTTGTTGTCTTCTCAACCATTTCTTAGCTTCAAACTCCCATATCTCGCGAACGGATTGACCTAACCCAAAAATTCTTATTGCATCTGAAAGTAGAAACTCGCCCGATTACAACGCTATGTGTATTTTTTCCCTAGGCCATTCTTGTTAAGCCTTTGGAGCAGCAGAATTGCGAAAAATTTTTTGCCTTCTCAACCATTTCCTAGCTTCAAACTCCCATATCTCGCGAACGGATTGACCTAACCCAAAAATTCCTATTGTAACTGAAAGTAGAAACTCGCCCGATTACAACGGTACGTGTATTTTTTCCCTAGGTCATTCTGGTTAAGCGTTTGGAGCAGTAGAATTGTGAAAAATTTTTTGCCTTCTCTACCATTTCTTGGCTTCAAACTCCCATATCTCGCGAACGGATTGACCTAACCCAAAAATTCCTATTGCATCTGAAAGTAGAAACTCGCCCGATTACAACGGTGTGTGTATTTTTTCACAAGCCCATTCTGGTGAAGCGTTTGGAGCAGCAGAATTGCGAAAAATTTGTTGTCTTCTCAACCATTTCTTGGCTTCAAACTCCCATTTCTCGCAAACGGATTGACCTAACCCGAAAGTTCTTATTGCATCTGAAAGTAGAAACTCGCCCGATTACAACGGTATGTGTATTTTCTCCCTAGGCCTTTCTGGTTAAGCGTTTGAAGCAGCAGAATTGCGAAAAATTTTTTGCCTTCTCAACCATTTCCTAGCTTCAAACTCCCATATCTCGCGAACGGATTGACCTAACCCAAAAATTCCTATTGTAACTGAAAGTAGAAACTCGCCCGATTACAACGGTATGTGTATTTTTTCCCTAGGCCATTCTGGTTAAGCGTTTGAAGCAGCAGAATTGCGAAAAATTTTTTGCCTTCTCAACCATTTCTTAGCTTCAAACTCCCATATCTCGCGAACGGATTGACCTAACCCAAAAATTCCTGTTGCATCTGAAGGCAGAAACTTGCCCGATTACAACGGTATGCGTATTTTTTCCCTAGGCCATTCTGGTTAAGCGTTTGGAGCAGCAGAATTGCGAATAATTTGTTGTCTTCTCAACCATTTCTTAGCTTCAAACTCCCATATCTCGCGAAAGGATTGACCTAACCCAAAAATTCTTATTGCATCCGAAAGTAGAAACTCGCCCGATTACAACGCTATGTGTATTTTTTCCCTAGGCCATTCTTGTTAAGCCTTTGGAGCAGCAGAATTGCGAAAAATTTTTGGCCTTCTCAACCATTTCTTGTCTTCAAACTCCCATATCTCGCGAACGGATTGACCCAACCCAAAAATTCCTGTTGCATCTGAAAGTAGAAACTCGCCCGATTACAACGGTGTGGGTATTTTTTCCCTAGGCCATTCTGGTTAAGCGTTTGGAGCAGCAGAATTGCGAAAAATTTGTTATCTTCTCAACCACTTCTTAGCTTGAAACTCCCATATCTCGCGAACCGATTGACCTAACCCAAAAATTCCTATTGCATTTGAAAGTAGAAACTCGTCCGATTACAACGGTAGGTGTATTTTTCCCCTAGGCCATTCTGGTTAAGCGATTGGAGCAGTAGAAGTGCGAAAAATTTGTTGTCTTGTCAACCATTTCTTAGCCTTAAAGTCCCATATCTCGCGGACGGATTGACCTAACCCAAAAATTCCTATTGTAACTGAAAGTAGAAACTCGCCCGATTACAACGGTACGCGTATTTTTTCCCTAGGGCATTCTGGTTAAGCGTTTGGAGCAGCAGATTTGCGAAAAATTTGTTGTCTTCTCAACCATATCTTAGCTTCAAACCCTCATATCTCGCGAACGGATTGACCTAACCCAAAAATTCCTTGTGCATTTGAAAGTAGAAACTCGCCCGATTACAACGGTATGTGTATTTTCTCCCTAGGCCTTTCTGGTTAAGCGTTTGAAGCAGCAGAAATGCGAAAAATTTTTTGCCTTCTCAACCATTTCCTAGCTTCAAACTCCCATATCTCGCGAACGGATTGACCTAACCCAAAAATTCCTGTTGCATCTGAAGGTAGAAACTTGCCCGATAACAACGGTATGCGTATTTTTTCCCTAGGCCATTCTGGTTAAGCGTTTGGAACAGCAGAATTGCGAATAATTTGTTGTCTTCTCAATCATTTCTTAGTTTCAAACTCCCATTTCTCGCAAACGGATTGACCTGACCCAAAAATTCTTATTGCATCTGAAAGTAGAAACTCGCCCGATTACAACGGTATGTGTATTTTCTCCCTAGGCCTTTCTGGTTAAGCGTTTGAAGCAGCAGAATTGCGAAAAATTTTTTGCCTTCTCAACCATTTCCTAGCTTCAAACTCCCATATCTCGCGAACGGATTGACCTAACCCAAAAATTCCTATTGTAACTGAAAGTAGAAACTCGCCCGATTACAACGGTACGAGTATTTTTTCCCTAGGTCATTCTGGTTAAGCGTTTGGAGCAGTAGAATTGTGAAAAATTTTTTGCCTTCTCTACCATTTCTTGGCTTCAAACTCCCATATCTCGCGAACGGATTGACCTAACCCAAAAATTCCTATTGCATCTGAAAGTAGAAACTCGCCCGATTACAACGGTGTGTGTATTTTTTCACAAGCCCATTCTGGTGAAGCGTTTGGAGCAGCAGAATTGCGAAAAATTTGTTGTCTTCTCAACCATTTCTTGGCTTCAAACTCCCATATCAAGCGAACGGATTGACCTAACCCAAAAATTCCTGTTGCGTCTGAAAGTAGAAACTCGCCCGATTACAACGGCATGTGTATTTTTTCCCTAGCCCATTCTGGTTAAGCGTTTGGAGCAGCAGAACTGCGAAAAATTTTTTGCCTTCTCTACCATTTCTTGGCTTCAAACTCCCATATCTCGCGAACGGATTGACCTAACCCAAAAATTCCTAATGCATCTGAAAGTAGAGACTCGCCCGATTCCAACGGTATGTGTATTTTCTCCCTAGGCCATTCTGGTTAAGCGCTTGGAGCAGCAGAAGTGAGAAAAATTTGTTGCCTTCTCAACCATTTCTTGTGTTCAAACTCCCATATCTCGCGAACGGATTGACCCAACCCAAAAATTCCTATTGCATCTGAAAGTAGAAACTCGCCCGATTACAACGGTGTGTGTATTTTTTCCCTAGCCCATTCTGGTGAAGCGTTTGGAGCAGCAGAATTGCGAAAAATTTGTTGTCTTCTCAACCATTTCTTGGCTTCAAACTCCCATATCAAGCGAACGGATTGACCTAACCCAAAAATTCCTGTTGCGTCTGAAAGTAGAAACTCGCCCGATTACAACGGCATGTGTATTTTTTCCCTAGCCCATTCTGGTTAAGCGTTTGGAGCAGCAGAATTGCGAAAAATTTTTTGCCTTCTCTACCATTTCTTGGATTCAAACTCCCATACCTCGCGAACGGATTGACCTAACCCAAAAATTCCTATTGCATCTGAAAGTAGAAACTCGCCCGATTACAACGGTAGGTGTATTTTTCCCCTAGGCCATTCTGGTTAAGCGATTGGAGCAGTAGAAGTGCGAAAAGATTGTTGTCTTGTCAACCATTTCTTAGTTTCAAACTCCCATTTCTCGCAAACGGATTGACCTAACCCGAAAGTTCTTATTGCATCTGAAAGTAGAAACTCGCCCGATTACAACGGTACGCGTATTTTATCCCTAGGCCATTCTGGTTAAGCGTTTGGAGCAGCAGATTTGCGAAAAATTTGTTGTCTTCTCAACCATATCTTAGCTTCAAACTCTCATATCTCGCGAACGGATTGACCTAACCCAAAAATTCCTATTGAATTTGAAAGTAGAAACTCGCCCGATTACAACGGTACGTGTATTTTTTCCCTAGGTCATTCTGGTTAAGCGTTTGGAGCAGTGGAATTGTGAAAAATTTTTTGCCTTCTCTACCATTTCTTGGCTTCAAACTCCCATATCTCGCGAACGGATTGACCTAACCCAAAAATTCCTATTGCATCTGAAAGTAGAAACTCGCCCAATTACAACGGTATGTGTATTTTTTCCCTAGGACATTATGGTTAAGCGTTTGGAGCAGCAGAATTGCGAAAAATTTTTTGCCTTCTCAACCATTTCTTGGCTTCAAACTCCCATATCTCGCGAACGGATTGACCTAACCCAAAAATTCTTATTGCATCTGAAAGTAGAAACTCGCCCGATTCCAACGGTATGTGTATTTTCACCCTAGGTCATTCTGGTTAAGCGTTTGGAGCAGTAGAATTGTGAAAAATTTTTTGCCTTCTCTACCATTTCTTGGCTTCAAACTCCCATATCTCGCGAACGGATTGACCTAACCCAAAAATTCCTGTTGCATCTGAAAGTAGAAACTCGCCCGATTACAAAGGTATGGGTATTTTTTCCCTAGGCCATTGTGGTTAAGCGTTTGGAGCAGCAGAATTGCGAAAAATTTGTTGTCTTCTCAAACATTTCTTAGCTTGAAACTCCCATATCTCGCGAACCGATTGACCTAACCCAAAAATTCCTATTGCATTTGAAAGTAGAAACTCGCCCGATTACAACGGTATGTGTATTTTTTCCCTAGGCCATTCTGGTTAAGCGTTTGGAGCAGCAGAAGTGCGAAAAATTTGTTGTCTTCTCAACCATTTCTTGGCTTCAAACCCCCATATCTCGCGAACGGATTGACCTAACCCAAAAATTCCTGTTGCGTCTGAAAGTAGAAACTCGCCCGATTACAACGGTATGTGTATTTTCTCCCTAGCCCATTCTGGTTAAGCGTTTGGAGCAGCAGAATTGCGAAAAATTTGTTGTCTTCTCATCCATTTCTTGGATTCAAACTCCCATATCTCGCGAACGGATTGACCTAACCCAAAAATTCCTGTTGCGTCTGAAAGTAGAAACTCGCCCGATTATAACGGTATGTGTATTTTTTCCCTAGGCCATTCTGGTTAAGCGTTTGGAGCAGCAGAATTGCGAAAAATTTGTTGTCTTCTCAACCATTTCTTGGATTCAAACTCCCATATCTCGCGAACGGATTGACCTAACCCAAAAATTCCTGTTGCGTCTGAAAGTAGAATCTCGCCCGATTATAACGGTATGTGTATTTTTTCCCTAGGCCATTCTGGTTAAGCGGTTGGAGCAGCAGAATTGCGAAAAATTTTTTGCCATCTCAACCATTTCTTGCCTTCAAACTCCCATATCTCGCGAACGGATTGACCTAACCCAAAAATTCCTATTGCATCTGAAACTAGAAACTCGCTCGATTACAACGGTATGTGTATTTTTTCCCTAGGCCATTCTGGTTAAGCGTTTGGAGCAGCACAATTGTGAAAAATTTTTTGCCTTTTCTACCATTTCTTGGTTTCAAACTCCCATTTCTCGCGAACGGATTGACCTAACCCAAAAATTCCTGTTGCATGTGAAAGTAGAAACTCGCCCGATTACAAAGGTATGGGTATTTTTTCCCTAGGCCATTCTGGTTAAGCGTTTGGAGCAGCAGAATTGCGAAAAATTTGTTGTCTTCTCAAACATTTCTTAGCTTGAAACTCCCATATCTCGCGAACCGATTGACCTAACCCAAAAATTCCTATTGCATTTGAAAGTAGAAACTCGCCCGATTACAACGGTAGGTGTATTTTTCCCCTAGGCCATTCTGGTTAAGCGATTGGAGCAGTAGAACTGCGAAAAATTTGTTGTCTTCTCAAACATTTCTTAGCTTGAAACTCCCATATCTCGCGAACCGATTGACCTAACCCAAAAATTCCTATTGCATTTGAAAGTAGAAACTCGCCCGATTACAACGGTACGTGTATTTTTTCCCTAGGTCATTCTGGTTAAGCGTTTGGAGCAGTAGAATTGTGAAAAATTTTTTGCCTTCTCCACCATTTCTTGGCTTCAAACTCCCATATCTCGCGAACGGATTGACCTAACCCAAAAATTCCTATTGCATCTGAAAGTAGAAACTCACCCAATTACAACGGTATGTGTATTTTTTCCCTAGGCCATTCTGGTTAAGCGTTTGGAGCAGCAGAATTGCGAAAAATTTTTTGCCTTCTCAACCATTTCTTGGCTTCAAACTCCCATATCTCGCGAACGGATTGACCTAACCCAAAAATTCCTATTGCATCTGAAAGTAGAAACTCGCCCAATTACAACGGTATGTGTATTTTTTCCCTAGGCCATTCTGGTTAAGCGTTTGGAGCAGCAGAATTGCGAAAAATTTTTTGCCTTCTCAACCATTTCTTGGCTTCAAACTCCCATACCTCGCGAACGGATTGACCTAACCCAAAAATTCCTATTGCATCTGAAAGTAGAAACTCGCCCGTTTACAACGGTAGGTGTATTTTTCCCCTAGGCAATTCTGGTTAAGCGATTGGAGCAGTAGAAGTGCGAAAAGTTTGTTGTCTTGTCAGCCATTTCTTAGCTTCAAAGTCCCATATCTCGCGAACGGATTGACCTAACCCAAAAATTCCTATTGTAACTGAAAGTAGAAACTCGCCCGATTACAACGGTACGCGTATTTTTTCCCTAGGCCATTCTGGTTAAGCGTTTGGAGCAGCAGATTTGCGAAAAATTTGTTGTCTTCTCAACCATATCTTAGCTTCAAACTCTCATATCTCGCGAACGGATCGACCTAACCCAAAAATTCCTATTGCATTTGAAAGTAGAAACTCGCCCGATTACAACGGTATGTGTATTTTTTCCCTAGGCCATTCTGGTTAAGCGTTTGAAGCAGCAGAATTGCGAAAAATTTTTTGCCTTCTCAACCATTTCTTAGCTTCAAACTCCCATATCTCGCGAACGGATTGACCTAACCCAAAAATTCCTGTTGCATCTGAAGGCAGAAACTTGCCCGATTACAACGGTATGCGTATTTTTTCCCTAGGCCATTCTGGTTAAGCGTTTGGAGCAGCAGAATTGCGAATAATTTGTTGTCTTCTCAACCATTTCTTAGCTTCAAACTCCCATATCTCGCGAACGGATTGACCTAACCCAAAAATTCTTATTGCATCTGAAAGTAGAAACTCGCCCGATTACAACGCTATGTGTATTTTTTCCCTAGGCCATTCTTGTTAAGCCTTTGGAGCAGCAGAATTGCGAAAAATTTTTTGCCTTCTCAACCATTTCCTAGCTTCAAACTCCCATATCTCGCGAACGGATTGACCTAACCCAAAAATTCCTATTGTAACTGAAAGTAGAAACTCGCCCGATTACAACGGTACGTGTATTTTTTCCCTAGGTCATTCTGGTTAAGCGGTTGGAGCAGTAGAATTGTGAAAAATTTTTTGCCTTCTCTACCATTTCTTGGCTTCAAACTCCCATATCTCGCGAACGGATTGACCTAACCCAAAAATTCCTATTGCATCTGAAAGTAGAAACTCGCCCGATTACAACGGTGTGTGTATTTTTTCACAAGCCCATTCTGGTGAAGCGTTTGGAGCAGCAGAATTGCGAAAAATTTGTTGTCTTCTCAACCATTTCTTGGCTTCAAACTCCCATTTCTCGCAAACGGATTGACCTAACCCGAAAGTTCTTATTGCATCTGAAAGTAGAAACTCGCCCGATTACAACGGTATGTGTATTTTCTCCCTAGGCCTTTCTGGTTAAGCGTTTGAAGCAGCAGAATTGCGAAAAATTTTTTGCCTTCTCAACCATTTCCTAGCTTCAAACTCCCATATCTCGCGAACGGATTGACCTAACCCAAAAATTCCTATTGTAACTGAAAGTAGAAACTCGCCCGATTACAACGGTATGTGTATTTTTTCCCTAGGCCATTCTGGTTAAGCGTTTGAAGCAGCAGAATTGCGAAAAATTTTTTGCCTTCTCAACCATTTCTTAGCTTCAAACTCCCATATCTCGCGAACGGATTGACCTAACCCAAAAATTCCTGTTGCATCTGAAGGCAGAAACTTGCCCGATTACAACGGTATGCGTATTTTTTCCCTAGGCCATTCTGGTTAAGCGTTTGGAGCAGCAGAATTGCGAATAATTTGTTGTCTTCTCAACCATTTCTTAGCTTCAAACTCCCATATCTCGCGAAAGGATTGACCTAACCCAAAAATTCTTATTGCATCCGAAAGTAGAAACTCGCCCGATTACAACGCTATGTGTATTTTTTCCCTAGGCCATTCTTGTTAAGCCTTTGGAGCAGCAGAATTGCGAAAAATTTTTGGCCTTCTCAACCATTTCTTGTCTTCAAACTCCCATATCTCGCGAACGGATTGACCCAACCCAAAAATTCCTGTTGCATCTGAAAGTAGAAACTCGCCCGATTACAACGGTGTGGGTATTTTTTCCCTAGGCCATTCTGGTTAAGCGTTTGGAGCAGCAGAATTGCGAAAAATTTGTTATCTTCTCAACCACTTCTTAGCTTGAAACTCCCATATCTCGCGAACCGATTGACCTAACCCAAAAATTCCTATTGCATTTGAAAGTAGAAACTCGTCCGATTACAACGGTAGGTGTATTTTTCCCCTAGGCCATTCTGGTTAAGCGATTGGAGCAGTAGAAGTGCGAAAAATTTGTTGTCTTGTCAACCATTTCTTAGCCTTAAAGTCCCATATCTCGCGGACGGATTGACCTAACCCAAAAATTCCTATTGTAACTGAAAGTAGAAACTCGCCCGATTACAACGGTACGCGTATTTTTTCCCTAGGGCATTCTGGTTAAGCGTTTGGAGCAGCAGATTTGCGAAAAATTTGTTGTCTTCTCAACCATATCTTAGCTTCAAACTCTCATATCTCGCGAACGGATTGACCTAACCCAAAAATTCCTTGTGCATTTGAAAGTAGAAACTCGCCCGATTACAACGGTATGTGCATTTTCTCCCTAGGCCTTTCTGGTTAAGCGTTTGAAGCAGCAGAAATGCGAAAAATTTTTTGCCTTCTCAACCATTTCCTAGCTTCAAACTCCCATATCTCGCGAACGGATTGACCTAACCCAAAAATTCCTGTTGCATCTGAAGGTAGAAACTTGCCCGATAACAACGGTATGCGTATTTTTTCCCTAGGCCATTCTGGTTAAGCGTTTGGAACAGCAGAATTGCGAATAATTTGTTGTCTTCTCAATCATTTCTTAGTTTCAAACTCCCATTTCTCGCAAACGGATTGACCTGACCCAAAAATTCTTATTGCATCTGAAAGTAGAAACTCGCCCGATTACAACGGTATGTGTATTTTCTCCCTAGGCATTTCTGGTTAAGCGTTTGAAGCAGCAGAATTGCGAAAAATTTTTTGCCTTCTCAACCATTTCCTAGCTTCAAACTCCCATATCTCGCGAACGGATTGACCTAACCCAAAAATTCCTATTGTAACTGAAAGTAGAAACTCGCCCGATTACAACGGTACGAGTATTTTTTCCCTAGGTCATTCTGGTTAAGCGTTTGGAGCAGTAGAATTGTGAAAAATTTTTTGCCTTCTCTACCATTTCTTGGCTTCAAACTCCCATATCTCGCGAACGGATTGACCTAACCCAAAAATTCCTATTGCATCTGAAAGTAGAAACTCGCCCGATTACAACGGTGTGTGTATTTTTTCACAAGCCCATTCTGGTGAAGCGTTTGGAGCAGCAGAATTGCGAAAAATTTGTTGTCTTCTCAACCATTTCTTGGCTTCAAACTCCCATATCAAGCGAACGGATTGACCTAACCCAAAAATTCCTGTTGCGTCTGAAAGTAGAAACTCGCCCGATTACAACGGCATGTGTATTTTTTCCCTAGCCCATTCTGGTTAAGCGTTTGGAGCAGCAGAACTGCGAAAAATTTTTTGCCTTCTCTACCATTTCTTGGCTTCAAACTCCCATATCTCGCGAACGGATTGACCTAACCCAAAAATTCCTAATGCATCTGAAAGTAGAGACTCGCCCGATTCCAACGGTATGTGTATTTTCTCCCTAGGCCATTCTGGTTAAGCGCTTGGAGCAGCAGAAGTGAGAAAAATTTGTTGCCTTCTCAACCATTTCTTGTGTTCAAACTCCCATATCTCGCGAACGGATTGACCCAACCCAAAAATTCCTATTGCATCTGAAAGTAGAAACTCGCCCGATTACAACGGTGTGTGTATTTTTTCCCTAGCCCATTCTGGTGAAGCGTTTGGAGCAGCAGAATTGCGAAAAATTTGTTGTCTTCTCAACCATTTCTTGGCTTCAAACTCCCATATCAAGCGAACGGATTGACCTAACCCAAAAATTCCTGTTGCGTCTGAAAGTAGAAACTCGCCCGATTACAACGGCATGTGTATTTTTTCCCTAGCCCATTCTGGTTAAGCGTTTGGAGCAGCAGAATTGCGAAAAATTTTTTGCCTTCTCTACCATTTCTTGGATTCAAACTCCCATACCTCGCGAACGGATTGACCTAACCCAAAAATTCCTATTGCATCTGAAAGTAGAAACTCGCCCGATTACAACGGTAGGTGTATTTTTCCCCTAGGCCATTCTGGTTAAGCGATTGGAGCAGTAGAAGTGCGAAAAGATTGTTGTCTTGTCAACCATTTCTTAGTTTCAAACTCCCATTTCTCGCAAACGGATTGACCTAATCCGAAAGTTCTTATTGCATCTGAAAGTAGAAACTCGCCCGATTACAACGGTACGCGTATTTTATCCCTAGGCCATTCTGGTTAAGCGTTTGGAGCAGCAGATTTGCGAAAAATTTGTTGTCTTCCCAACCATATCTTAGCTTCAAACTCTCATATCTCGCGAACGGATTGACCTAACCCAAAAATTCCTATTGCATTTGAAAGTAGAAACTCGCCCGATTACAACGGTACGTGTATTTTTTCCCTAGGTCATTCTGGTTAAGCGTTTGGAGCAGTGGAATTGTGAAAAATTTTTTGCCTTCTCTACCATTTCTTGGCTTCAAACTCCCATATCTCGCGAACGGATTGACCTAACCCAAAAATTCCTATTGCATCTGAAAGTAGAAACTCGCCCAATTACAACGGTATGTGTATTTTTTCCCTAGGACATTATGGTTAAGCGTTTGGAGCAGCAGAATTGCGAAAAATTTTTTGCCTTCTCAACCATTTCTTGGCTTCAAACTCCCATATCTCGCGAACGGATTGACCTAACCCAAAAATTCTTATTGCATCTGAAAGTAGAAACTCGCCCGATTCCAACGGTATGTGTATTTTCACCCTAGGTCATTCTGGTTAAGCGTTTGGAGCAGTAGAATTGTGAAAAATTTTTTGCCTTCTCTACCATTTCTTGGCTTCAAACTCCCATATCTCGCGAACGGATTGACCTAACCCAAAAATTCCTATTGCATCTGAAAGTAGAAACTCGCCCGATTACAACGGTGTGTGTATTTTTTCACAAGCCCATTCTGGTGAAGCGTTTGGAGCAGCAGAATTGCGAAAAATTTGTTGTCTTCTCAACCATTTCTTGGCTTCAAACTCCCATATCAAGCGAACGGATTGACCTAACCCAAAAATTCCTTTTGCGTCTGAAAGTAGAAACTCGCCCGATTACAAAGGCATGTGTATTTTTTCCCTAGCCCATTCTGGTTAAGCGTTTGGAGCAGCAGAACTGCGAAAAATTTTTTGCCTTCTCTACCATTTCTTGGCTTCAAACTCCCATATCTCGCGAACGGATTGACCTAACCCAAAAATTCCTAATGCATCTGAAAGTAGAGACTCGCCCGATTCCAACGGTATGTGTATTTTCTCCCTAGGCCATTCTGGTTAAGCGCTTGGAGCAGCAGAAGTGAGAAGAATTTGTTGCCTTCTCAACCATTTCTTGTGTTCAAACTCCCATATCTCGCGAACGGATTGACCCAACCCAAAAATTCCTATTGCATCTGAAAGTAGAAACTCGCCCGATTACAACGGTGTGTGTATTTTTTCCCTAGCCCATTCTGGTGAAGCGTTTGGAGCAGCAGAATTGCGAAAAATTTGTTGTCTTCTCAACCATTTCTTGGCTTCAAACTCCCATATCAAGCGAACGGATTGACCTAACCCAAAAATTCCTGTTGCGTCTGAAAGTAGAAACTCGCCCGATTACAACGGCATGTGTATTTTTTCCCTAGCCCATTCTGGTTAAGCGTTTGGAGCAGCAGAATTGCGAAAAATTTTTTGCCTTCTCTACCATTTCTTGGATTCAAACTCCCATACCTCGCGAACGGATTGACCTAACCCAAAAATTCCTATTGCATCTGAAAGTAGAAACTCGCCCGATTACAACGGTAGGTGTATTTTTCCCCTAGGCCATTCTGGTTAAGCGATTGGAGCAGTAGAAGTGCGAAAAGATTGTTGTCTTGTCAACCATTTCTTAGTTTCAAACTCCCATTTCTCGCAAACGGATTGACCTAATCCGAAAGTTCTTATTGCATCTGAAAGTAGAAACTCGCCCGATTACAACGGTACGCGTATTTTATCCCTAGGCCATTCTGGTTAAGCGTTTGGAGCAGCAGATTTGCGAAAAATTTGTTGTCTTCTCAACCATATCTTAGCTTCAAACTCTCATATCTCGCGAACGGATTGACCTAACCCAAAAATTCCTATTGCATTTGAAAGTAGAAACTCGCCCGATTACAACGGTACGTGTATTTTTTCCCTAGGTCATTCTGGTTAAGCGTTTGGAGCAGTGGAATTGTGAAAAATTTTTTGCCTTCTCTACCATTTCTTGGCTTCAAACTCCCATATCTCGCGAACGGATTGACCTAACCCAAAAATTCCTATTGCATCTGAAAGTAGAAACTCGCCCAATTACAACGGTATGTGTATTTTTTCCCTAGGACATTATGGTTAAGCGTTTGGAGCAGCAGAATTGCGAAAAATTTTTTGCCTTCTCAACCATTTCTTGGCTTCAAACTCCCATATCTCGCGAACGGATTGACCTAACCCAAAAATTCTTATTGCATCTGAAAGTAGAAACTCGCCCGATTCCAACGGTATGTGTATTTTCACCCTAGGTCATTCTGGTTAAGCGTTTGGAGCAGTAGAATTGTGAAAAATTTTTTGCCTTCTCTACCATTTCTTGGCTTCAAACTCCCATATCTCGCGAACGGATTGACCTAACCCAAAAATTCCTATTGCATCTGAAAGTAGAAACTCGCCCGATTACAACGGTGTGTGTATTTTTTCACAAGCCCATTCTGGTGAAGCGTTTGGAGCAGCAGAATTGCGAAAAATTTGTTGTCTTCTCAACCATTTCTTGGCTTCAAACTCCCATATCAAGCGAACGGATTGACCTAACCCAAAAATTCCTTTTGCGTCTGAAAGTAGAAACTCGCCCGATTACAAAGGCATGTGTATTTTTTCCCTAGCCCATTCTGGTTAAGCGTTTGGAGCAGCAGAACTGCGAAAAATTTTTTGCCTTCTCTACCATTTCTTGGCTTCAAACTCCCATATCTCGCGAACGGATTGACCTAACCCAAAAATTCCTAATGCATCTGAAAGTAGAGACTCGCCCGATTCCAACGGTATGTGTATTTTCTCCCTAGGCCATTCTGGTTAAGCGCTTGGAGCAGCAGAAGTGAGAAAAATTTGTTGCCTTCTCAACCATTTCTTGTGTTCAAACTCCCATATCTCGCGAACGGATTGACCCAACCCAAAAATTCCTATTGCATCTGAAAGTAGAAACTCGCCCGATTACAACGGTGTGTGTATTTTTTCCCTAGCCCATTCTGGTGAAGCGTTTGGAGCAGCAGAATTGCGAAAAATTTGTTGTCTTCTCAACCATTTCTTGGCTTCAAACTCCCATATCAAGCGAACGGATTGACCTAACCCAAAAATTCCTGTTGCGTCTGAAAGTAGAAACTCGCCCGATTACAACGGTAGGTGTATTTTTCCCCTAGGCCATTCTGGTTAAGCGATTGGAGCAGTAGAAGTGCGAAAAGATTGTTGTCTTGTCAACCATTTCTTAGCTTCAAAGACCCATATCTCGCGAACGGATTGACCTAACCCAAAAATTCCTATTGCATCTTAAAGTAGAAACTCGCCCGATTACAACGGTATGTGTATTTTTTCCCTAGGCCATTCTGGTTAAGCGTTTGGATCAGCAGAATTGCGAAAAATTTTATGCCTTCTCAACCATTTCTTGGCTTCAAACTCCCATATCTCGCGAACGGATTGACCTTACCCAAAAATTCCTATTGCATCTTAAAGTAGAAACTCGCCCGATTACAACGGTATGTGTATTTTTTCCCTAGGCCATTCTGGTTATGCGTTTGGAGCAGCAGAATTGCGAAAAATTTTTTGGCTTCTCAACCATTTCTTAGATTCGAACTCCCATATCTCGCGAACGGATTGACCTAACCCAAAAATTCCTGTTGCGTCTGAAAGTAGAAAATCGCCCGGTTACAACGTTATGTGTATTTTTTCCCTAGGCCATTCTGGTTAAGCGTTTGGAGCAGCAGAATTGTGAAAAATTTTTTGCCTTTTCTACCATTTCTTGGCTTCAAACTCCCATATCTCGCGAACGGATTGACCTAACCCAAAAATTCCTAATGCATCTGAAAGTAGAGACTCGCCCGATTCCAACGGTATGTGTATTTTCTCCCTAGGCCATTCTGGTTAAGCGCTTGGAGCAGCAGAAGTGAGAAAAATTTGTTGCCTTCTCAACCATTTCTTGTGTTCAAACTCCCATATCTCGCGAACGGATTGACCAAACCCAAAAATTCCTGTTGCGTCTGAAAGTAGAAACTCGCCCGATTATAACGGTATGCGTATTTTTTCCCTAGGCCATTCTGGTTAAGCGGTTTGAGCAGCAGAATTGCGAAAAATTTTTTGCCTTCTCAACCATTTCTTGTTTTCAAACTCCCATATCTCACGAACGGATTGACCTAACCCAAAAATTCCTATTGCATCTGAAAGTAGAAACTCGCCCGATTACAACGGTATGTGTATTTTTTCCCTAGGCCATTCTGGTTAAGCGATTGGAGCAGCAGAATTATGAAAAATTTGTTGTCTTGTCAACCATTTCTTAGCTTCAAACTCTCATATCTCGCGAACGGATTGACTTAACCCAAAAATTCCTATTGCATTTGAAAGTATAAACTCGCCCGATTACAACGGTATGTGTATTTTTTCCCTAGGCCATTCTGGTTAAGCGTTTGGAGCAGCAGAATTGCGAAAAATTTTTTGCCTTCTCAAACATTTCTTGGTTTCAAACTCCCATTTCTCGCGAACGGATTGACCTAACCCAAAAATTCCTGTTGCATCTGAAAGTAGAAACTCGCCCGATTACAAGGGTATGGGTATTTTTTCCCTAGGCCATTCTGGACAAGCGTTTGGAGCAGCAGAATTGCGAAAAATTTGTTGTCTTCTCAAACATTTCTTAGCTTGAAACTCCCATATCTCGCGAACCGATTGACCTAACCCAAAAATTCCTATTGCATTTGAAAGTAGAAACTCGCCCGATTACAACGGTAGGTGTATTTTTCCCCTAGGCCATTCTGGTTAAGCGTTTGGTGCAGCAGATTTGCGAAAAATTTGTTGTCTTCTCAACCATTTCTTAGCTTCAAAGTCCCATATCTCGCGAACGGATTGACCTAACCCAAAAATTCCTATTGTAACTGAAAGTAGAAACTCGCCCGATTACAACGGTATGCGTATTTTTTCCCTAGGCCACTCTGGTTAAGCGTTTGGTGCAGCAGATTTGCGAAAAATTTGTTGTCTTGTCAACCATTTCTTAGCTTCAAAGTCCCATATCTCGCGAACGGATGGACCTAACCCAAAAATTCCTATTGTAACTGAAAGTAGAAACTCGCCCGATTACAACGGTACGCGTATTTTTTCCCTAGGCCATTCTGGTTAAGCGTTTGGTGCAGCAGATTTGCGAAAAATTTGTTGTCTTCTCAACCATTTCTTAGCTTCAAAGTCCCATATCTCGCGAACGGATTGACCTAACCCAAAAATTCCTATTGTAACTGAAAGTAGAAACACGCCCGATTACAGCGGTACGCGTATTTTTTCCCTAGGCCACTCTGGTTAAGCGTTTGGAGCAGCAGAATTGCGAAAAATTTGTTGTCTTCTCAACCATTTCTTGGCTTCAAACTCCCATATCAAGCGAACGGATTGACCTAACCCAAAAATTCCTGTTGCGTCTGAAAGTAGAAACTCGCCCGATTACAACGGCATGTGTATTTTTTCCCTATCCCATTCTGGTGAAGCGTTTGGAGCAGCATAATTGCGAAAAATTTGTTGTCTTCTCAACCATTTCTTGGATTCAAACTCCCATATCAAGCGAACGGATTGACCTAACCCAAAAATTCCTGTTGCGTCTGAAAGTAGAAACTCGCCCGATTACAACGGCATGTGTATTTTTTCCCTAGCCCATTCTGGTTAAGCGTTTGGAGCAGCAGAATTGCGAAAAATTTTTTGCCTTCTCTACCATTTCTTGGATTCAAACTCCCATACCTCGCGAACGGATTGACCTAACCCAAAAATTCCTATTGCATCTGAAAGTAGAAACTCGCCCGATTACAACGGTATGTGTATTTTTTCCCTAGGCCATTCTGGTTAAGCGTTTGAAGCAGCAGAATTGCGAAAAATTTTTTGCCTTCTCAACCATTTCTTGGCTTCAAACTCCCATATCAAGCGAACGGATTGACCTAACCCAAAAATTCCTGTTGCGTCTGAAAGTAGAAACTCGCCCGATTACAACGGCATGTGTATTTTTTCCCTATCCCATTCTGGTGAAGCGTTTGGAGCAGCATAATTGCGAAAAATTTGTTGTCTTCTCAACCATTTCTTGGATTCAAACTCCCATATCAAGCGAACGGATTGACCTAACCCAAAAATTCCTGTTGCGTCTGAAAGTAGAAACTCGCCCGATTACAACGGCATGTGTATTTTTTCCCTAGCCCATTCTGGTTAAGCGTTTGGAGCAGCAGAATTGCGAAAAATTTTTTGCCTTCTCTACCATTTCTTGGATTCAAACTCCCATACCTCGCGAACGGATTGACCTAACCCAAAAATTCCTATTGCATCTGAAAGTAGAAACTCGCCCGATTACAACGGTATGTGTATTTTTTCCCTAGGCCATTCTGGTTAAGCGATTGGAGCAGCAGAATTATGAAAAATTTGTTGTCTTGTCAACCATTTCTTAGCTTCAAACTCTCATATCTCGCGAACGGATTGACTTAACCCAAAAATTCCTATTGCATTTGAAAGTATAAACTCGCCCGATTACAACGGTATGTGTATTTTTTCCCTAGGCCATTCTGGTTAAGCGTTTGGAGCAGCAGAATTGCGAAAAATTTTTTGCCTTCTCAAACATTTCTTGGTTTCAAACTCCCATTTCTCGCGAACGGATTGACCTAACCCAAAAATTCCTGTTGCATCTGAAAGTAGAAACTCGCCCGATTACAAGGGTATGGGTATTTTTTCCCTAGGCCATTCTGGACAAGCGTTTGGAGCAGCAGAATTGCGAAAAATTTGTTGTCTTCTCAAACATTTCTTAGCTTGAAACTCCCATATCTCGCGAACCGATTGACCTAACCCAAAAATTCCTATTGCATTTGAAAGTAGAAACTCGCCCGATTACAACGGTAGGTGTATTTTTCCCCTAGGCCATTCTGGTTAAGCGTTTGGTGCAGCAGATTTGCGAAAAATTTGTTGTCTTCTCAACCATTTCTTAGCTTCAAAGTCCCATATCTCGCGAACGGATTGACCTAACCCAAAAATTCCTATTGTAACTGAAAGTAGAAACTCGCCCGATTACAACGGTATGCGTATTTTTTCCCTAGGCCACTCTGGTTAAGCGTTTGGTGCAGCAGATTTGCGAAAAATTTGTTGTCTTGTCAACCATTTCTTAGCTTCAAAGTCCCATATCTCGCGAACGGATGGACCTAACCCAAAAATTCCTATTGTAACTGAAAGTAGAAACTCGCCCGATTACAACGGTACGCGTATTTTTTCCCTAGGCCATTCTGGTTAAGCGTTTGGTGCAGCAGATTTGCGAAAAATTTGTTGTCTTCTCAACCATTTCTTAGCTTCAAAGTCCCATATCTCGCGAACGGATTGACCTAACCCAAAAATTCCTATTGTAACTGAAAGTAGAAACACGCCCGATTACAGCGGTACGCGTATTTTTTCCCTAGGCCACTCTGGTTAAGCGTTTGGAGCAGCAGAATTGCGAAAAATTTGTTGTCTTCTCAACCATTTCTTGGCTTCAAACTCCCATATCAAGCGAACGGATTGACCTAACCCAAAAATTCCTGTTGCGTCTGAAAGTAGAAACTCGCCCGATTACAACGGCATGTGTATTTTTTCCCTATCCCATTCTGGTGAAGCGTTTGGAGCAGCATAATTGCGAAAAATTTGTTGTCTTCTCAACCATTTCTTGGATTCAAACTCCCATATCAAGCGAACGGATTGACCTAACCCAAAAATTCCTGTTGCGTCTGAAAGTAGAAACTCGCCCGATTACAACGGCATGTGTATTTTTTCCCTAGCCCATTCTGGTTAAGCGTTTGGAGCAGCAGAATTGCGAAAAATTTTTTGCCTTCTCTACCATTTCTTGGATTCAAACTCCCATACCTCGCGAACGGATTGACCTAACCCAAAAATTCCTATTGCATCTGAAAGTAGAAACTCGCCCGATTACAACGGTATGTGTATTTTTTCCCTAGGCCATTCTGGTTAAGCGTTTGAAGCAGCAGAATTGCGAAAAATTTTTTGCCTTCTCAACCATTTCTTGGCTTCAAACTCCCATATCAAGCGAACGGATTGACCTAACCCAAAAATTCCTGTTGCGTCTGAAAGTAGAAACTCGCCCGATTACAACGGCATGTGTATTTTTTCCCTATCCCATTCTGGTGAAGCGTTTGGAGCAGCATAATTGCGAAAAATTTGTTGTCTTCTCAACCATTTCTTGGATTCAAACTCCCATATCAAGCGAACGGATTGACCTAACCCAAAAATTCCTGTTGCGTCTGAAAGTAGAAACTCGCCCGATTACAACGGCATGTGTATTTTTTCCCTAGCCCATTCTGGTTAAGCGTTTGGAGCAGCAGAATTGCGAAAAATTTTTTGCCTTCTCTACCATTTCTTGGATTCAAACTCCCATACCTCGCGAACGGATTGACCTAACCCAAAAATTCCTATTGCATCTGAAAGTAGAAACTCGCCCGATTACAACGGTATGTGTATTTTTTCCCTAGGCCATTCTGGTTAAGCGTTTGAAGCAGCAGAATTGCGAAAAATTTTTTGCCTTCTCAACCATTTCTTGTCTTCAAACTCCCATATCTCGCGAACGGATTGACCCTACCCAAAAATTCCTATTGCATCTGAAAGTAGAAACTCGCCCGATAACAACGGTATGTGTATTTTTTCCCTAGGCCATTCTGGTTAAGCGTTTGGAGCAGCAGAATTGCGAAAAATTTTTTGCCTTCTCAACCATTTCTTGTCTTCAAACTCCCATATCTCGCGAACCGATTGACCTAACCCAACAATTCCTATTGCATTTGAAAGTAGAAACTCGCCCGATTACAACGGTAGGTTTATTTTTCCCCTAGGCCATTCTGGTTAAGCGATTGGAGCAGTAGAAGTGCGAAAAGTTTGTTGCCTTGTCAACCATTTCTTAGCTTCAAAGTCCCATATCTCGCGAACGGATTGACCTAACCCAAAAATTCCTATTGTAACTGAAAGTAGAAACTCGCCCGATTACAACGGTACGCGTATTTTTTCCCTAGGCCATTCTGGTTAAGCGTTTGGAGCAGCAGAATTGCGAATAATTTGTTGTCTTCTCAACCATTTCTTGGATTCAAACTCCCATATCTCGCGAACGGATTGACCTAAGCCAAAAATTCCTATTGTAACTGAAAGTAGAGACTCGCCCGATTACAGCGGTATGTGTATTTTTTCCCTAGGCCATTCTGGTTAAGCGTTTGGAGCAGCAGAATTGCGAAAAATTTGTTGTCTTCTCATCCATTTCTTGGATTCAAACACCCATATCTCGCGAACGGATTGACCTAACCCAAAAATTCCTGTTGCGTCTGAAAGTAGAAACTCGCCCGATTATAACCGTATGTGTATTTTTTCCCTAGGCCATTCTGGTTAAGCGTTTGGAGCAGCAGAATTGCGAAAAATTTGTTGTCTTCTCAACCATTTCTTGGATTCAAACTCCCATATCTCGCGAACGGATTGACCTAACCCAAAAATTCCTGTTGCGTCTGAAAGTAGAAACTCGCCCGATTATAACGGTATGTGTATTTTTTCCCTAGGCCATTCTGGTTAAGCGGTTTGAGCAGCAGAATTGCGAAAAATTTTTTGCCTTCTCAACCATTTCTTGTCTTCAAACTCCCATATCTCGCGAACGGATTGACCTAACCCAAAAATTCCTATTGCATCTGAAAGTAGAAACTCGCCCGATTACAACGGTATGTGTATTTTTTCCCTAGGCCATTCTGGTTAAGCGTTTGTAGCAGCAGAATTGTGAAAAATTTTTTGCCTTTTCTACCATTTCTTGGTTTCAAACTCCCATTTCTCGCGAACGGATTGACCTAACCCAGAAATTCCTGTTGCATCTGAAAGTAGAAACTCGCCCGATTACAACGGTATGTGTATTTTTTCCCTAGGCCATTCTGGTTAAGCGTTTGGAGCAGCAGAATTGTGAAAAATTTTTTGCCTTTTTTACCATTTCTTGGTTTCAAACTCCCATTTCTCGCGAACGGATTGACCTAACCCAAAAATTCCTGTTGCATCTGAAAGTAGTAACTCGCCCGATTACAAGGGTATGGGTATTTTTTCCCTAGGCCATTCTGGATAAGCGTTTGGAGCAGCAGAATTGCGAAAAATTTGTTGTCTTCTCAACCATTTCTTGGATTCAAACTCCCATATCTCGCGAACGGATTGACCTAACCCAAAAATTCCTGTTGCATCTGAAAGTAGAAACTCGCCCGATTACAAGGGTATGGGTATTTTTTCCCTAGGCCATTCTGGATAAGCGTTTGGAGCAGCAGAATTGCGAAAAATTTGTTGTCTTCTCAAACATTTCTTAGCTTGAAACTCCCATATCTCGCGAACCGATTGACCTAACCCAAAAATTCCTATTGCATTTGAAAGTAGAAACTCGCCCAATTACAACGGTACGCGTATTTTTTCCCTAGGCCATTCTGGTTAAGCGTTTGGTGCAGCAGATTTGCGAAAAATTTGTTGTCTTCTCAACCATTTCTTAGCTTCAAAGTCCCATATCTCGCGAACGGATTGACCTAACCCAAAATTCCTATTGTAACTGAAAGTAGAAACACGCCCGATTACAGCGGTACGCGTATTTTTTCCCTAGGCCATTCTGGTTAAGCGTTTGGAGCAACAGAATTGCGAAAAATTTGTTGTCTTGTCAACCACTTCTTAGCTTCAAAGTCCCATATCTCGCGAACGGATTGACCTAACCCAAAAATTCCTATTGCATCTGAAAGTAGAAACTCGCCCAATTACAACGGTATGTGTATTTTTTCCCTAGGCCATTCTGGTTAAGCGTTTGGAGCAGCAGAATTGCGAAAAATTTTTTGCCTTCTCAACCATTTCTTGGCTTCAAACTCCCATATCTCGCGAACGGATTGACCTAACCCAAAAATTCCTATTGCATCTGAAAGTAGAAACTCGCCCGATTCCAACGGTATGTGTATTTTTTCCCTAGGCAATTCTGGTTACGCGTATGGAGCAGCAGAATTGCGAATAATTTGTTGTCTTCTCAACCATTTCTGGTCTTCAAACTCCCATATCTCGCGAACGGATTGACCTAACCCAAAAATTCTTGTTCCATCTGAAAGTAGAAACTCGCCCGATTACAACGGTACGTGTATTTTACCCCGTAGGCCATTCTGGTTAAGCGACAGGAGCAGCAGAGGTTCGAAAAATTTGTTGTCTTCTCAACCATTTCTTGGATTCGAACTCCCATATCTCGCGAACGGATTGACCTAAGCCAAAAATTCCTATTGTAACTGAAAGTAGAAACTCGCCCGATTACAACGGTATGTGTATTTTTTCCCTAGGCCATTCTGGTTAAGCGTTTGGAGCAGCAGAAGTGCGAAAAATTTGTTGTCTTCTCAACCATTTCTTGGCTTCAAACCCCCATATCTCGCGAACGGATTGACCTAACCCAAAAATTCCTGTTGCGTCTGAAAGTAGAAACTCGCCCGATTACAACGGTATGTGTGTTTTCTCCCTAGCCCATTCTGGTTAAGCGTTTGGAGCAGCAGAATTGCGAAAAATTTGTTGTCTTCTCATCCATTTCTTGCATTCAAACTCCCATATCTCGCGAACGGATTGACCTAACCCAAAAATTCCTGTTGCGTCTGAAAGTAGAAACTCGCCCGATTATAACCGTATGTGTATTTTTTCCTTAGGCCATTCTGGTTAAGCGTTTGGAGCAGCAGAATTGCGAAAAATTTGTTGTCTTCTCAACCATTTCTTGGATTCAAACTCCCATATCTCGCGAACGGATTGACCTAACCCAAAAATTCCTGTTGCGTCTGAAAGTAGATACTCGCCCGATTATAACGGTATGTGTATTTTTTCCCTAGGCCATTCTGGTTAAGCGTTTGGAGCAGCAGAATTGTGAAAAATTTTTTGCCTCTTCTACCATTTCTTGGTTTCAAACTCCCATTTCTCGCGAACGGATTGACCTAACCCGAAAATTCCTGTTGCATCTGAAAGTAGAAACTCGCCCGATTACAAGGGTATGGGTATTTTTTCCCTAGGCCATTCTGGATAAGCGTTTGGAGCAGCAGAATTGCGAAAAATTTGTTGTCTTCTCAAACATTTCTTAGCTTGAAACTCCCATATGTCGCGAACCGATTGACCTAACCCAAAAATTCCTGTTGCGTCTGAAAGTAGATACTCGCCCGATTATAACGGTATGTGTATTTTTCCCCTAGGACATTCTGGTTAAGCGATTGGAGCAGTAGAAGTGCGAAAAATTTGTTGTCTTGTCAACCATTTCTTAGCTTCAAAGTCCCATATCTCGCGAACGGATGGACCTAACCCAAAAATTCCTATTGTAACTGAAAGTAGAAACTCGCCCGATTACAACGGTACGCGTATTTTTTCCCTAGGCCATTCTGGTTAAGCGTTTGGTGCAGCAGATTTGCGAAAAATTTGTTGTCTTCTCAACCATATCTTAGCTTCAAACTCTCATATCTCGCGAACGGATTGACCTAACCCAAAAATTCCTATTGCATTTGAAAGTAGAAACTCGCCCGATTACAACGGTACGTGTATTTTTTCCCTAGGTCATTCTGGTTAAGCGTTTGGAGCAGTAGAATTGTGAAAAATTTTTTGCCTTCTCTACCATTTATTGGCTTCAAACTCCCATATCTCGCGAACGGATTGACCTAACCCAAAAATTCCTATTGCATCTGAAAGTAGAAACTCGCCCAATTACAACGGTATGTGTATTTTTTCCCTAGGCCATTCTGGTTAAGCGCTTGGAGCAGCAGAAGTGAGAAAAATTTGTTGCCTTCTCAACCATTTCTTGTGTTCAAACTCCCATATCTCGCGAACGGATTGACCCAACCCAAAAATTCCTATTGCATCTGAAAGTAGAAACTCGCCCGATTACAACGGTGTGTGTATTTTTTCAAAAGCCCATTCTGGTGAAGCGTTTGGAGCAGCAGAATTGCGAAAAATTTGTTGTCTTCTCTACCATTTCTTGGCTTCAAACACCCATATCTCGCGAACGGATTGACCTAACCCAAAAATTCTTATTGCATCTGAAAGTAGAAACTCGCCCGATTCCAACGGTATGTGTATTTTTTCCCTAGGCCATTCTGGTTAAGCGCTTGGAGCAGCACAAGTGAGAAAAATTTGTTGCCTTCTCAAACATTTCTTGTGTTCAAACTCCCATATCTCGCGAACGGATTGACCCAACCCAAAAATTCCTATTGCATCTGAAAGTAGAAACTCGCCCGATTACAACGGTGTGTGTATTTTTTCCCTAGCCCATTCTGGTGAAGCGTTTGGAGCAGCAGAATTGCGAAAAACTTGTTGTCTTCTCAACCATTTCTTGGCTTCAAACTCCCATATCAAGCGAACGGATTGACATAACCCAAAAATTCCTGTTGCGTCTGAAAGTAGAAACTCGCCCGATTACAACGGCATGTGTATTTTTTCCCTAGCCCATTCTGGTGAAGCGTTTGGAGCAGCAGAATTGCGAAAAATTTGTTGTCTTCTCAACCATTTCTTGGATTCAAACTCCCATATCAAGCGAACGGATTGACCTAACCCAAAAAGTCCTGTTGCGTCTGAAAGTAGAAACTCGCCCGATTACAACGGCATGTGTATTTTTTCCCTAGCCCATTCTGGTTAAGCGTTTGGAGCAGCAGAATTGCGAAAAATTTTTTGCCTTCTCTACCATTTCTTGGTTTCAAACTCCCATATCTCGCGAACGGATTGACCTAACCCAAAAATTCCTGTTGCATCTGAAGGTAGAAACTTGCCCGATAACAACGGTATGCGTATTTTTTCCCTAGGCCATTCTGGTTAAGCGTTTGGAGCAGCAGAATTGCGAATAATTTGTTGTCTTCTCAACCATTTCTTAGCTTCAAACTCCCATATCTCGCGAACGGATTGACCTAACCCAAAAATTCTTATTGCATTTGAAAGTAGAAGCTCGCCCGATTACAACGGTACGCGTATTTTTCCCCTAGGCCATTCTGGTTAAGCGTTTGGAGCAGCAGATTTGCGAAAAATTTGTTGTCTTCTCAACCATATCTTAGCTTCAAACTCTCCTATCTCGCGAACGGATTGACCTAACCCAAAAATTCCTATTGCATTTGAAAGTAGAAACTCGCCCGATTACAACGGTACGTGTATTTTTTCCCTAGGCCATTCTGGTTAAGCGCTTGGAGTAGCAGAAGTGAGAAAAATTTGTTGCCTTCTCAACCATTTCTTGTGTTCAAACTCCCGTATCTCGCGAACGGATTGACCCAACCCAAAAATTCCTATTGCATCTGAAAGTAGAAACTCGCCCGATTACAACGGTGTGTGTATTTTTTCAAAAACCCATTCTGGTGAAGCGTTTGGAGCAGCAGAATTGCGAAAAATTTGTTGTCTTCTCAACCATTTCTTGGATTCAAACTCCCATATCAAGCGAACGGATTGACCTAACCCAAAAAGTCCTGTTGCGTCTGAAAGTAGAAACTCGCCCGATTACAACGGCATGTGTATTTTTTCCCTAGCCCATTCTGGTTAAGCGTTTGTAGCAGCAGAATTGTGAAAAATTTTTTGCCTTTTCTACCATTTCTTGGTTTCAAACTCCCATTTCTCGCGAACGGATTGACCTAACCCAGAAATTCCTGTTGCATCTGAAAGTAGAAACTCGCCCGATTACAACGGTATGTGTATTTTTTCCCTAGGCCATTCTGGTTAAGCGTTTGGAGCAGCAGAATTGTGAAAAATTTTTTGCCTTTTTTACCATTTCTTGGTTTCAAACTCCCATTTCTCGCGAACGGATTGACCTAACCCAAAAATTCCTGTTGCATCTGAAAGTAGAAACTCGCCCGATTACAAGGGTATGGGTATTTTTTCCCTAGGCCATTCTGGATAAGCGTTTGGAGCAGCAGAATTGCGAAAAATTTGTTGTCTTCTCAACCATTTCTTGGATTCAAACTCCCATATCTCGCGAACGGATTGACCTAACCCAAAAATTCCTGTTGCATCTGAAAGTAGAAACTCGCCCGATTACAAGGGTATGGGTATTTTTTCCCTAGGCCATTCTGGATAAGCGTTTGGAGCAGCAGAATTGCGAAAAATTTGTTGTCTTCTCAAACATTTCTTAGCTTGAAACTCCCATATCTCGCGAACCGATTGACCTAACCCAAAAATTCCTATTGCATTTGAAAGTAGAAACTCGCCCAATTACAACGGTAGGTGTATTTTTCCCCTAGGCCATTCTGGTTAAGCGATTGGAGCAGTAGAAGTGCGAAAAATTTGTTGTCTTGTCAACCATTTCTTAGCTTCAAAGTCCCATATCTCGCGAACGGATGGACCTAACCCAAAAATTCCTATTGTAACTGAAAGTAGAAACTCGCCCGATTACAACGGTACGCGTATTTTTTCCCTAGGCCATTCTGGTTAAGCGTTTGGTGCAGCAGATTTGCGAAAAATTTGTTGTCTTCTCAACCATTTCTTAGCTTCAAAGTCCCATATCTCGCGAACGGATTGACCTAACCCAAAATTCCTATTGTAACTGAAAGTAGAAACACGCCCGATTACAGCGGTACGCGTATTTTTTCCCTAGGCCATTCTGGTTAAGCGTTTGGAGCAACAGAATTGCGAAAAATTTGTTGTCTTGTCAACCACTTCTTAGCTTCAAAGTCCCATATCTCGCGAACGGATTGACCTAACCCAAAAATTCCTATTGCATCTGAAAGTAGAAACTCGCCCAATTACAACGGTATGTGTATTTTTTCCCTAGGCCATTCTGGTTAAGCGTTTGGAGCAGCAGAATTGCGAAACATTTTTTGCCTTCTCAACCATTTCTTGGCTTCAAACTCCCATATCTCGCGAACGGATTGACCTAACCCAAAAATTCCTATTGCATCTGAAAGTAGAAACTCGCCCGATTCCAACGGTATGTGTATTTTTTCCCTAGGCCATTCTGGTTAAGCGTTTGGAGCAGCAGAAGTGCGAAAAATTTGTTGTCTTCTCAACCATTTCTTGGCTTCAAACCCCCATATCTCGCGAACGGATTGACCTAACCCAAAAATTCCTGTTGCGTCTGAAAGTAGAAACTCGCCCGATTACAACGGTATGTGTGTTTTCTCCCTAGCCCATTCTGGTTAAGCGTTTGGAGCAGCAGAATTGCGAAAAATTTGTTGTCTTCTCATCCATTTCTTGGATTCAAACTCCCATATCTCGCGAACGGATTGACCTAACCCAAAAATTCCTGTTGCGTCTGAAAGTAGAAACTCGCCCGATTATAACCGTATGTGTATTTTTTCCCTAGGCCATTCTGGTTAAGCGTTTGGAGCAGCAGAATTGCGAAAAATTTGTTGTCTACTCAACCATTTCTTGGATTCAAACTCCCATATCTCGCGAACGGATTGACCTAACCCAAAAATTCCTGTTGCGTCTGAAAGTAGATACTCGCCCGATTATAACGGTATGTGTATTTTTTCCCTAGGCCATTCTGGTTAAGCGGTTTGAGCAGCAGAATTGCGAAAAATTTTTTGCCTTCTCAACCATTTCTTGTCTTCAAACTCCCATATCTCGCGAACGGATTGACATAACCCTAAAATTCCTATTGCATCTGAAAGTAGAAACTCGCCCGATTACAACGGTATGTGTATTTTTTCCCTAGGCCATTCTGGTTAAGCGTTTGGAGCAGCAGAATTGTGAAAAATTTTTTGCCTCTTCTACCATTTCTTGGTTTCAAACTCCCATTTCTCGCGAACGGATTGACCTAACCCAAAAATTCCTGTTGCATCTGAAAGTAGAAACTCGCCCGATTACAAGGGTATGGGTATTTTTTCCCTAGGCCATTCTGGATAAGCGTTTGGAGCAGCAGAATTGCGAAAAATTTGTTGTCTTCTCAAACATTTCTTAGCTTGAAACTCCCATATGTCGCGAACCGATTGACCTAACCCAAAAATTCCTGTTGCGTCTGAAAGTAGATACTCGCCCGATTATAACGGTATGTGTATTTTTCCCCTAGGACATTCTGGTTAAGCGATTGGAGCAGTAGAAGTGCGAAAAATTTGTTGTCTTGTCAACCATTTCTTAGCTTCAAAGTCCCATATCTCGCGAACGGATGGACCTAACCCAAAAATTCCTATTGTAACTGAAAGTAGAAACTCGCCCGATTACAACGGTACGCGTATTTTTTCCCTAGGCCATTCTGGTTAAGCGTTTGGTGCAGCAGATTTGCGAAAAATTTGTTGTCTTCTCAACCATATCTTAGCTTCAAACTCTCATATCTCGCGAACGGATTGACCTAACCCAAAAATTCCTATTGCATTTGAAAGTAGAAACTCGCCCGATTACAACGGTACGTGTATTTTTTCCCTAGGTCATTCTGGTTAAGCGTTTGGAGCAGTAGAATTGTGAAAAATTTTTTGCCTTCTCTACCATTTATTGGCTTCAAACTCCCATATCTCGCGAACGGATTGACCTAACCCAAAAATTCCTATTGCATCTGAAAGTAGAAACTCGCCCGATTACAACGGTGTGTGTATTTTTTCCCTAGCCCATTCTGGTGAAGCGTTTGGAGCAGCAGAATTGCGAAAAACTTGTTGTCTTCTCAACCATTTCTTGGCTTCAAACTCCCATATCAAGCGAACGGATTGACATAACCCAAAAATTCCTGTTGCGTCTGAAAGTAGAAACTCGCCCGATTACAACGGCATGTGTATTTTTTCCCTAGCCCATTCTGGTGAAGCGTTTGGAGCAGCAGAATTGCGAAAAATTTGTTGTCTTCTCAACCATTTCTTGGATTCAAACTCCCATATCAAGCGAACGGATTGACCTAACCCAAAAAGTCCTGTTGCGTCTGAAAGTAGAAACTCGCCCGATTACAACGGCATGTGTATTTTTTCCCTAGCCCATTCTGGTTAAGCGTTTGGAGCAGCAGAATTGCGAAAAATTTTTTGCCTTCTCTACCATTTCTTGGTTTCAAACTCCCATATCTCGCGAACGGATTGACCTAACCCAAAAATTCCTGTTGCATCTGAAGGTAGAAACTTGCCCGATAACAACGGTATGCGTATTTTTTCCCTAGGCCATTCTGGTTAAGCGTTTGGAGCAGCAGAATTGCGAATAATTTGTTGTCTTCTCAACCATTTCTTAGCTTCAAACTCCCATATCTCGCGAACGGATTGACCTAACCCAAAAATTCTTATTGCATTTGAAAGTAGAAGCTCGCCCGATTACAACGGTACGCGTATTTTTCCCCTAGGCCATTCTGGTTAAGCGTTTGGAGCAGCAGATTTGCGAAAAATTTGTTGTCTTCTCAACCATATCTTAGCTTCAAACTCTCCTATCTCGCGAACGGATTGACCTAACCCAAAAATTCCTATTGCATTTGAAAGTAGAAACTCGCCCGATTACAACGGTACGTGTATTTTTTCCCTAGGCCATTCTGGTTAAGCGCTTGGAGTAGCAGAAGTGAGAAAAATTTGTTGCCTTCTCAACCATTTCTTGTGTTCAAACTCCCGTATCTCGCGAACGGATTGACCCAACCCAAAAATTCCTATTGCATCTGAAAGTAGAAACTCGCCCGATTACAACGGTGTGTGTATTTTTTCAAAAACCCATTCTGGTGAAGCGTTTGGAGCAGCAGAATTGCGAAAAATTTGTTGTCTTCTCAACCATTTCTTGGATTCAAACTCCCATATCAAGCGAACGGATTGACCTAACCCAAAAAGTCCTGTTGCGTCTGAAAGTAGGAACTCGCCCGATTACAACGGCATGTGTATTTTTTCCCTAGCCCATTCTGGTTAAGCGTTTGTAGCAGCAGAATTGTGAAAAATTTTTTGCCTTTTCTACCATTTCTTGGTTTCAAACTCCCATTTCTCGCGAACGGATTGACCTAACCCAGAAATTCCTGTTGCATCTGAAAGTAGAAACTCGCCCGATTACAACGGTATGTGTATTTTTTCCCTAGGCCATTCTGGTTAAGCGTTTGGAGCAGCAGAATTGTGAAAAATTTTTTGCCTTTTTTACCATTTCTTGGTTTCAAACTCCCATTTCTCGCGAACGGATTGACCTAACCCAAAAATTCCTGTTGCATCTGAAAGTAGAAACTCGCCCGATTACAAGGGTATGGGTATTTTTTCCCTAGGCCATTCTGGATAAGCGTTTGGAGCAGCAGAATTGCGAAAAATTTGTTGTCTTCTCAACCATTTCTTGGATTCAAACTCCCATATCTCGCGAACGGATTGACCTAACCCAAAAATTCCTGTTGCATCTGAAAGTAGAAACTCGCCCGATTACAAGGGTATGGGTATTTTTTCCCTAGGCCATTCTGGATAAGCGTTTGGAGCAGCAGAATTGCGAAAAATTTGTTGTCTTCTCAAACATTTCTTAGCTTGAAACTCCCATATCTCGCGAACCGATTGACCTAACCCAAAAATTCCTATTGCATTTGAAAGTAGAAACTCGCCCAATTACAACGGTAGGTGTATTTTTCCCCTAGGCCATTCTGGTTAAGCGATTGGAGCAGTAGAAGTGCGAAAAATTTGTTGTCTTGTCAACCATTTCTTAGCTTCAAAGTCCCATATCTCGCGAACGGATGGACCTAACCCAAAAATTCCTATTGTAACTGAAAGTAGAAACTCGCCCGATTACAACGGTACGCGTATTTTTTCCCTAGGCCATTCTGGTTAAGCGTTTGGTGCAGCAGATTTGCGAAAAATTTGTTGTCTTCTCAACCATTTCTTAGCTTCAAAGTCCCATATCTCGCGAACGGATTGACCTAACCCAAAATTCCTATTGTAACTGAAAGTAGAAACACGCCCGATTACAGCGGTACGCGTATTTTTTCCCTAGGCCATTCTGGTTAAGCGTTTGGAGCAACAGAATTGCGAAAAATTTGTTGTCTTGTCAACCACTTCTTAGCTTCAAAGTCCCATATCTCGCGAACGGATTGACCTAACCCAAAAATTCCTATTGCATCTGAAAGTAGAAACTCGCCCAATTACAACGGTATGTGTATTTTTTCCCTAGGCCATTCTGGTTAAGCGTTTGGAGCAGCAGAATTGCGAAACATTTTTTGCCTTCTCAACCATTTCTTGGCTTCAAACTCCCATATCTCGCGAACGGATTGACCTAACCCAAAAATTCCTATTGCATCTGAAAGTAGAAACTCGCCCGATTCCAACGGTATGTGTATTTTTTCCCTAGGCCATTCTGGTTAAGCGTTTGGAGCAGCAGAAGTGCGAAAAATTTGTTGTCTTCTCAACCATTTCTTGGCTTCAAACCCCCATATCTCGCGAACGGATTGACCTAACCCAAAAATTCCTGTTGCGTCTGAAAGTAGAAACTCGCCCGATTACAAAGGTATGTGTGTTTTCTCCCTAGCCCATTCTGGTTAAGCGTTTGGAGCAGCAGAATTGCGAAAAATTTGTTGTCTTCTCATCCATTTCTTGGATTCAAACTCCCATATCTCGCGAACGGATTGACCTAACCCAAAAATTCCTGTTGCGTCTGAAAGTAGAAACTCGCCCGATTATAACCGTATGTGTATTTTTTCCCTAGGCCATTCTGGTTAAGCGTTTGGAGCAGCAGAATTGCGAAAAATTTGTTGTCTACTCAACCATTTCTTGGATTCAAACTCCCATATCTCGCGAACGGATTGACCTAACCCAAAAATTCCTGTTGCGTCTGAAAGTAGATACTCGCCCGATTATAACGGTATGTGTATTTTTTCCCTAGGCCATTCTGGTTAAGCGGTTTGAGCAGCAGAATTGCGAAAAATTTTTTGCCTTCTCAACCATTTCTTGTCTTCAAACTCCCATATCTCGCGAACGGATTGACATAACCCTAAAATTCCTATTGCATCTGAAAGTAGAAACTCGCCCGATTACAACGGTATGTGTATTTTTTCCCTAGGCCATTCTGGTTAAGCGTTTGGAGCAGCAGAATTGTGAAAAATTTTTTGCCTCTTCTACCATTTCTTGGTTTCAAACTCCCATTTCTCGCGAACGGATTGACCTAACCCAAAAATTCCTGTTGCATCTGAAAGTAGAAACTCGCCCGATTACAAGGGTATGGGTATTTTTTCCCTAGGCCATTCTGGATAAGCGTTTGGAGCAGCAGAATTGCGAAAAATTTGTTGTCTTCTCAAACATTTCTTAGCTTGAAACTCCCATATGTCGCGAACCGATTGACCTAACCCAAAAATTCCTGTTGCGTCTGAAAGTAGATACTCGCCCGATTATAACGGTATGTGTATTTTTCCCCTAGGACATTCTGGTTAAGCGTTTGGAGCAGCAGAATTGCGAAAAATTTGTTGTCTTCTCAACCATATCTTAGCTTCAAACTCTCATATCTCGCGAACGGATTGACCTAACCCAAAAATTCCTATTGCATTTGAAAGTAGAAACTCGCCCGATTACAACGGTACGTGTATTTTTTCCCTAGGTCATTCTGGTTAAGCGTTTGGAGCAGTAGAATTGTGAAAAATTTTTTGCCTTCTCTACCATTTATTGGCTTCAAACTCCCATATCTCGCGAACGGATTGACCTAACCCAAAAATTCCTATTGCATCTGAAAGTAGAAACTCGCCCGATTACAACGGTGTGTGTATTTTTTCCCTAGCCCATTCTGGTGAAGCGTTTGGAGCAGCAGAATTGCGAAAAACTTGTTGTCTTCTCAACCATTTCTTGGCTTCAAACTCCCATATCAAGCGAACGGATTGACATAACCCAAAAATTCCTGTTGCGTCTGAAAGTAGAAACTCGCCCGATTACAACGGCATGTGTATTTTTTCCCTAGCCCATTCTGGTGAAGCGTTTGGAGCAGCAGAATTGCGAAAAATTTGTTGTCTTCTCAACCATTTCTTGGATTCAAACTCCCATATCAAGCGAACGGATTGACCTAACCCAAAAAGTCCTGTTGCGTCTGAAAGTAGAAACTCGCCCGATTACAACGGCATGTGTATTTTTTCCCTAGCCCATTCTGGTTAAGCGTTTGGAGCAGCAGAATTGCGAAAAATTTTTTGCCTTCTCTACCATTTCTTGGTTTCAAACTCCCATATCTCGCGAACGGATTGACCTAACCCAAAAATTCCTGTTGCATCTGAAGGTAGAAATTTGCCCGATAACAACGGTATGCGTATTTTTTCCCTAGGCCATTCTGGTTAAGCGTTTGGAGCAGCAGAATTGCGAATAATTTGTTGTCTTCTCAACCATTTCTTAGCTTCAAACTCCCATATCTCGCGAACGGATTGACCTAACCCAAAAATTCTTATTGCATTTGAAAGTAGAAGCTCGCCCGATTACAACGGTACGCGTATTTTTTCCCTAGGTCATTCTGGTTAAGCGTTTGGAGCAGTAGAATTGTGAAAAATTTTTTGCCTTCTCTACCATTTCTTGGCTTCAAACTCCCATATCTCGCGAACGGATTGACCTAACCCAAAAATTCCTATTGCATCTGAAAGTAGAAACTCGCCCAATTACAACGGTATGTGTATTTTTTCCCTAGGCCATTCTGGTTAAGCGTTTGGAGCAGCAGAATTGCGAAAAATTTTTTGCCTTCTCAACCATTTCTTGGCTTCAAACTCCCATATCTCGCGAACGGATTGACCTAACCCAAAAATTCTTATTGCATCTGAAAGTAGAAACTCGCCCGATTCCAACGGTATGTGTATTTTTTCCCTAGGCAATTCTGGTTAAGCGTTTGGAGCAGCAGAATTGCGAATAATTTGTTGTCTTCTCAACCATTTCTGGTCTTCAAACTCCCATATCTCGCGAACGGATTGACCTAACCCAAAAATTCTTGATGCATCTGAAAGTAGAAACTCGCCCGATTACAACGGTACGTGTATTTTACCCCGTAGGCCATTCTGGTTAAGCGATAGTAGCAGCAGAAGTGCGAAAAATTTGTTGTCTTCTCAACCATTTCTTGGATTCAAACTCCCATATCTCGCGAACGGATTGACCTAAGCCAAAAATTCCTATTGTAACTGAAAGTAGAAACTCGCCCGATTACAACGGTATGTGTATTTTTTCCCTAGGCCATTCTGGTTAAGCGTTTGGAGCAGCAGAAGTGCGAAAAATTTGTTGTCTTCTCATCCATTTCTTGGCTTCAAACCCCCATATCTCGCGAACGGATTGACCTAACCCAAATATTCCTGTTGCGTCTGAAAGTAGAAACTCGCCCGATTACAACGGTATGTGTGTTTTCTCCCTAGCCCATTCTGGTTAAGCGTTTGGAGCAGCAGAATTGCGAAAAATTTGTTGTCTTCTCATCCATTTCTTGGATTCAAACTCCCATTTCTCGCGAACGGATTGACCTAACCCAAAAATTCCTGTTGCGTCTGAAAGTAGAAACTCGCCCGATTACAACGGTATGTGTATTTTTTCCCTAGGCCATTCTGGTTAAGCGTTTGGAGCAGCAGAATTGCGAAAAATTTTTTGCCTTCTCAACCATTTCTTGGCTTCAAACTCCCATATCTCGCGAACGGATTGACCTAACCCAAAAATTCTTATTGCATCTGAAAGTAGAAACTCGCCCGATTCCAACGGTATGTGTATTTTTTCCCTAGGCAATTCTGGTTAAGCGTTTGGAGCAGCAGAATTGCGAAAAATTTTTTGCCTTTTCTACCATTTCTTGGTTTCAAACTCCCATTTCTCGCGAACGGATTTACCTAACCCAAAAATTCCTGTTGCATCTGAAAGTAGACACTCGCCCGATTACAACGGTGTGTGTATTTTTTCCCTAGGCCATTCTGGTTAAGCGTTTGGAGCAGCAGAATTGTGAAAAATTTTTTGCCTTTTCTACCATTCCTTGGTTTCAAACTCCCATTTCTCGCGAACGGATTGACCTAACCCAAAAATTCCTGTTGCATCTGAAAGTAGAAACTCGCCCGATTACAAGGGTATGGGTATTTTTTCCCTAGGCCATTCTGGATAAGCGTTTGGAGCAGCAGAATTGCGATAAATTTGTTGTCTTCTCAAACATTTCTTAGCTTGAAACTCCCATATGTCGCGAACCGATTGACCTAACCCAAAAATTCCTATTGCATTTGAAAGTAGAAACTCGCCCGATTACAACGGTAGGTGTATTTTCCCCTAGGCCATTCTGGTTAAGCGATTGGAGCAGTAGAAGTGCGAAAAATTTGTTGTCTTGTCAACCATTTCTTAGCTTCAAAGTCCCATATCGCGCGAACGGATGGACCTAACCCAAAAATTCCTATTGTAACTGAAAGTAGAAACTCGCCCGATTACAACGGTACGAGTATTTTTTCCCTAGGCCATTCTGGTTAAGCGTTTGGTGCAGCAGATTTGCGAAAAATTTGTTGTCTTCTCAACCATATCTTAGCTTCAAACTCTCATATCTCGCGAACGGATTGACCTAACCCAAAAATTCCTATTGCATTTGAAAGTAGAAACTCGCCCGATTACAACGGTACGTGTATTTTTTCCCTAGGTCATTCTGGTTAAGCGTTTGGAGCAGTAGAATTGTGAAAAATTTTTTGCCTTCTCTACCATTTCTTGGCTTCAAACTCCCATATCTCGCGAACGTATTGACCTAACCCAAAAATTCCTATTGCATCTGAAAGTAGAAACTCGCCCAATTACAACGGTATGTGTATTTTTTCCCTAGGCCATTCTGGTTAAGCGCTTGCAGCAGCAGAAGTGAGAAAAATTTGTTGCCTTCTCAACCATTTCTTGTGTTCAAACTCCCATATCTCGCGAACGGATTGACCCAACCCAAAAATTCCTATTGCATCTGAAAGTAGAAACTCGCCCGATTACAACGGTGTGTGTATTTTTTCAAAAACCCATTCTGGTGAAGCGTTTGGAGCAGCAGAATTGCGAAAAATTTGTTGTCTTCTCTACCATTTCTTGGCTTCAAACACCCATATCTCGCGAACGGATTGACCTAACCCAAAAATTCCTATTGCATCTGAAAGTAGAAACTCGCCCAATTACAACGGTATGTGTATTTTTTCCCTAGGCCATTCTGGTTAAGCGTTTGGAGCAGCAGAATTGCGAAAAATTTTTTGCCTTCTCAACCATTTCTTGGCTTCAAACTCCCATATCTCGCGAACGGATTGACCTATCCCAAAAATTCTTATTGCATCTGAAAGTAGAAACTCGCCCGATTCCAACGGTATGTGTATTTTTTCCCTAGGCCATTCTGGTTAAGCGCTTGGAGCAGCACAAGTGAGAAAAATTTGTTGCCTTCTCAAACATTTCTTGTGTTCAAACTCCCATATCTCGCGAACGGATTGACCCAACCCAAAAATTCCTATTGCATCTGAAAGTGGAAACTCGCCCGATTACAACGGTGTGTGTATTTTTTCCCTAGCCCATTCTGGTGAAGCGTTTGGAGCAGCAGAATTGCGAAAAATTTTTTGCCTTCTCAACCATTTCTTGTCTTCAAACTCCCATATCTCGCGAACGGATTGACCCAACCCAAAAATTCCTATTGCGTCTGAAAGTAGAAACTCGCCCGATCACAACGGTATGTGTATTTTTTCCCTAGGCCATTCTGGTTAAGCGTTTGGAGCAGCAGAATTGCGAAAAATTTTTTGCCTTCTCAACCATGTCTTGGCTTCAAACTCCCATATCTCGCGAACGGAATGACCTAACGCAAAAATTCCTGTTGCATCGGAAGGTAGAAACTTGCCCGATAACAACGGTAGACGTATTTTTTCCCTAGGCCATTCTGGTTAAGCATTTGGAGCAGCAGAATTGCGAATAATTTGTTGTCTTCTCAACCATTTCTTAGCTTGAAACTCCCATATCTCGCGAACCGATTGACCTAACCCAAAAATTCCAATTGCATTTGAAAGTAGAAACTCGCCCGATTACAACGGTAGGTGTATTTTTCCCCTAGGCCATTCTGGTTAAGCGATTGGAGCAGTAGAAGTGCGAAAAATTTGTTGTCTTGTCAACCATTTCTTAGCTTCAAAGTCCCATATCTCGCGAACGGATGGACCTAACCCAAAAATTCCTATTGTAACTGAAAGTAGAAACTCGCCCGATTACAACGGTACGCGTATTTTTTCCCTAGGCCATTCTGGTTAAGCGTTTGGAGCAGCAGATTTGCGAAAAATTTGTTGTCTTCTCAACCATATCTTAGCTTCAAACTCTCATATCTCGCGAACGGATTGACCTAACCCAAAAATTCCTATTGCATTTGAAAGTAGAAACTCGCCCGATTACAACGGTACGTGTATTTTACCCCGTAGGCCATTCTGGTTAAGCGATAGGAGCAGCAGAAGTGCGAATAATTTGTTGTCTTCTCAACCATTTCTGGTCTTCAAACTCCCATATCTCGCGAACGGATTGACCTAACCCAAAAATTCTTGTTGCATCTGAAAGTAGAAACTCGCCCGATTACAACGGTATGTGTATTTTACCCCGTAGGCCATTCTGGTTAAGCGATAGGAGCAGCAGAAGTGCGAAAAATTTGTTGTCTTCTCAACCATTTCTTGGATTCAAACTCCCATATCTCGCGAACGGATTGACCGAAGCCAAAAATTCCTATTGTAACTGAAAGTAGAAACTCGCCCGATTACAACGGTATGTGTATTTTTTCCCTAGGCCATTCTGTTTAAGCGTTTGGAGCAGCAGAAGTGCGAAAAATTTGTTGTCTTCTCAACCATTTCTTGGCTTCAAACCCCCATATCTCGCGAACGGATTGACCTAACCCAAAAATTCCTGTTGCGTCTGAAAGTAGAATCTCGCCCGATTACAACGGTATGTGTGTTTTCTCCCTAGCCCATTCTGGTTAAGCGTTTGGAGCAGCAGAATTGCGAAAAATTTGTTGTCTTCTCATCCATTTCTTGGATTCAAACTCCCATATCTCGCGAACGGATTGACCTAACCCAAAAATTCCTGTTGCGTCTGAAAGTAGAAACTCGCCCGATTATAACCGTATGTGTATTTTTTCCCTAGGCCATTCTGGTTAAGCGTTTGGAGCAGCAGAATTGCGAAAAATTTGTTGTCTTCTCAACCATTTCTTGGATTCAAACTCCCATATCTCGCGAACGGATTGACCTAACCCAAAAATTCCTGTTGCGTCTGAAAGTAGAAACTCGCCCGATTATAAAGGTATGTGTATTTTTTCCCTAGGCCATTCTGGTTAAGCGGTTTGAGCAGCAGAATTGCGAAAAATTTTTTGCCTTCTCAACCATTTCTTGTCTTCAAACTCCCATATCTCGCGAACGGATTGACCTAACCCAAAAATTCCTATTGCATCTGAAAGTAGAAACTCGCCCGATTACAACGGTATGTGTATTTTTTCCCTTGGCCATTCTGGTTAAGCGTTTGGAGCAGCAGAATTGTGAAAAATTTTTTGCCTTTTCTACCATTTCTTGGTTTCAAACTCCCATTTCTCGCGAACGGATTGACCTAACCCAAAAATTCCTGTTGCATCTGAAAGTAGAAACTCGCCCGATTACAACGGTATGTGTATTTTTTCCCTAGGCCATTCTGGTTAAGCGTTTGGAGCAGCAGAATTGTGAAAAATTTTTTGCCTTTTCTACCATTTCTTGGATTCAAACTCCCATTTCTCGCGAACGGATTGACCTAACCCAAAAATTCCTGTTGCGTCTGAAAGTAGAAACTCGCCCGATTACAACGGTATGTGTGTTTTCTCCCTAGCCCATTCTGGTTAAGCGTTTGGAGCAGCAGAATTGCGAAAAATTTGTTGTCTTCTCATCCATTTCTTGGATTCAAACTCCCATATCTCGCGAACGGATTGACCTAACCCAAAAATTCTTGTTGCGTCTGAAAGTAGAAACTCGCCCGATTATAACCGTATGTGTATTTTTTCCCTAGGCCATTCTGGTTAAGCGTTTGGAGCAGCAGAATTGCGAAAAATTTGTTGTCTTCTCAACCATTTCTTGGATTCAAACTCCCATATCTCGCGAACGGATTGACCTAACCCAAAAATTCCTGTTGCGTCTGAAAGTAGAAACTCGCCCGATTATAACGGTATGTGTATTTTTTCCCTAGGCCATTCTGGTTAAGCGGTTTGAGCAGCAGAATTGCGAAAAATTTTTTGCCTTCTCAACCATTTCTTGTCTTCAAACTCCCATATCTCGCGAACGGATTGACCTAACCCAAAAATTCCTATTGCATCTGAAAGTAGAAACTCGCCCGATTACAACGGTATGTGTATTTTTTCCCTAGGCCATTCTGGTTAAGCGTTTGGAGCAGCAGAATTGTGAAAAATTTTTTGCCTTTTCTACCATTTCTTGGATTCAAACTCCCATTTCTCGCGAACGGATTGACCTAACCCAAAAATTCCTGTTGCATCTGAAAGTAGAAACTCGCCCGATTACAAGGGTATGGGTATTTTTTCCCTAGGCCATTCTGGATAAGCGTTTGGAGCAGCAGAATTGCGAAAAATTTGTTGTCTTCTCAAACATTTCTTAGCTTGAAACTCCCATATCTCGCGAACCGATTGACCTAACCCAAAAATTCCTATTGCATTTGAAAGTAGAAACTCGCCCGATTACAAAGGTAGGTGTATTTTTCCCCTAGGCCATTCTGGTTAAGCGATTGGAGCAGTAGAAGTGCGAAAAATTTGTTGTCTTGTCAACCATTTCTTAGCTTCAAAGTCCCATATCTCGCGAACGGATGGACCTAACCCAAAAATTCCTATTGTAACTGAAAGTAGAAACTCGACCGATTACAACGGTACGCGTATTTTTTCCCTAGGCCATTCTGGTTAAGCGTTTGGTGCAGCAGATTTGCGAAAAATTTGTTGTCTTCTCAACCATATCTTAGCTTCAAACTCTCATATCTCGCGAACGGATTGACCTAACCCAAAAATTCCTATTGCATTTGAAAGTAGAAACTCGCCCGATTACAACGGTACGTGTATTTTTTCCCTAGGTCATTCTGGTTAAGCGTTTGGAGCAGTAGAATTGTGAAAAATTTTTTGCCTTCTCTACCATTTCTTGGCTTCAAACTCCCATATCTCGCGAACGGATTGACCTAACCCAAAAATTCTTATTGCATCTGAAAGTAGAAACTCGCCCGATTCCAACGGTATGGGTATTTTTTCCCTAGGCCATTCTGGTTAAGCGCTTGGAGCAGCACAAGTGAGAAAAATTTGTTGCCTTCTCAAACATTTCTTGAGTTCAAACTCCCATATCTCGCGAACGGATTGACCCAACCCAAAAATTCCTATTGCATCTGAAAGTAGAAACTCGCCCGATTACAACGGTGTGTGTATTTTTTCCCTAGCCCATTCTGGTGAAGCGTTTGGAGCAGCAGAATTGCGAAAAACTTGTTGTCTTCTCTACCATTTCTTGGCTTCAAACTCCCATATCTCGCGAACTGATTGACCCAACCCAAAAATTCCTATTGCATCTGAAAGTAGAAACTCGCCCGATTACAACGGTGTGTGTATTTTTTCCCTAGACCATTCTGGTGAAGCGTTTGGAGCAGCAGAATTGCGAAAAACTTGTTGTCTTCTCAACCATTTCTTGTCTTCAAACTCCCATATCAAGCGAACGGATTGACATAACCCAAAAATTCCTGTTGCGTCTGAAAGTAGAAACTCGCCCGATTACAACGGCATGTGTATTTTTTCCCTAGCCCATTCTGGTGAAGCGTTTGGAGCAGCAGAATTGCGAAAAATTTGTTGTCTTCTCAACCATTTCTTGGATTCAAACTCCCATATCAAGCGAACGGATTGATCTAACCGAAAAATTCCTGTTGCGTCTGAAAGTAGAAACTCGCCCGACTACAACGGCATGTGTATTTTTTCCCTAGCCCATTCTGGTTAAGCGTTTGAAGCAGCAGAATTGCGAAAAATTTTTTGCCTTCTCAACCATTTCTTAGCTTCAAACTCCCATATCTCGCGAACGGAATGACCTAACCCAAAAATTCCTGTTGCATCTGAAGGTAGAAACTTGCCCGATAACAACGGTATGCGTATTTTTTCCCTAGGCCATTCTGGTTAAGCGTTTGAAGCAGCAGAAATGCGAAAAATTTGTTGTCTTCTCAACCATTTCTTGGATTCAAACTCCCATATCTCGCGAACGGATTGGCCTAACCCAAAAATTCCTGTTGCGTCTGAAAGTAGAAACTCGCCCGATTATAACCGTATGTGTATTTTTTCCCTAGGCCATTCTGGTTAAGCGTTTGGAGCAGCAGAATTGCGAAAAATTTGTTGTCTTCTCAACCATTTCTTGGATTCAAACTCCCATATCAAGCGAACGGATTGACCTAACCCAAAAATTCCTGTTGCGTCTGAAAGTAGAAACTCGCCAGATTATAAGGGTATGTGTATTTTTTCCCTAGGCCATTCTGGTTAAGCGGTTGGAGCAGCAGAATTGCAAAAAATTTTTTGCCTTCTCAACCATTTCTTGTCTTCAAACTCCCATATCTCGCGAACGGATTGACCTAACCCAAAAATTCCTATTGCATCTGAAAGTAGAAACTCGCCCGATTACAACGGTATGTGTATTTTTTCCCTAGGCCTTTCTGGTTAAGCGTTTGGAGCAGCAGAATTGTGAAAAATTTTTTGCCTTTTCTACCATTTCTTGGTTTAAAACTCCCATTTCTCGCGAACGGATTGACCTAACCCAAAAATTCCTGTTGCATCTGAAAGTAGAAACTCGCCCGATTACAAAGGTATGGGTATTTTTTCCCTAGGTCATTCTGGTTAAGCGATTGGAGCAGTAGAAGTGCGAAAAATTTGTTGTCTTGTCAACCATTTCTTAGCTTCAAAGTCCCATATCTCGCGAACGGATGGACCTAACCCAAAAATTCCTATTGTAACTGAAAGTAGAAACTCGCCCGATTACAACGGTACGCGTATTTTTTCCCTAGGCCATTCTGGTTAAGCGTTTGGAGCAGCAGAATTGCGAAAAATTTTTTGCCTTCTCAACCATTTCTTGGCTTCAAACTCCCATATCTCGCGAACGGATTGACCTAACCCAAAATTTCTTATTGCATCTGAAAGTAGAAACTCGCCCGATTCCAACGGTATGTGTATTTTTTCCCTAGGCCATTCTGGTTAAGCGTTTGGAGCAGCAGAAGTGAGAAAAATTTGTTGCCTTCTCAACCATTTCTTGTGTTCAAACTCCCATATCTCGCGAACGGATTGACGCAACCCAAAAATTCCTATTGCATCTGAAAGTAGAAACTCGCCCGATTACAACGGTGTGTGTATTTTTTCCCTAGCCCATTCTGGTGAAGCGTTTGGAGCAGCAGAATTGCGAAAAATTTGTTGTCTTCTCAACCATTTCTTGGCTTCAAACTCCCATATCAAGCGAACGGATTGACCTAACCCAAAAATTCCTGTTGCGTCTGAAAGTAGAAACTCGCCCGATTACAACGGCATGTGTATTTTTTCCCTAGCCCATTCTGGTTAAGCGTTTGGAGCAGCAGAATTGCGAAAAATTTTTTGCCTTCTCTACCATTTCTTGGATTCAAACTCCCATACCTCGCGAACGGATTGACCTAACCCAAAAATTCCTATTGCATCTGAAAGTAGAAACTCGCCCGATTACAACGGTATGTGTATTTTTTCCCTAGGCCATTCTGGTTAAGCGTTTGGAGCGGCAGAATTGCGAAAAATTTTTTGCCTTCTCAACCATTTCTTGTCTTCAAACTCCCATATCTCGCGAACGGATTGACCCAACCCAAAAATTCCTATTGCATCTGAAAGTAGAAACTCGCCCGATTACAACGGTATGTGTATTTTTTCCCTAGGCCATTCTGGTTAAGCGTTTGGAGCAGCAGAATTGTGAAAAATTTTTTGCCTTTTCTACCATTTCTTGGTTTCAAACTCCCATTTCTCGCGAACGGATTGACCTAACCCAAAAATTCCTGTTGCATCTGAAAGTAGAAACTCGCCCGATTACAACGGTATGTGTATTTTTTCCCTAGGCCATTCTGGTTAAGCGTTTGGAGCAGCAGAATTGTGAAAAATTTTTTGCCTTTTCTACCATTTCTTGGTTTCAAACTCCCATTTCTCGCGAACGGATTGACCTAACCCAAAAATTCCTGTTGCATCTGAAAGTAGAAACTCGCCCGAATACAACGGTATGGGTATTTTTTCCCTAGGCCATTCTGGATAAGCGTTTGGAGCAGCAGAATTGCGAAAAATTTGTTGTCTTGTCAACCATTTCTTAGCTTCAAAGTCCCATATCTCGCGAACGGATGGACCTAACCCAAAAATTCCTATTGTAACTGAAAGTAGAAACTCGCCCGATTACAACGGTACGAGTATTTTTTCCCTAGGCCATTCTGGTTAAGCGTTTGGTGCAGCAGATTTGCGAAAAATTTGTTGTCTTCTCAACCATATCTTAGCTTCAAACTCTCATATCTCGCGAACCGATTGACCTAACCCAAAAATTCCTATTGCATTTGAAAGTAGAAACTCGCCCGATTACAAAGGTAGGTGTATTTTTCCCCTAGGCCATTCTGGTTAAGCGATTGGAGCAGTAGAAGTGCGAAAAATTTGTTGTCTTGTCAACCATTTCTTAGCTTCAAAGTCCCAATCTCGCGAACGGATGGACCTAACCCAAAAATTCCTATTGTAACTGAAAGTAGAAACTCGACCGATTACAACGGTACGCGTATTTTTTCCCTAGGCCATTCTGGTTAAGCGTTTGGTGCAGCAGATTTGCGAAAAATTTGTTGTCTTCTCAACCATATCTTAGCTTCAAACTCTCATATCTCGCGAACGGATTGACCTAACCCAAAAATTCCTATTGCATTTGAAAGTAGAAACTCGCCCGATTACAACGGTACGTGTATTTTTTCCCTAGGTCATTCTGGTTAAGCGTTTGGAGCAGTAGAATTGTGAAAAATTTTTTGCCTTCTCTACCATTTCTTGGCTTCAAACTCCCATATCTCGCGAACGGATTGACCTAACTCAAAAATTCTTATTGCATCTGAAAGTAGAAACTCGCCCGATTCCAACGGTATGGGTATTTTTTCCCTAGGCCATTCTGGTTAAGCCCTTGGAGCAGCACAAGTGAGAAAAATTTGTTGCCTTCTCAAACATTTCTTGTGTTCAAACTCCCATATCTCGCGAACGGATTGACCCAACCCAAAAATTCCTATTGCATCTGAAAGTAGAAACTCGCCCGATTACAACGGTGTGTGTATTTTTTCCCTAGCCCATTCTGGTGAAGCGTTTGGAGCAGCAGAATTGCGAAAAACTTGTTGTCTTCTCAACCATTTCTTGGCTTCAAACTCCCATATCAAGCGAACGGATTGACATAACCCAAAAATTCCTGTTGCATCTGAAGGTAGAAACTTGCCCGATAACAACGGTATGCGTATTTTTCCCCTAGGCCATTCTGGTTAAGCGATTGGAGCAGTAGAACTGCGAAAAATTTGTTGTCTTCTCAAACATTTCTTAGCTTGAAACTCCCATATCTCGCGAACCGATTGACCTAACCCAAAAATTCCTATTGCATTTGAAAGTAGAAACTCGCCCGGTTACAACGGTGCGTGTATTTTTTCCCTAGGTCATTCTGGTTAAGCGATTGGAGCAGTAGAAGTGCGAAAAATTTGTTGTCTTGTCAACCATTTCTTAGCTTCAAAGTCCCATATCTCGCGAACGGATGGACCTAACCCAAAAATTCCTAATGTAGCTGAAAGTAGAAACTCGCCCGATTACAACGGTACGCGTATTTTTTCCCTAGGCCATTCTGGTTAAGCGTTTGGAGCAGCAGAATTGCGAAAAATTTTTTGCCTTCTCAACCATTTCTTGGCTTCAAACTCCCATATCTCGCGAACGGATTGACCTAACCCAAAATTTCTTATTGCATCTGAAAGTAGAAACTCGCCCGATTCCAACGGTATGTGTATTTTTTCCCTAGGCCATTCTGGTTAAGCGTTTGGAGCAGCAGAAGTGAGAAAAATTTGTTGCCTTCTCAACCATTTCTTGTGTTCAAACTCCCATATCTCGCGAACGGATTGACGCAACCCAAAAATTCCTATTGCATCTGAAAGTAGAAACTCGCCCGATTACAACGGTGTGTGTATTTTTTCCCTAGCCCATTCTGGTGAAGCGTTTGGAGCAGCAGAATTGCGAAAAATTTGTTGTCTTCTCAACCATTTCTTGGCTTCAAACTCCCATATCAAGCGAACGGATTGACTTAACCCAAAAATTCCTGTTGCGTCTGAAAGTAGAAACTCGCCCGATTACAACGGCATGTGTATTTTTTCCCTAGCCCATTCTGGTTAAGCGTTTGGAGCAGCAGAATTGTGAAAAATTTTTTGCCTTTTCTACCATTTCTTGGTTTAAAACTCCCATTTCTCGCGAACGGATTGACCTAACCCAAAAATTCCTGTTGCATCTGAAAGTAGAAACTCGCCCGATTACAAAGGTATGGGTATTTTCTCCCTAGGCAATTGTGGTTAAGCGTTTGGAGCAGCAGAATTGCGAAAAATTTGTTGTCTTCTCAAACATTTCTTAGCTTGAAACTCCCATATCTCGCGAACCGATTGACCTAACCCAAAAATTCCTATTGCATTTGAAAGTAGAAACTCGCCCGATTACAACGGTATGTGTATTTTTTCCCTAGGCCATTCTGGTTAAGCGTTTGGAGCAGCAGAAGTGCGAAAAATTTGTTGTCTTCTCAACCATTTCTTGGCTTCAAACCCCCATATCTCGCGAACGGATTGACCTAACCCAAAAATTCCTGTTGCGTCTGAAAGTAGAAACTCGCCCGATTACAACGGTATGTGTATTTTCTCCCTAGCCCATTCTGGTTAAGCGTTTGGAGCAGCAGAATTGCGAAAAATTTGTTGTCTTCTCATCCATTTCTTGGATTCAAACTCCCATATCTCGCGAACGGATTGACCTAACCCAAAAATTCCTGTTGCGTCTGAAAGTAGAAACTCGCCCGATTATAACGGTATGTGTATTTTTTCCCTAGGCCATTCTGGTTAAGCGTTTGGAGCAGCAGAATTGCGAAAAATTTGTTGTCTTCTCAACCATTTCTTGGATTCAAACTCCCATATCTCGCGAACGGATTGACCTAACCCAAAAATTCCTGTTGCGTCTGAAAGTAGAATCTCGCCCGATTATAACGGTATGTGTATTTTTTCCCTAGGCCATTCTGGTTAAGCGTTTGGAGCAGCAGAATTGCGAAAAATTTGTTGTCTTCTCAAACATTTCTTAGCTTGAAACTCCCATATCTCGCGAACCGATTGACCTAACCCAAAAATTCCTACTGCATTTGAAAGTAGAAACTCGCCCGATTACAACGGTAGGTGTATTTTTCCCCTAGGCCATTCCGGTTAAGCGATTGGAGCAGTAGAACTGCGAAAAATTTGTTGTCTTCTCAAACATTTCTTAGCTTGAAACTCCCATTCTCGCGAACCGATTGACCTAACCCAAAAATTCCTATTGCATTTGAAAGTAGAAACTCGCCCGATTACAACGGTACGTGTATTTTTTCCCTAGGTCATTCTGGTTAAGCGTTTGGAGCAGTAGAATTGTGAAAAATTTTTTGCCTTCTCCACCATTTCTTGGCTTCAAACTCCCATATCTCGCGAACGGATTGACCTAACCCAAAAATTCCTATTGCATCTGAAAGTAGAAACTCACCCAATTACAACGGTATGTGTATTTTTTCCCTAGGCCATTCTGGTTAAGCGTTTGGAGCAGCAGAATTGCGAAAAATTTTTTGTCTTCTCAACCATTTCTTGGCTTCAAACTCCCATATCTCGCGAACGGATTGACCTAACCCAAAAATTCCTATTGCATCTGAAAGTAGAAACTCGCCCAATTACAACGGTATGTGTATTTTTTCCCTAGGCCATTCTGGTTAAGCGTTTGGAGCAGCAGAATTGCGAAAAATTTTTTGCCTTCTCAACCATTTCTTGGCTTCAAACTCCCATATCTCGCGAACGGATTGACCTAACCCAAAAATTCTTATTGCATCTGAAAGTAGAAACTCGCCCGATTCCAACGGTATGTGTATTTTTTCCCTAGGCCATTCTGGTTAAGCGCTTGGAGCAGCAGAAGTGAGAAAAATTTGTTGCCTTCTCAACCATTTCTTGTGTTCAAACTCCCATATCTCGCGAACGGATTGACGCAACCCAAAAATTCCTATTGCATCTGAAAGTAGAAACTCGCCCGATTGCAACGGTGTGTGTATTTTTTCCCTAGCCCATTCTGGTTAAGCGTTTGGAGCAGCAGAATTGCGAACAATTTTTTGCCTTCTCTACCATTTCTTGAATTCAAACTCCCATACCTCGCGAACGGATTGACCTAACCCAAAAATTCCTATTGCATCTGAAAGTAGAAACTCGCCCGATTACAACGGTATGTGTATTTTTTCCCTAGGCCATTCTGGTTAAGCGTTTGAAGCAGCAGAATTGCGAAAAATTTTTTGCCTTCTCAACCATTTCTTGTCTTCAATCTCCCATATCTCGCGAACCGATTGACCTAACCCAACAATTCCTATTACATTTGAAAGTAGAAACTCGCCCGATTACAACGGTAGGTGTATTTTTCCCCTAGGCCATTCTGGTTAAGCGATTGGAGCAGTAGAAGTGCGAAAAGTTTGTTGTCTTGTCAACCATTTCTTAGCTTCAAAGTCCCATATCTCGCGAACGGATTGACCTAACCCAAAAATTCCTATTGTAACTGAAAGTAGAAACTCGCCCGATTACAACGGTACGCGTATTTTTTCCCTAGGCCATTCTGGTTAAGCGTTTGGAGCAGCAGATTTGCGAAAAATTTGTTGTCTTCTCAACCATATCTTAGCTTCAAACTCTCATATCTCGCGAACGGATCGACCTAACCCAAAAATTCCTATTGCATTTGAAAGTAGAAACTCGCCCGATTACAACGGTATGTGTATTTTTTCCCTAGGCCATTCTGGTTAAGCGTTTGAAGCAGCAGAATTGCGAAAAATTTTTTGCCTTCTCAACCATTTCTTAGCTTCAAACTCCCATATCTCGCGAACGGATTGACCTAACCCAAAAATTCCTGTTGCATCCGAAGGCAGAAACTTGCCCGATTACAACGGTATGCGTATTTTTTCCCTAGGCCATTCTGGTTAAGCGTTTGGAGCAGCAGAATTGCGAATAATTTGTTGTCTTCTCAACCATTTCTTAGCTTCAAACTCCCATATCTCGCGAACGGATTGACCTAACCCAAAAATTCTTATTGCATCTGAAAGTAGAAACTCGCCCGATTACAACGCTATGTGTATTTTTTCCCTAGGCCATTCTTGTTAAGCCTTTGGAGCAGCAGAATTGCGAAAAATTTTTTGCCTTCTCAACCATTTCTTGTCTTCAAACTCCCATATCTCGCGAACGGATTGACCCAACCCAAAAATTCCTGTTGCATCTGAAAGTAGAAACTCGCCCGATTACAACGGTGTGGGTATTTTTTCCCTAGGCCATTCTGGTTAAGCGTTTGGAGCAGCAGAATTGCGAAAAATTTGTTATCTTCTCAACCACTTCTTAGCTTGAAACTCCCATATCTCGCGAACCGATTGACCTAACCCAAAAATTCCTATTGCATTTGAAAGTAGAAACTCGCCCGATTACAACGGTAGGTGTATTTTTCCCCTAGGCCATTCTGGTTAAGCGATTGGTGCAGTAGAAGTGCGAAAAATTTGTTGTCTTGTCAACCATTTCTTAGCCTTAAAGTCCCATATCTCGCGGACGGATTGACCTAACCCAAAAATTCCTATTGTAACTGAAAGTAGAAACTCGCCCGATTACAACGGTGCGCGTATTTTTTCCCTAGGGCATTCTGGTTAAGCGTTTGGAGCAGCAGATTTGCGAAAAATTTGTTGTCTTCTCAACCATATCTTAGCTTCAAACTCTCATATCTCGCGAACGGATTGACCTAACCCAAAAATTCCTTGTGCATTTGAAAGTAGAAACTCGCCCGATTACAACGGTATGTGTATTTTCTCCCTAGGCCTTTCTGGTTAAGCGTTTGAAGCAGCAGAAATGCGAAAAATTTTTTGCCTTCTCAACCATTTCCTAGCTTCAAACTCCCATATCTCGCGAACGGATTGACCTAACCCAAAAATTCCTGTTGCATCTGAAGGTAGAAACTTGCCCGATAACAACGGTATGCGTATTTTTTCCCTAGGCCATTCTGGTTAAGCGTTTGGAACAGCAGAATTGCGAATAATTTGTTGTCTTCTCAATCATTTCTTAGTTTCAAACTCCCATTTCTCGCAAACGGATTGACCTGACCCAAAAATTCTTATTGCATCTGAAAGTAGAAACTCGCCCGATTACAACGGTATGTGTATTTTCTCCTTAGGCCTTTCTGGTTAAGCGTTTGAAGCAGCAGAATTGCGAAAAATTTTTTGCCTTCTCAACCATTTCCTAGCTTCAAACTCCCATATCTCGCGAACGGATTGACCTAACCCAAAAATTCCTATTGTAACTGAAAGTAGAAACTCGCCCGATTACAACGGTACGTGTATTTTTTCCCTAGGTCATTCTGGTTAAGCGTTTGGAGCAGTAGAATTGTGAAAAATTTTTTGCCTTCTCTACCATTTCTTGGCTTCCAACTCCCTTATCTCGCGAACGGATTGACCTAACCCAAAAATTCCTATTGCATCTGAAAGTAGAAACTCGCCCAATTACAACGGTATGTGTATTTTTTCCCTAGGACATTATGGTTAAGCGTTTGGAGCAGCAGAATTGCGAAAAATTTTTTGCCTTCTCAACCATTTCTTGGCTTCAAACTCCCATATCTCGCGAACGGATTGACCTAACCCAAAAATTCTTATTGCATCTGAAAGTAGAAACTCGCCCGATTCCAACGGTATGTGTATTTTCTCCCTAGGTCATTCTGGTTAAGCGTTTGGAGCAGTAGAATTGTGAAAAATTCTTTGCCTTCTCTACCATTTCTTGGCTTCAAACTCCCATATCTCGCGAACGGATTGACCTAACCCAAAAATTCCTATTGCATCTGAAAGTAGAAACTCGCCCGATTACAACGGTGTGTGTATTTTTTCACAAGCCCATTCTGGTGAAGCGTTTGGAGCAGCAGAATTGCGAAAAATTTGTTGTCTTCTCAACCATTTCTTGGCTTCAAACTCCCATATCAAGCGAACGGATTGACCTAACCCAAAAATTCCTGTTGCGTCTGAAAGTAGAAACTCGCCCGATTACAACGGCATGTGTATTTTTTCCCTAGCCCATTCTGGTTAAGCGTTTGGAGCAGCAGAACTGCGAAAAATTTTTTGCCTTCTCTACCATTTCTTGGCTTCAAACTCCCATATCTCGCGAACGGATTGACCTAACCCAAAAATTCCTAATGCAACTGAAAGTAGAGACTCGCCCGATTCCAACGGTATGTGTATTTTCTCCCTAGGCCATTCTGGTTAAGCGCTTGGAGCAGCAGAAGTGAGAAAAATTTTTTGCCTTCTCAACCATTTCTTGTGTTCAAACTCCCATATCTCGCGAACGGATTGACCCAACCCAAAAATTCCTATTGCATCTGAAAGTAGAAACTCGCCCGATTACAACGGTGTGTGTATTTTTTCCCTAGCCCATTCTGGTGAAGCGTTTGGAGCAGCAGAATTGCGAAAAATTTTTTGCCTTCTCTACCATTTCTTGGATTCAAACTCCCATACCTCGCGAACGGATTGACCTAACCCAAAAATTCCTATTGCATCTGAAAGTAGAAACTCGCCCGATTACAACGGTAGGTGTATTTTTCCCCTAGGCCATTCTGGTTAAGCGATTGGAGCAGTAGAAGTGCGAAAAGATTGTTGTCTTGTCAACCATTTCTTAGTTTCAAACTCCCATTTCTCGCAAACGGATTGACCTAACCCGAAAGTTCTTATTGCATCTGAAAGTAGAAACTCGCCCGATTACAACGGTAGGTGTATTTTTCCCCTAGGCCATTCTGGTTAAGCGATTGGTGCAGTAGAAGTGCGAAAAATTTGTTGTCTTGTCAACCATTTCTTAGCCTTAAAGTCCCATATCTCGCGGACGGATTGACCTAACCCAAAAATTCCTATTGTAACTGAAAGTAGAAACTCGCCCGATTACAACGGTGCGCGTATTTTTTCCCTAGGGCATTCTGGTTAAGCGTTTGGAGCAGCAGATTTGCGAAAAATTTGTTGTCTTCTCAACCATATCTTAGCTTCAAACTCTCATATCTCGCGAACGGATTGACCTAACCCAAAAATTCCTTGTGCATTTGAAAGTAGAAACTCGCCCGATTACAACGGTATGTGTATTTTCTCCCTAGGCCTTTCTGGTTAAGCGTTTGAAGCAGCAGAAATGCGAAAAATTTTTTGCCTTCTCAACCATTTCCTAGCTTCAAACTCCCATATCTCGCGAACGGATTGACCTAACCCAAAAATTCCTGTTGCATCTGAAGGTAGAAACTTGCCCGATAACAACGGTATGCGTATTTTTTCCCTAGGCCATTCTGGTTAAGCGTTTGGAACAGCAGAATTGCGAATAATTTGTTGTCTTCTCAATCATTTCTTAGTTTCAAACTCCCATTTCTCGCAAACGGATTGACCTGACCCAAAAATTCTTATTGCATCTGAAAGTAGAAACTCGCCCGATTACAACGGTATGTGTATTTTCTCCTTAGGCCTTTCTGGTTAAGCGTTTGAAGCAGCAGAATTGCGAAAAATTTTTTGCCTTCTCAACCATTTCCTAGCTTCAAACTCCCATATCTCGCGAACGGATTGACCTAACCCAAAAATTCCTATTGTAACTGAAAGTAGAAACTCGCCCGATTACAACGGTACGTGTATTTTTTCCCTAGGTCATTCTGGTTAAGCGTTTGGAGCAGTAGAATTGTGAAAAATTTTTTGCCTTCTCTACCATTTCTTGGCTTCCAACTCCCTTATCTCGCGAACGGATTGACCTAACCCAAAAATTCCTATTGCATCTGAAAGTAGAAACTCGCCCAATTACAACGGTATGTGTATTTTTTCCCTAGGACATTATGGTTAAGCGTTTGGAGCAGCAGAATTGCGAAAAATTTTTTGCCTTCTCAACCATTTCTTGGCTTCAAACTCCCATATCTCGCGAACGGATTGACCTAACCCAAAAATTCTTATTGCATCTGAAAGTAGAAACTCGCCCGATTCCAACGGTATGTGTATTTTCTCCCTAGGTCATTCTGGTTAAGCGTTTGGAGCAGTAGAATTGTGAAAAATTCTTTGCCTTCTCTACCATTTCTTGGCTTCAAACTCCCATATCTCGCGAACGGATTGACCTAACCCAAAAATTCCTATTGCATCTGAAAGTAGAAACTCGCCCGATTACAACGGTGTGTGTATTTTTTCACAAGCCCATTCTGGTGAAGCGTTTGGAGCAGCAGAATTGCGAAAAATTTGTTGTCTTCTCAACCATTTCTTGGCTTCAAACTCCCATATCAAGCGAACGGATTGACCTAACCCAAAAATTCCTGTTGCGTCTGAAAGTAGAAACTCGCCCGATTACAACGGCATGTGTATTTTTTCCCTAGCCCATTCTGGTTAAGCGTTTGGAGCAGCAGAACTGCGAAAAATTTTTTGCCTTCTCTACCATTTCTTGGCTTCAAACTCCCATATCTCGCGAACGGATTGACCTAACCCAAAAATTCCTAATGCAACTGAAAGTAGAGACTCGCCCGATTCCAACGGTATGTGTATTTTCTCCCTAGGCCATTCTGGTTAAGCGCTTGGAGCAGCAGAAGTGAGAAAAATTTTTTGCCTTCTCAACCATTTCTTGTGTTCAAACTCCCATATCTCGCGAACGGATTGACCCAACCCAAAAATTCCTATTGCATCTGAAAGTAGAAACTCGCCCGATTACAACGGTGTGTGTATTTTTTCCCTAGCCCATTCTGGTGAAGCGTTTGGAGCAGCAGAATTGCGAAAAATTTTTTGCCTTCTCTACCATTTCTTGGATTCAAACTCCCATACCTCGCGAACGGATTGACCTAACCCAAAAATTCCTATTGCATCTGAAAGTAGAAACTCGCCCGATTACAACGGTAGGTGTATTTTTCCCCTAGGCCATTCTGGTTAAGCGATTGGAGCAGTAGAAGTGCGAAAAGATTGTTGTCTTGTCAACCATTTCTTAGTTTCAAACTCCCATTTCTCGCAAACGGATTGACCTAACCCGAAAGTTCTTATTGCATCTGAAAGTAGAAACTCGCCCGATTACAACGGTATGTGTATTTTCTCCCTAGGCCTTTCTGGATAAGCGTTTGAAGCAGCAGAATTGCGAAAAATTTTTTGCCTTCTCAACCATTTCCTAGCTTCAAACTCCCATATCTCGCGAACGGATTGACCTAACCCAAAAATTCCTATTGTAACTGAAAGTAGAAACTCGCCCGATTACAACGGTACGCGTATTTTATCCCTAGGCCATTCTGGTTAAGCGTTTGGAGCAGCAGATTTGCGAAAAATTTGTTGTCTTCTCAACCATATCTTAGCTTCAAACTCTCATATCTCGCGAACGGATTGACCTAACCCAAAAATTCCTATTGCATTTGAAAGTAGAAACTCGCCCGATTACAACGGTACGTGTATTTTTTCCCTAGGTCATTCTGGTTAAGCGTTTGGAGCAGTGGAATTGTGAAAAATTTTTTGCCTTCTCTACCATTTCTTGGCTTCAAACTCCCATATCTCGCGAACGGATTGACCTAACCCAAAAATTCCTATTGCATCTGAAAGTAGAAACTCGCCCAATTACAACGGTATGTGTATTTTTTCCCTAGGACATTATGGTTAAGCGTTTGGAGCAGCAGAATTGCGAAAAATTTTTTGCCTTCTCAACCATTTCTTGGCTTCAAACTCCCATATCTCGCGAACGGATTGACCTAACCCAAAAATTCTTATTGCAACTGAAAGTAGAAACTCGCCCGATTCCAACGGTATGTGTATTTTCTCCCTAGGTCACTCTGGTTAAGCGTTTGGAGCAGTAGAATTGTGAAAAATTTTTTGCCTTCTCTACCATTTCTTGGCTTCAAACTCCCATATCTCGCGAACGGATTGACCTAACCCAAAAATTCCTATTGCATCTGAAAGTAGAAACTCGCCCGATTACAACGGTGTGTGTATTTTTTCACAAGCCCATTCTGGTGAAGCGTTTGGAGCAGCAGAATTGCGAAAAATTTGTTGTCTTCTCAACCATTTCTTGGCTTCAAACTCCCATATCAAGCGAACGGATTGACCTAACCCAAAAATTCCTTTTGCGTCTGAAAGTAGAAACTCGCCCGATTACAAAGGCATGTGTATTTTTTCCCTAGCCCATTCTGGTTAAGCGTTTGGAGCAGCAGAACTGCGAAAAATTTTTTGCCTTCTCTACCATTTCTTGGCTTCAAACTCCCATATCTCGCGAACGGATTGACCTAACCCAAAAATTCCTAATGCATCTGAAAGTAGAGACTCGCCCGATTCCAACGGTATGTGTATTTTTTCCCTAGGACATTATGGTTAAGCGTTTGGAGCAGCAGAATTGCGAAAAATTTTTTGCCTTCTCAACCATTTCTTGGCTTCAAACTCCCATATCTCGCGAACGGATTGACCTAACCCAAAAATTCTTATTGCAACTGAAAGTAGAAACTCGCCCGATTCCAACGGTATGTGTATTTTCTCCCTAGGTCACTCTGGTTAAGCGTTTGGAGCAGTAGAATTGTGAAAAATTTTTTGCCTTCTCTACCATTTCTTGGCTTCAAACTCCCATATCTCGCGAACGGATTGACCTAACCCAAAAATTCCTATTGCATCTGAAAGTAGAAACTCGCCCGATTACAACGGTGTGTGTATTTTTTCACAAGCCCATTCTGGTGAAGCGTTTGGAGCAGCAGAATTGCGAAAAATTTGTTGTCTTCTCAACCATTTCTTGGCTTCAAACTCCCATATCAAGCGAACGGATTGACCTAACCCAAAAATTCCTTTTGCGTCTGAAAGTAGAAACTCGCCCGATTACAAAGGCATGTGTATTTTTTCCCTAGCCCATTCTGGTTAAGCGTTTGGAGCAGCAGAACTGCGAAAAATTTTTTGCCTTCTCTACCATTTCTTGGCTTCAAACTCCCATATCTCGCGAACGGATTGACCTAACCCAAAAATTCCTAATGCATCTGAAAGTAGAGACTCGCCCGATTCCAACGGTATGTGTATTTTCTCCCTAGGCCATTCTGGTTAAGCGCTTGGAGCAGCAGAAGTGAGAAAAATTTGTTGCCTTCTCAACCATTTCTTGTGTTCAAACTCCCATATCAAGCGAACGGATTGACCTAACCCAAAAATTCCTGTTGCGTCTGAAAGTAGAAACTCGCCCGATTACAACGGTAGGTGTATTTTTCCCCTAGGCCATTCTGGTTAAGCGATTGGAGCAGTAGAAGTGCGAAAAGATTGTTGTCTTGTCAACCATTTCTTAGCTTCAAAGACCCATATCTCGCGAACGGATTGACCTAACCCAAAAATTCCTATTGCATCTTAAAGCAGAAACTCGCCCGATTACAACGGTATGTGTATTTTTTCCCTAGGCCATTCTGGTTAAGCGTTTGGATCAGCAGAATTGCGAAAAATTTTATGCCTTCTCAACCATTTCTTGGCTTCAAACTCCCATATGTCGCGAACGGATTGACCTAACCCAAAAATTCCTATTGCATCTTAAAGTAGAAACTCGCCCGATTACAACGGTATGTGTATTTTTTCCCTAGGCAATTCTGGTTATGCGTTTGGAGCAGCAGAATTGCGAAAAATTTTTTGTCTTCTCAACCATTTCTTAGATTCGAACTCCCATATCTCGCGAACGGATTGACCTAACCCAAAAATTCCTGTTGCATCTTAAAGTAGAAACTCGCCCGATTACAACGGTATGTGTATTTTTTCCCTAGGCCATTCTGGTTATGCGTTTGGAGCAGCAGAATTGCGAAAAATTTTTTGTCTTCTCAATCATTTCTTAGATTCGAACTCCCATATCTCGCGAACGGATTGACCTAACCCAAAAATTCCTGTTGCGTCTGAAAGTAGAAAATCGCCCGGTTACAACGTTATGTGTATTTTTTCCCTAGGCCATTCTGGTTAAGCGTTTGGAGCAGCAGAATTGTGAAAAATTTTTTGCCTTTTCTACCATTTCTTGGCTTCAAACTCCCATATCTCGCGAACGGATTGACCTAACCCAAAAATTCCTATTGCATCTTAAAGTAGAAACTCGCCCGATTACATCGGTATGTGTATTTTTTCCCTAGGACATTCTGGTTAAGCGTTTGGAGCAGCAGAATTGTGAAAAATTTTTTGCCTTTTCTACCATTTCTTGGCTTCAAACTCCCATATCTCGCGAACGGATTGACCTAACCCAAAAATTCCTATTGCATCTTAAAGTAGAAACTCGCCCGACTACAACGGTATGTGTATTTTTTCCCTAGGCCATTCTGGTTAAGCGTTTGGAGCAGCAGAAGTGCGAAAAATTTTTTGCCTTCTCAACCATTTCTTGTATTCAAGCTCCCATATCTCGCGAACGGATTGACCTAACCCAAAAATTCCTATTGCATCTGAAAGTAGAAAATCGCCCGATTACAACGGTATGTGTATTTTTTCCCTAGGCCATTCTGGTTAAGCGTTTGGAGCAGCAGAATTGTGAAAAATTTTTTGCCGTTTCTACCATTCCTTGGCTTCAAACTCCCATATCTCGCGAACCGATTGACCTAACCCAAAAATTCCTATTGCATTTGAAAGTAGAAACTCGCCCGATTACAACGGTATGTGTATTTTCTCCTTAGGCCATTATGGTTAAGCGTTTGGAGCAGTAGAATTGCGAAAAATTTTGTGCCTTCTCCACCATTTCTTGCCTTCAATCTCCCATATCTCGCGAACCGATTGACCAAACCAAAAAATTCCTGTTGCGTCTGAAAGTAGAAACTCGCCCGGTTACAACGGTATGTGCATTTTTTCCCTAGGCCATTCTGGTTAAGCGTTTGGAGCAGCAGAATTGCGAAAAATTTTTTGCCTTCTCAACCATTTCTTGGCTTCAAACTCCCATTTCTCGCGAACGGATTGACCTAACCCAAAAATTCCTATTGCATCTTAAAGTAGAAACTCGCCCGATTACAACGGTATGTGTATTTTTTCCCTAGGACATTCTGGTTAAGCGTTTGGAGCAGCAGAATTGCGAAAAATTTGTTGTCTTCTCAACCATTTCTTGGCTTCAAACACCCATATCAAGCGAACGGATTGACCTAACCCAAAAATTCCTGTTGCGTCTGAAAGTAGAAACTCGCCCGATTACAACGGTATGTGCATTTTTTCCCTAGCCCATTCTGGTTAAGCGTTTGGAGCAGCAGAATTGCGAAAAATTTTTTGCCTTCTCTACCATTTCTTGGATTCAAACTCCCATACCTCGCGAACGGATTGACCTAACCCAAAAATTCCTATTGCATCTGAAAGTAGAAACTCGCCCGATTACAACGGTAGGTGTATTTTTCCCCTAGGCCATTCTGGTTAAGCGATTGGAGCAGTAGAAGTGCGAAAAGATTGTTGTCTTGTCAACCATTTCTTAGCTTCAAAGACCCATATCTCGCGAACGGATTGACCTAACCCAAAAATTCCTATTGCATCTGAAAGTAGAAACTCGCCCGATTACAACGGTATGTGTATTTTTTCCCTAGGCCATTCTGGTTAAGCGTTTGGAGCAGCAGAAGTGCGAAAAATTTTTTGCCTTCTCAACCATTTCTTGTATTCAAACTCCCATATCTCGCGAACGGATTGACCTAACCCAAAAATTCCTATTGCATCTGAAAGTAGAAAATCGCCCGATTACAACGGTATGTGTATTTTTTCCCTAGGCCATTCTGGTTAAGCGTTTGGAGCAGCAGAATTGTGAAAAATTTTTTGCCTTTTCTACCATTTCTTGGGTTCAAACTCCCATATCTCGCGAACGGATTGACCTACCCAAAAATTCCTATTGCATCTTAAAGTAGAAACTCGCCCGATTACAACGGTATGTGTATTTTCTCCTTAGGCCATTCTGGTTAAGCGTTTGGAGCAGTAGAATTGCGAAAAATTTTGTGCCTTCTCAACCATTTCTTGGCTTCAATTCTCATCTCTCGCGAACCGATTGACCAAACCAAAAAATTCCTGTTGCGTCTGAAAGTAGAAACTCGCCCGGTTACAACGGTATGTGCATTTTTTCCCTAGGCCATTCTGGTTAAGCGTTTGGAGCAGCAGAATTGCGAAAAATTTTTTGCCTTCTCAACCATTTCTTGGCTTCAAACTCCCATTTCTCGCGAACGGATTGACCTAACCCAAAAATTCCTGTTGCATCTGAAAGTAGAAACTCGCCCGATTACAACGGTATGTGTATTTTTTCCCTAGGCCATTCTGGTTATGCGTTTGGAGCAGCAGAATTGCGAAAAATTTTTTGTCTTCTCAACCATTTCTTAGATTCAAACTCCCATATCTCGCGGACGGATTGACCTAACCCAAAAATTCCTGTTGCGTCTGAAAGTAGAAAATCGCCCGGTTACAACGGTATGTGTATTTTTTCCCTAGGCCATTCTGGTTAAGCGTTTGGAGCAGCAGAATTGTGAAAAATTTTTTGCCTTTTCTACCATTTCTTGGCTTCAAACTCCCATATCTCGCGAACGGATTGACCTAACCCAAAAATTCCTATTGCATCTTAAAGTAGAAACACGCCCGATTACAACGGTATGTGTATTTTTTCCCTAGGACATTCTGGTTAAGCGTTTGGAGCAGCAGAATTGCGAAAAATTTTTTGCCTTCTCAACCATTTCTTGGCTTCAAACTCCCATTTCACGCGAACGGATTGACCTAACCCAAAAATTCCTGTTGCATCTGAAAGTAGAAACTCGCCCGATTACAACGGTATGTGTATTTTTTCCCTAGGCCATTCTGGTTATGCGTTTGGAGCAGCAGAATTGCGAAAAATTTTTTGTCTTCTCAACCATTTCTTAGATTCAAACTCCCATATCTCGCGAACGGATTGACCTAACCCAAAAATTCCTGTTGCGTCTGAAAGTAGAAAATCGCCCGGTTACAACGGTATGTGTATTTTTTCCCTAGGCCATTCTGGTTAAGCGTTTGGAGCAGCAGAATTGTGAAAAATTTTTTGCCTTTTCTACCATTTCTTGGCTTCAAACTCCCATATCTCGCGAACGGATTGACCTAACCAAAAAATTCCTGTTGCGTCTGAAAGTAGAAACTCGCCCGGTTACAACGGTATGTGCATTTTTTCCCTAGGCCATTCTGGTTAAGCGTTTGGAGCAGCAGAATTGCGAAAAATTTTTTGCCTTCTCAACCATTTCTTGGCTTCAAACTCCCATTTCTCGCGAACGGATTGACCTAACCCAAAAATTCCTGTTGCATCTGAAAGTAGAAACTCGCCCGATTACAACGGGATGTGTATTTTTTCCCTAGGCCATTCTGGTTATGCGTTTGGAGCAGCAGAATTGCGAAAAATTTTTTGTCTTCTCAACCATTTCTTAGATTCAAACTCCCATATCTCGCGGACGGATTGACCTAACCCAAAAATTCCTGTTGCGTCTGAAAGTAGAAAATCGCCCGGTTACAACGGTATGTGCATTTTTTCCCTAGGCCATTCTGGTTAAGCGTTTGGAGCAGCAGAATTGTGAAAAAATTTTTTGCCTTTTCTACCATTTCTTGGCTTCAAACTCCCATATCTCGCGAACGGATTGACCTAACCCAAAAATTCCTATTGCATCTTAAAGTAGAAACTCGCCCGATTACAACGGTATGTGTATTTTTTCCCTAGGACTTTCTGGTTAAGCGTTTGGAGCAGCAGAATTGCGAAAAATTTTTTGCCTTCTCAACCATTTCTTGGCTTCAAACTCCCATTTCACGCGAACGGATTGACCTAACCCAAAAATTCCTGTTGCATCTGAAAGTAGAAACTCGCCCGATTACAACGGTATGTGTATTTTTTCCCTAGGCCATTCTGGTTATGCGTTTGGAGCAGCAGAATTGCGAAAAATTTTTTGTCTTCTCAACCATTTCTTAGATTCAAACTCCCATATCTCGCGAACGGATTGACCTAACCCAAAAATTCCTGTTGCGTCTGAAAGTAGAAAATCGCCCGGTTACAACGGTATGTGTATTTTTTCCCTAGGCCATTCTGGTTAAGCGTTTGGAGCAGCAGAATTGTGAAAAATTTTTTGCCTTTTCTACCATTTCTTGGCTTCAAACTCCCATATCTCGCGAACGGATTGACCTAACCAAAAAATTCCTGTTGCGTCTGAAAGTAGAAACTCGCCCGGTTACAACGGTATGTGCATTTTTTCCCTAGGCCATTCTGGTTAAGCGTTTGGAGCAGCAGAATTGCGAAAAATTTTTTGCCTTCTCAACCATTTCTTGGCTTCAAACTCCCATTTCTCGCGAACGGATTGACCTAACCCAAAAATTCCTGTTGCATCTGAAAGTAGAAACTCGCCCGATTACAACGGGATGTGTATTTTTTCCCTAGGCCATTCTGGTTATGCGTTTGGAGCAGCAGAATTGCGAAAAATTTTTTGTCTTCTCAACCATTTCTTAGATTCAAACTCCCATATCTCGCGGACGGATTGACCTAACCCAAAAATTCCTGTTGCGTCTGAAAGTAGAAAATCGCCCGGTTACAACGGTATGTGCATTTTTTCCCTAGGCCATTCTGGTTAAGCGTTTGGAGCAGCAGAATTGTGAAAAAATTTTTTGCCTTTTCTACCATTTCTTGGCTTCAAACTCCCATATCTCGCGAACGGATTGACCTAACCCAAAAATTCCTATTGCATCTTAAAGTAGAAACTCGCCCGATTACAACGGTATGTGTATTTTTTCCCTAGGACATTCTGGTTAAGCGTTTGGAGCAGCAGAATTGCGAAAAATTTTTTGCCTTCTCAACCATTTCTTGGCTTCAAACTCCCATTTCTCGCGAACGGACTGACCTAACCCAAAAATTCCTGTTGCATCTGAAAGTAGAAACTCGCCCGATTACAACGGTATGTGTATTTTTTCCCTAGGACATTCTGGTTATGCGTTTGGAGCAGCAGAATTGCGAAAAATTTTTTGTCTTCTCAACCATTTCTTAGATTCAAACTCCCATATCTCGCGGACGGATTGACCTAACCCAAAAATTCCTGTTGCGTCTGAAAGTAGAAAATCGCCCGGTTACAACGGTATGTGTATTTTTTCCCTAGGCCATTCTGGTTAAGCGTTTGGAGCAGCAGAATTGTGAAAAATTTTTTGCCTTTTCTACCATTTCTTGGCTTCAAACTCCCATATCTCGCGAACGGATTGTCCTAACCCAAAAATTCCTATTGCATCTAAAAGTGGAAACTCGCCCGATTACAACGGTATGTGTATTTTTTCCCTAGGCCATTCTGGTTAAGCGTTTGGAGCAGCAGAATTGCGAAAAATTTTTTGCCTTCTCAACCATTTCTTGGCTTCAAACTCCCATTTCTCGCGAACGGATTGACCTAACCCAAAAATTCCTGTTGCATCTGAAAGTAGAAACTCGCCCGATTACAACGGTATGTGTATTTTTTCCCTAGGCCATTCTAATTATGCGTTGGAGCAGCAGAATTGCGAAAAATTTTTTGTCTTCTCAACCATTTCTTAGATTCAAACTCCCATATCTCGCGGACGGATTGACCTAACCCAAAAATTCCTGTTGCGTCTGAAAGTAGAAAATCGCCCGGTTACAACGGTATGTGTATTTTTTCCCTAGGCCATTCTGGTTAAGCGTTTGGAGCAGCAGAATTGTGAAAAATTTTTTGCCTTTTCTACCATTTCTTGGCTTCAAACTCCCATATCTCGCGAACGGATTGACCTAACCCAAAAATTCCTATTGCATCTTAAAGTAGAAACTCGCCCGATTACAACGGTATGTGTATTTTTTCCCTAGGACATTCTGGTTAAGCGTTTGGAGCAGCAGAATTGTGAAAAATTTTTTGCCTTTTCTACCATTTCTTGGGTTCAAACTCCCATATCTCGCGAACGGATTGACCTAACCCAAAAATTCCTATTGCATCTTAAAGTAGAAACTCGCCCGATTACAACGGTATGTGTATTTTTTCCCTAGGCCATTCTGGTTAAGCGTTTGGAGCAGCAGAATTGCGAAAAATTTTTTGCCTTCTCAACCATTTCTTGGCTTCAAACTCCCATTTCTCGCGAACGGATTGACCTAACCCAAAAATTGCTGTTGCATCTGAAAGTAGAAACTCGCCCGATTACAACGGTATGTGTATTTTTTCCCTAGGCCATTCTGGTGATGCGTTTGGAGCAGCAGAATTGCGAAAAATTTTTTGCCTTCTCAACCATTTCTTGTCTTCAAACTCCCATATCTCGCGGACGGATTGACCTAACCCAAAAATTCCTGTTGCGTCTGAAAGTAGAAAATCGCCCGGTTACAACGGTATGTGTATTTTTTCCCTAGGCCATTCTGGTTAAGCGTTTGGAGCAGCAGAATTGTGAAAAATTTTTTGCCTTTTCTACCATTTCTTGGCTTCAAACTCCCATATCTCGCGAACGGATTGTCCTAACCCAAAAATTCCTATTGCATCTAAAAGTGGAAACTCGCCCGATTACAACGGTATGTGTATTTTTTCCCTAGGCCATTCTGGTTAAGCGTTTGGAGCAGCAGAATTGCGAAAAATTTTTTGCCTTCTCAACCATTTCTTGGCTTCAAACTCCCATTTCTCGCGAACGGATTGAACTAACCCAAAAATTCCTGTTGCATCTGAAAGTAGAAACTCGCCCGATTACAACGGTATGTGTATTTTTTCCCTAGGCCATTCTAATTATGCGTTTGGAGCAGCAGAATTGCGAAAAATTTTTTGTCTTCTCAACCATTTCTTAGATTCAAACTCCCATATCTCGCGGACGGATTGACCTAACCCAAAAATTCCTGTTGCGTCTGAAAGTAGAAAATCGCCCGGTTACAACGGTATGTGTATTTTTTCCCTAGGCCATTCTGGTTAAGCGTTTGGAGCAGCAGAATTGTGAAAAATTTTTTGCCTTTTCTACCATTTCTTGGCTTCAAACTCCCATATCTCGCGAACGGATTGACCTAACCCAAAAATTCCTATTGCATCTTAAAGTAGAAACTCGCCCGATTACAACGGTATGTGTATTTTTTCCCTAGGACATTCTGGTTAAGCGTTTGGAGCAGCAGAATTGTGAAAAATTTTTTGCCTTTTCTACCATTTCTTGGGTTCAAACTCCCATATCTCGCGAACGGATTGACCTAACTCAAAAATTCCTATTGCATCTTAAAGTAGAAACTCGCCCGATTACAACGGTATGTGTATTTTTTCCCTAGGCCATTCTGGTTAAGCGTTTGGAGCAGCAGAATTGCGAAAAATTTTTTGCCTTCTCCACCATTTCTTGGCTTCAATCTCCCATTTCTCGCGAACGGATTGACCTAACCCAAAAATTCCTGTTGCATCTGAAAGTAGAAACTCGCCCGATTACAACGGTATGTGTATTTTTTCCCTAGGCCATTCTGGTGATGCGTTTGGAGCAGCAGAATTGCGAAAAATTTTTTGTCTTCTCAACCATTTCTTAGATTCAAACTCCCATATCTCCCGAACGGATTGACCTAACCCAAAAATTCCTGTTGCGTCTGAAAGTAGAAACTCGCCCGGTTACAACGGTATGTGTATTTTTTCCCTAGGCCATTCTGGTTAAGCGTTTGGAGCAGAAGAATTGCGAAAAATTTTTTGCCTTCTCAACCATTTCTTGGCTTCAATCTCCCATTTCTCGCGAACGGATTGACCTAACCCAAAAATTCCTGTTGCATCTGAAAGTAGAAACTCGCCCGATTACAACGGTATATGTATTTTTTCCCTAGGCCATTCTGGTGATGCGTTTGGAGCAGCAGAATTGCGAAAAATTTTTTGTCTTCTCAACCATTTCTTAGATTCAAACTCCCATATCTCGCGAACGGATTGACCTAACCCAAAAATTCCTGTTGCGTCTGAAAGTAGATACTCGCCCGGTTACAGCGGTATGTGTATTTTTTCCCTAGGCCATTCTGGTTAAGCGATTGGAGCAGCAGAAGTGCGAAAAATTTGTTGTCTTGACAAACATATCTTAGCTTCAAAGTCCCATATCTCGCGAACGGATTGACTTAACCCAAAAATTCCTATTGCATTTGAAAGTAGAAACTCGCCCGATTACAACGGTACGCGTATTTTTTCCCTAGGCCTTTCTGGTTAAGCGTTTGGTGCAGCAGAAGTGGGAAAAATTTGTTGTCTTCTCAACCATTTCTTAGCTTCAAAGACCCATATCTCGCGAACGGATTGACCTAACCCAAAAATTCCTGTTGCGTCTGAAAGTAGAAACTCGCCCGATTACAACGGTATGTGTATTTTTTCCCTAGGCCATTCTGGTTAAGCGTTTGGAGCAGCAGAATTGGGAAAAATTTTTTGCCTTCTCAACCATTTCTTGTCTTCAAACTCCCATATCTCGCGAACGGATTGACCTAACCCAAAAATTCCTATTGCATCTGAAAGTAGAAACTCGCCCGATTACAACGGTATGCGTATTTTTTCCCTAGGCCATTCTGGTTAAGCGTTTGGAGCAGCAGATTTGCGAAAAATTTTTTGCCTTTTCTACCATTTCTTGGCTTCAAACTTCCATATCTCGCGAACGGATTGACCTAACCCAAAAATTCCTATTGCATCTTAAAGTAGAAACTCGCCCGATTACAACGGTATGTGTATTTTTTCCCTAGGCCATTCTGGTTAAGCGTTTGGAGCAGCAGAATTGCGAAAAATTTTTTGCCTTCTCCACCATTTCTTGGCTTCAATCTCCCATTTCTCGCGAACGGATTGACCTAACCCAAAAATTCCTGTTGCATCTAAAAGTAGAAACTCGCCCGATTACAACGGTATGTGTATTTTTTCCCTAGGCCATTCTGGTGATGCGTTTGGAGCAGCAGAATTGCGAAAAATTTTTTGTCTTCTCAACCATTTCTTAGATTCAAACTCCCATATCTCCCGAACGGATTGACCTAACCCAAAAATTCCTGTTGCGTCTGAAAGTAGAAACTCGCCCGGTTACAACGGTATGTGTATTTTTTCCCTAGGCCATTCTGGTTAAGCGTTTGGAGCAGCAGAATTGCGAAAAATTTTTTGCCTTCTCAACCATTTCTTGGCTTCAATCTCCCATTTCTCGCGAACGGATTGACCTAACCCAAAAATTCCTGTTGCATCTGAAAGTAGAAACTCGCCCGATTACAACGGTATGTGTATTTCTTCCCTAGGCCATTCTGGTTAAGCGTTTGGAGCAGCAGAATTGTGAAAAATTTTTTGCCTTTTCTACCATTTCTTGGCTTCAAACTCCCATGTCTCGCGAACGGATTGACCTAACCCAAAAATTCCTATTGCATCTTAAAGTAGAAACTCGCCCGGTTACAACGGTATGTGTATTTTTTCCCTAGGCCATTCTGGTTAAGCGTTTGGAGCAGCAGAATTGCGAAAAATTTTTTGCCTTCTCAACCATTTCTTGGCTTCAAACTCCCATTTCTCGCGAACGGATTGAACTAACCCAAAAATTCCTGTTGCATCTGAAAGTAGAAACTCGCCCGATTACAACGGTATATGTATTTTTTCCCTAGGCCATTCTGGTGATGCGTTTGGAGCAGCAGAAGTGGGAAAAATTTGTTGTCTTCTCAACCATTTCTTAGCTTCAAAGACCCATATCTCGCGAACGGATTGACCTAACCCAAAAATTCCTGTTGCGTCTGAAAGTAGAAACTCGCCCGGTTACAACGGTATGCGTATTTTTTCCCTAGGCCATTCTGGTTAAGCGTTTGGAGCAGCAGAATTGCGAATAATTTGTTGTCTTCTCAACCATTTCTTAGCTTCAAACTCCCATATCTCGCGAACAGATTGACCTAACCCAAAAATTCCTGTTGCGTCTGAAAGTAGAAACTCGCCCGATTACAACGGTACGCGTATTTTTTCCCTAGGCCATTCTGGTTAAGCGTTAGGAGCAGCAGATTTGCGAAAAATTTTTTGCCTTCTCAACCATTTCTTAGCTTGAAACTCCCATATCTCGCGAACCGATTGACCTAACCCAAAAATTCCTATTGCATTTGAAAGTAGAAACTCGCCCGATTACAACGGTTTGTGTATTTTTTCCCTAGCCCATTCTGGTTAAGCGTTTGGTGTAGCAGAATTGCGAAAAATTTGTTGTCATCTCAACCATTTCTTAGCATCAAAGTCCCATATCTCGCGAACGGATTGAACAAACCCAAAAATTCCTTCTGCGTCTGAATGTAGAAACTCGCCCGATTACAACGGTACGCGTATTTTTTCCCTAGGCCGTTCTGGTTAAGCGTTTGGAGCAGCAGATTTGCGAAAAATTTTTTGCCTTCTCAACCATTTCTTAGCTTGAAACTCCCATATCTCGCGAACCGATTGACCTAACCCAAAAATTCCTATTGCGTTTGAAAGTAGAAATTCGCCCGATTACAACGGTACGTGTATTTTTCCCCTAGGCGATTCTGGTTAAGCGATTGTTGCAGCAGAAGTGCGAAAAATTTATTGTCTTGACCATCATTTCTTAGCTTCAAAGTCCCATATCTCGCGAACGGATTGACCTAACCCAAAAATTCCTATTGTAACTGAAAGTAGAGACTCGCCCGATTACAACGGTACGCGTATTTTTTCCCTAGGCCACTCTGGTTAAGCGTTTGGAGCAGCAGATTTGCGAAAAATTTGTTGTCTTCTCAACCATATCTTAGCTTCAAACTCTCATATCTCGCGAACGGATTGACCTAACCCAAAAATTCCTATTGCATTTGAAAGTAGAAACTCGCCCGATTACAACGGTTTGTGTATTTTTTCCCTAGCCCATTCTGGTTAAGCGTTTGGTGTAGCAGAATTGCGAAAAATTTGTTGTCTTCTCAACCATTTCTTAGCATCAAAGTCCCATATCTCGCGAACGGATTGAACAAACCCAAAAATTCCTTCTGCGTCTGAATGTAGAAACTCGCCCGATTACAACGGTATGCGTATTTTTTCCCTAGGCCATTTTGGTTAAGCGTTTGGAGCAGCAGAATTGCGAAAAATTTTTCGTCTTCTCAACCATTTCTTAGATTCAAACTCCCATATCTCGCGAACGGATTGACCTAACCTAAAAATTCCTGTTGCGTCTGAAAGTAGAAACTCGCCCGGTTACAACGGTATGCGTATTTTTTCCCTAGGCCATTCTGGTTAAGCGTTTGGAGCAGCAGAATTGCGAATAATTTGTTGTCTTCTCAACCATTTCTTAGCTTCAAACTCCCATATCTCGCGAACGGATTGACCTAACCCAAAAATTCCTGTTGCGTCTGAAAGTAGAAACTCGCCCTATTACAACGGTACGCGTATTTTTTCCCTAGGCCATTCTGGTTAAGCGTTTGGAGCAGCAGATTTGCGAAAAATTTTTTGCCTTCTCAAGCATTTCTTAGCTTGAAACTCCCATATCTCGCGAACCGATTGACCTAACCCAAAAATTCCTATTGCATTTGAAAGTAGAAACTCGCCCGATTACAACGGTACGTGTATTTTTCCCCTAGGCGATTCTGGTTAAGCGATTGTTGCCGCAGAAGTGCGAAAAATTTATTGTCTTGACCATCATTTCTTAGCTTCAAAGTCCCATATCTCGCGAACGGATTCACCTAACCCAAAAATTCCTATTGTAACTGAAAGTAGAGACTCGCCCGATTACAACGGTACGCGTATTTTTTCCCTAGGCCACTCTGGTTAAGCGTTTGGAGCAGCAGATTTGCGAAAAATTTGTTGTGTTCTCAACCATATCTTAGCTTCAAACTCTCATATCTCGCGAACGGATTGACCTAACCCAAAACTTCCTGTTGCGTCTGAAAGTAGAAACACGCCCGATTACAACGGTATGTGCATTTTTTCCCTAGGCCATTCTGGTTAAGCGTTTGGAGCAGCAGAATTGCGAAAAATTTTTTGCCTTCTCAACCATTTCTTGGCTTCAAACTCCCATATCTCGCGAACGGATTGAACAAACCCAAAAATTCCTTCTGCGTCTGAATGTAGAAACTCGCCCGATTACAACGGTATGCGTATTTTTTCCCTAGGCCATTTTGGTTAAGCGTTTGGAGCAGCAGAATTGCGAAAAATTTTTCGTCTTCTCAACCATTTCTTAGCTTCAAACTCCCATATCTCGCGAACGGATTGACCTAACCCAAAAATTCCTGTTGCGTCTGAAAGTAGAAACTCGCCCTATTACAACGGTACGCGTATTTTTTCCCTAGGCCATTCTGGTTAAGCGTTTGGAGCAGCAGATTTGCGAAAAATTTTTTGCCTTCTCAAGCATTTCTTAGCTTGAAACTCCCATATCTCGCGAACCGATTGACCTAACCCAAAAATTCCTATTGCATTTGAAAGTAGAAACTCGCCCGATTACAACGGTATGTGTATTTTTCCCCTAGGCGATTCTGGTTAAGCGATTGTTGCCGCAGAAGTGCGAAAAATTTATTGTCTTGACCATCATTTCTTAGCTTCAAAGTCCCATATCTCGCGAATGGATTCACCTAACCCAAAAATTCCTATTGTAACTGAAAGTAGAGACTCGCCCGATTACAACGGTACGCGTATTTTTTCCCTAGGCCACTCTGGTTAAGCGTTTGGAGCAGCAGATTTGCGAAAAATTTGTTGTCTTCTCAACCATATCTTAGCTTCAAACTCTCATATCTCGCGAACGGATTGACCTAACCCAAAACTTCCTGTTGCGTCTGAAAGTAGAAACACGCCCGATTACAACGGTATGTGCATTTTTTCCCTAGGCCATTCTGGTTAATCGTTTGGAGCAGCAGAATTGCGAAAAATTTTTTGCCTTCTCAACCATTTCTTGGCTTCAAACTCCCATATCTCGCGAACGGATTGACCTAACCCAAAAGTTCCAGTTGCATCTGAAAGTAGATACTCGCCCGATTACAACGGTTTGTGTATTTTTTCCTTAGGCCATTCTGGTTAAGCGTTAGAAGCAGCAGAATTGCGAAAAATTTTTTGCCTTCTCAACCATTCCTTGTCTTCAAACTCCCATATCTCGCGAACGGATTGACCTAACCCAAAAATTCCTATTGCATCTGAAAGTAGAAACTCGCCCGATTACACCGGTACGTGCTTTTTTCCCCTAGGCCATTCTCGTTAAGCGTTGGGAGCAGCAGAATTGCGAAAAATTTTTTGCCTTCTCAACCATTTCTTGGCTTCAAACTCCCATATCTATCGAATGGATTGACCTAACCCAAAAAATTCCTGTTGCATCTGAAAGTAGAAACTAGCCCGATTACAACGGTATGCGTATTTTTTCCATAGGCCATTCTGGTTAAGCGTTTGGAGCAGCAGAATTCCGAAAAATTTTTTGCCTTCTCAACCATTTCTTGTCTTCAAACTCCCATATCTTGCGAACGGATAGACCTAACCCAAAAATTCCTATTGCATCTGAAAGTAGAAACTCGTCCGATTACAACGGTATGTGTATTTTTTCCCTAGGCCATTCTTGTTAAGCGTTTGGAGCAGCAGAATTGTGAAAAATTTTTTGCCTTCTCTACCATTTCTTTGCTTCAAACTCCCATATCTCGCGATCGGATTGACCTAACCCCAAAATTCCTGTTGCGTCTGAAAGTAGAAACTCGCCCGGTTACAACGGTATGTGTATTTTTCCCCTAGGCCATTCTGGTTAAGCGTTTGGAGCAGCGGAAGTGCGAAAAATTTGTTGTCACCTCAACCATTTCTTAGCTTCAAACTCCCATATCTCGCGAACGGATTGACCTAACCCAAAAATTCCTATTGCATCTGAAAGCAGAAACTCGCCCGATTACAACGGTATGTGTATTTTTTCCCTAGGCCATTCTGGTTAAGCGTTTGGAGCAGCAGAATTGCGAAAAATTTGTTGTCTTCTCAACCATTTCTTGGTTTCAAACTCAAATATCTCGCGAACAGATTGACCTAACCCAAAAAATCCTATTGCATCTGAAAGTAGAAACTCGCCCGATTACAACGGTATGCGTATTTTTTCCCTAGGCCATTCTGGTTAAGCGTTTGGAGCAGCAGAATTGCGAAAAATTTGTTGTCTTCTCAACCATTTCTTAGCTTGAAACTCCCATATCTCGCGAACCGATTGACCTAACCAAAAATTCCTATTGCATCTTAAAGTAGAAACTCGCCCGATTACAACGGTATGTGTATTTTTTCCCTAGGCCATTCTGGTTAAGCGTTTGGAGCAGCAGAATTGCGAAAAATTTTTTGCCTTCTCAACCATTTCTTGGCTTCAAACTCCCATTTCTCGCGGACGGATTGGCCTAACCCAAAAATTCCTATTGTAACTGAAAGTAGAAACTCGCCCGATTACAACGGTATGTGTATATTTCCCCTAGGCCATTCTGGTTAAGCGTTAGAAGCAGCAGAATTGCGAAAAATTTTTTGCCTTCTCAACCATTCCTTGTCTTCAAACTCCCATATCTCGCGAACGGATTGACCTAACCCAAAAATTCCTATTGCATCTGAAAGTAGAAACTCGCCCTATTACACCGGTACGTGCTTTTTCCCCTAGGCCATTCTCGTTAAGCGTTGGGAGCAGCAGAATTGCGAAAAATTTTTTGCCTTCTCAACCATTTCTTGGCTTCAAACTCCCATATCTATCGAATGGATTGACCTAACCCAAAAATTCCTGTTGCATCTGAAAGTAGAAACTAGCCCGATTACAACGGTATGTGTATTTTTTCCATAGGCCATTCTGGTTAAGCGTTTGGAGCAGCAGAATTCCGAAAAATTTTTTGCCTTCTCAACCATTTCTTGTCTTCAAACTCCCATATCTTGCGAACGGATTGACCTAACCCAAAAATTCCTATTGCATCTGAAAGTAGAAACTCGTCCGATTACAACGGTATGTGTATTTTTTCCCTAGGCCATTCTTGTTAAGCGTTTGGAGCAGCAGAATTGTGAAAAATTTTTTGCCTTCTCTACCATTTCTTTGCTTCAAACTCCCATATCTCGCGAACGGATTGACCTAACCGAAAAATTCCTGTAGCATCTGAAAGTAGAAACTCGCCCGATTACAACGGTATGTGTATTTTTTCCCTAGGACATTCTGGTTAAGCGTTTGGAGCAGCAGAATTGTGAAAAATTTTTTGCCTTTTCTACCATTTCTTGGCTTCAAACTCCCATATCTCGCGAACGGACTGACCTAACCCAAAAATTCCTATTGCATCTTAAAGTAGAAACTCGCCCGATTACAACGGTATGTGTATTTTTTCCCTAGGCCATTCTGGTTAAGCGTTTGGAGCAGCAGAATTGCGAAAAATTTTTTGCCTTCTCAACCATTTCTTGGCTTCAAACTCCCATTTCTCGCGAACGGATTGACCTAACCCAAAAATTCCTGTTGCATCTGAAAGTAGAAACTCGCCCGATTACAACGGTATGTGTATTTTTTCCCTAGGCCATTCTGGTGATGCGTTTGGAGCAGCAGAATTGCGAAAAATTTTTTGTCTTCTCAACCATTTCTTAGATTCAAACTCCCATATCTCGCGAACGGATTGACCTAACCCAAAAATTCCTGTTGCGTCTGAAAGTGGAAACTCGCCCGGTTACAGCGGTATGTGTATTTTTTCCCTAGGCCATTCTGGTTAAGCGATTGGAGCAGCAGAATTGCGAAAAATTTGTTGTCTTGACAAACATTTCTTAGCTTCAAAGTCCCATATCTCGCGAACGGATTGACTTAACCCAAAAATTCCTATTGCATTTGAAAGTAGAAACTCGCCCGATTACAACGGTACGCGTATTTTATCCCTAGGCCGTTCTGGTTAAGCGTTTGGTGCAGCAGAAGTGGGAAAAATTTGTTGTCTTCTCAACCATTTCTTAGCTTGAAAGTCCCTTATCTCGCCAACGGATTGACATAACCCAAAAATGCCTATTACATCTGAAAGTAGAAACTCGCCCGATTACAACGGTAAGCGTATTTTTTCCCTAGGCCATTCTGGTTAAGCGTTTGGAGCAGCAGAATTGTGAAAATTTTTTTGCCTTTTCTACCATTTGTTGGCTTCAAACTCCCATATCTCGCGAACGGATTGAACTAACCCAAAAATTCCTAATGCATCTTAAAGTAGAAACTCGCCCGATAACAACGGTATGTGTATTTTTTCCCTAGGCCATTCTGGTTAAGCGTTTGGAGCAGCAGAATTGTGAAAAATTTTTGGCCTTTTCTACCATTTCTTGGCTTCAAACTCCCATATCTCGCGAACGGATTGACCTAACCCAAAAATTCCTATTGCATCTTAAAGTAGAAACTCGCCCGATTACAACGGTATGTGTATTTTTTCCCTAGGACATTCTGGATAAGCGTTTGGAGCAGCAGAATTGTGAAAATTTTTTGCCTTTTCTACCATTTCTTGGCTTCAAACTCCCATATCTCGCGAACGGATTGACCTAACCCAAAAATTCCTATTGCATCTTAAAGTGGAAACTCGCCCGATTACAACGGTATGTGTATTTTTTCCCTAGGCCATTCTGGTTAAGCGTTTGGAGCAGCAGAATTGCGAAAAATTTTTTGCCTTCTCAACCATTTCTTGGCTTCAAACTCCCATTTCTCGCGAACGGATTGACCTAACCCAAAAATTCCTGTTGCATCTGAAAGTAGAAACTCGCCCGATTACAACGGTATGTGTATTTTTTCCCTAGGACATTCTGGTTAAGCGTTTGGGGCAGCAGAATTGTGAAAAATTTTTTGCCTTTTCTACCATTTCTTGGCTTCAAATTCCCATATCTCGCGAACGGATTGACCTAACCCAAAAATTCCTATTGCATCTTAAAGTAGAAACTCGCCCGATTACATCGGTATGTGTATTTTTTCCCTAGCCCATTCTGGTTAAGCGTTTGGAGCAGCAGAATTGCGAAAAATTTGTTGTCTTCTCAACCATTTCTTAGCATCAAAGTCCCATATCTCGCGAACGGATTGACCTAACCCAAAAATTCCTACTGCATCTTAAAGTAGAAACTCGCCCGATTACAACGGTATGTGTATTTTTTCCCTAGCCCATTCTGGTTAAGCGTTTGGAGCAGCAGAATTACGAAAAATTTGTTGTCTTCTCAACCATTTCTTAGCATCAAAGTCCCATATCTCGCGAACGGATTGAACAAACCCAAAAATTCATTCTGCATCTGAAAGTAGAAGCTCGCCCGATTACAACGGTATGTCTATTTTTTCCCTTGGCCATTTTGGTTAAGCGTTAGAAGCAGCAGAATTGCGAAAAATTTTTTGTCTTCTCAACCATTTCTTAGATTCAAACTCCCATATCTCGCGAACGGATTGACCTAACCCAAAAATTCCTGTTGCGTCTGAAAGTAGAAACTCGCCCGGTTACAACGGTATGCGTATTTTTTCCCTAGGCCATTCTCGTTAAGCGTTGGGAGCAGCAGAATTGCGAAAAATTTTTTGCCTTCTCAACCATTTCTTGGCTTCAAACTCCCATATCTATCGAATGGATTGACCTAACCCAAAAATTCCTGTTGCATCTGAAAGTAGAAACTAGCCCGATTACAACGGTATGTGTATTTTTTCCCTAGGCCATTCTGGTTAAGCGTTTGGAGCAGCAGAATTGCGAAAAATTTTTTGCCTTCTCAACCATTTCTTGGCTTCAAGCTCCCATTTCTCGCGGACGGATTGGCCTAACCCAAAAATTCCTATTGTAACTGAAAGTAGAAACTCGCCCGATTACAACGGTATGTGTATATTTCCCCTAGGCCATTCTGGTTAAGCGTTAGAAGCAGCAGAATTGCGAAAAATTTTTTGCCTTCTCAACCATTCCTTGTCTTCAAACTCCCATATCTCGCGAACGGATTGACCTAACCCAAAAATTCCTATTGCATCTAAAAGTAGAAACTCGCCCTATTACACCGGTACGTGCTTTTTTCCCCTAGGCCATTCTCGTTAAGCGTTGGGAGCAGCAGAATTGCGAAAAATTTTTTGCCTTCTCAACCATTTCTTGGCTTCAAACTCCCATATCTATCGAATGGATTGACCTAACCCAAAAATTCCTGTTGCATCTGAAAGTAGAAACTAGCCCGATTACAACGGTATGTGTATTTTTTCCATAGGCCATTCTGGTTAAGCGTTTGGAGCAGCAGAATTCCGAAAAATTTTTTGCCTTCTCAACCATTTCTTGTCTTCAAACTCCCATATCTTGCGAACGGATTGACCTAACCCAAAAATTCCTATTGCATCTTAAAGTAGAAACTCGCCCGATTACAACGGTATGTGTATTTTTTCCCTAGGACATTCTGGATAAGCGTTTGGAGCAGCAGAATTGTGAAAATTTTTTGCCTTTTCTACCATTTCTTGGCTTCAAACTCCCATATCTCGCGAACGGATTGACCTAACCCAAAAATTCCTGTTGCGTCTGAAAGTAGAAACTCGCCCGGTTACAGCGGTATGTGTATTTTTTCCCTAGGCCATTCTGGTTAAGCGATTGGAGCAGCAGAATTGCGAAAAATTTGTTGTCTTGACAAACATTTCTTAGCTTCAAAGTCCCATATCTCGCGAACGGATTGACTTAACCCAAAAATTCCTATTGCATTTGAAAGTAGAAACTCGCCCGATTACAACGGTACGCGTATTTTATCCCTATGCCGTTCTGGTTAAGCGTTTGGTGCAGCAGAAGTGGGAAAAATTTGTTGTCTTCTCAACCATTTCTTAGCTTGAAAGTCCCTTATCTCGCCAACGGATTGACATAACCCAAAAATGCCTATTACATCTGAAAGTAGAAACTCGCCCGATTACAACGGTATGCGTATTTTTTCCCTAGGCCATTCTGGTTAAGCGTTTGGAGCAGCAGAATTGTGAAAATTTTTTTGCCTTTTCTACCATTTGTTGGCTTCAAACTCCCATATCTCGCGAACGGATTGAACAAACCCAAAAATTCATTCTGCATCTGAAAGTAGAAGCTCGCCCGATTACAACGATATGTCTATTTTTTCCCTTGGCCATTTTGGTTACGCGTTTGGAGCAGCAGAATTGCGAAAAATTTTTTGTCTTCTCAACCATTTCTTAGATTCAAACTCCCATATCTCGCGAACGGATTGACCTAACCCAAAAATTCCTGTTGCGTCTGAAAGTAGAAACTCGCCCGGTTACAACGGTATGCGTATTTTTTCCCTAGGCCATTCTGGTTAAGCGTTTGGAGCAGCAGAATTGCGAATAATTTGTTGTCTTCTCAACCATTTCTTAGCTTCAAACTCCCATATCTCGCGAACGGATTGACCTAACCCAAAAATTCCTATTGCATCTTAAAGTAGAAACTCGCCCGATTACAACGGTATGTGTATTTTTTCCCTAGGCCATTCTGGTTAAGCGTTTGGAGCAGCAGAATTGCGAAAAATTTTTTGCCTTCTCAACCATTTCTTGGCTTCAAACTCCCATTTCTCGCGGACGGATTGGCCTAACCCAAAAATTCCTATTGTAACTGAAAGTAGAAACTCGCCCGATTACAACGGTATGTGTATATTTCCCCTAGGCCATTCTGGTTAAGCGTTAGAAGCAGCAGAATTGCGAAAAATTTTTTGCCTTCTCAACCATTCCTTGTCTTCAAACTCCCATATCTCGCGAACGGATTGACCTAACCCAAAAATTCCTATTGCATCTAAAAGTAGAAACTCGCCCTATTACACCGGTACGTGCTTTTTTCCCCTAGGCCATTCTCGTTAAGCGTTGGGAGCAGCAGAATTGCGAAAAATTTTTTGCCTTCTCAACCATTTCTTGGCTTCAAACTCCCATATCTATCGAATGGATTGACCTAACCCAAAAATTCCTGTTGCATCTGAAAGTAGAAACTAGCCCGATTACAACGGTATGTGTATTTTTTCCCTAGGCCATTCTGGTTAAGCGTTTGGAGCAGCAGAATTGCGAAAAATTTGTTGTCTTCTCAACCATTTCTTGGTTTCAAACTCAAATATCTCGCGAACGGATTGACCTAACCCAAAAAATCCTATTGCATCTGAAAGTAGAAACTCGCCCGATTACAACGGTATGCGTATTTTTTCCCTAGGCCATTCTGGTTAAGCGTTTGGAGCAGCAGAATTGCGAAAAATTTTTTGCCTTCTCAACCATTTCTTGGCTTCAAACTCCCATATCTATCGAATGGATTGACCTAACCCAAAAATTCCTGTTGCATCTGAAAGTAGAAACTAGCCCGATTACAACGGTATGTGTATTTTTTCCCTAGGCCATTCTGGTTAAGCGTTTGGAGCAGCAGAATTGCGAAAAATTTGTTGTCTTCTCAACCATTTCTTGGCTTCAAATTCCCATATCTCGCGAACGGATTGACCTAACCCAAAAATTCCTATTGCATCTGAAAGCAGAAACTCGCCCGATTACAACGGTATGTGTATTTTTTCCCTAGGCCATTCTGGTTAAGCGTTTGGAGCAGCAGAATTGCGAAAAATTTGTTGTCTTCTCAACCATTTCTTGGTTTCAAACTCAAATATCTCGCGAACGGATTGACCTAACCCAAAAAATCCTATTGCATCTGAAAGTAGAAACTCGCCCGATTACAACGGTATGCGTATTTTTTCCCTAGGCCATTCTGGTTAAGCGTTTGGAGCAGCAGAATTGCGAAAAATTTGTTGTCTTCTCAACCATTTCTTAGCTTGAAACTCCCATATCTCGCGAACCGATTGACCTAACCAAAAATTCCTATTGCATCTTAAAGTAGAAACTCGCCCGATTACAACGGTATGTGTATTTTTTCCCTAGGCCATTCTGGTTAAGCGTTTGGAGCAGCAGAATTGCGAAAAATTTTTTGCCTTCTCAACCATTTCTTGGCTTCAAACTCCCATTTCTCGCGGACGGATTGGCCTAACCCAAAAATTCCTATTGTAACTGAAAGTAGAAACTCGCCCGATTACAACGGTATGTGTATATTTCCCCTAGGCCATTCTGGTTAAGCGTTAGAAGCAGCAGAATTGCGAAAAATTTTTTGCCTTCTCAACCATTCCTTGTCTTCAAACTCCCATATCTCGCGAACGGATTGACCTAACCCAAAAATTCCTATTGCATCTGAAAGTAGAAACTCGCCCTATTACACCGGTACGTGCTTTTTCCCCTAGGCCATTCTCGTTAAGCGTTGGGAGCAGCAGAATTGCGAAAAATTTTTTGCCTTCTCAACCATTTCTTGGCTTCAAACTCCCATATCTATCGAATGGATTGACCTAACCCAAAAATTCCTGTTGCATCTGAAAGTAGAAACTAGCCCGATTACAACGGTATGTGTATTTTTTCCATAGGCCATTCTGGTTAAGCGTTTGGAGCAGCAGAATTCCGAAAAATTTTTTGCCTTCTCAACCATTTCTTGTCTTCAAACTCCCATATCTTGCGAACGGATTGACCTAACCCAAAAATTCCTATTGCATCTGAAAGTAGAAACTCGTCCGATTACAACGGTATGTGTATTTTTTCCCTAGGCCATTCTTGTTAAGCGTTTGGAGCAGCAGAATTGTGAACAATTTTTTGCCTTCTCTACCATTTCTTTGCTTCAAACTCCCATATCTCGCGAACGGATTGACCTAACCGAAAAATTCCTGTAGCATCTGAAAGTAGAAACTCGCCCGATTACAACGGTATGTGTATTTTTTCCCTAGGACATTCTGGTTAAGCGTTTGGAGCAGCAGAATTGTGAAAAATTTTTTGCCTTTTCTACCATTTCTTGGCTTCAAACTCCCATATCTCGCGAACGGACTGACCTAACCCAAAAATTCCTATTGCATCTTAAAGTAGAAACTCGCCCGATTACAACGGTATGTGTATTTTTTCCCTAGGCCATTCTGGTTAAGCGTTTGGAGCAGCAGAATTGCGAAAAATTTTTTGCCTTCTCAACCATTTCTTGGCTTCAAACTCCCATTTCTCGCGAACGGATTGACCTAACCCAAAAATTCCTGTTGCATCTGAAAGTAGAAACTCGCCCGATTACAACGGTATGTGTATTTTTTCCCTAGGCCATTCTGGTGATGCGTTTGGAGCAGCAGAATTGCGAAAAATTTTTTGTCTTCTCAACCATTTCTTAGATTCAAACTCCCATATCTCGCGAACGGATTGACCTAACCCAAAAATTCCTGTTGCGTCTGAAAGTGGAAACTCGCCCGGTTACAGCGGTATGTGTATTTTTTCCCTAGGCCATTCTGGTTAAGCGATTGGAGCAGCAGAATTGCGAAAAATTTGTTGTCTTGACAAACATTTCTTAGCTTCAAAGTCCCATATCTCGCGAACGGATTGACTTAACCCAAAAATTCCTATTGCATTTGAAAGTAGAAACTCGCCCGATTACAACGGTACGCGTATTTTATCCCTAGGCCGTTCTGGTTAAGCGTTTGGTGCAGCAGAAGTGGGAAAAATTTGTTGTCTTCTCAACCATTTCTTAGCTTGAAAGTCCCTTATCTCGCCAACGGATTGACATAACCCAAAAATGCCTATTACATCTGAAAGTAGAAACTCGCCCGATTACAACGGTAAGCGTATTTTTTCCCTAGGCCATTCTGGTTAAGCGTTTGGAGCAGCAGAATTGTGAAAATTTTTTTGCCTTTTCTACCATTTGTTGGCTTCAAACTCCCATATCTCGCGAACGGATTGAACTAACCCAAAAATTCCTAATGCATCTTAAAGTAGAAACTCGCCCGATAACAACGGTATGTGTATTTTTTCCCTAGGCCATTCTGGTTAAGCGTTTGGAGCAGCAGAATTGTGAAAAATTTTTGGCCTTTTCTACCATTTCTTGGCTTCAAACTCCCATATCTCGCGAACGGATTGACCTAACCCAAAAATTCCTATTGCATCTTAAAGTAGAAACTCGCCCGATTACAACGGTATGTGTATTTTTTCCCTAGGACATTCTGGATAAGCGTTTGGAGCAGCAGAATTGTGAAAATTTTTTGCCTTTTCTACCATTTCTTGGCTTCAAACTCCCATATCTCGCGAACGGATTGACCTAACCCAAAAATTCCTATTGCATCTTAAAGTGGAAACTCGCCCGATTACAACGGTATGTGTATTTTTTCCCTAGGCCATTCTGGTTAAGCGTTTGGAGCAGCAGAATTGCGAAAAATTTTTTGCCTTCTCAACCATTTCTTGGCTTCAAACTCCCATTTCTCGCGAACGGATTGACCTAACCCAAAAATTCCTGTTGCATCTGAAAGTAGAAACTCGCCCGATTACAACGGTATGTGTATTTTTTCCCTAGGACATTCTGGTTAAGCGTTTGGGGCAGCAGAATTGTTGAAAAATTTTTTGCCTTTTCTACCATTTCTTGGCTTCAAATTCCCATATCTCGCGAACGGATTGACCTAACCCAAAAATTCCTATTGCATCTTAAAGTAGAAACTCGCCCGATTACATCGGTATGTGTATTTTTTCCCTAGCCCATTCTGGTTAAGCGTTTGGAGCAGCAGAATTGCGAAAAATTTGTTGTCTTCTCAACCATTTCTTAGCATCAAAGTCCCATATCTCGCGAACGGATTGACCTAACCCAAAAATTCCTACTGCATCTTAAAGTAGAAACTCGCCCGATTACAACGGTATGTGTATTTTTTCCCTAGCCCATTCTGGTTAAGCGTTTGGAGCAGCAGAATTACGAAAAAATTGTTGTCTTCTCAACCATTTCTTAGCATCAAAGTCCCATATCTCGCGAACGGATTGAACAAACCCAAAAATTCATTCTGCATCTGAAAGTAGAAGCTCGCCCGATTACAACGGTATGTCTATTTTTTCCCTTGGCCATTTTGGTTACGCGTTTGGAGCAGCAGAATTGCGAAAAATTTTTTGTCTTCTCAACCATTTCTTAGATTCAAACTCCCATATCTCGCGAACGGATTGACCTAACCCAAAAATTCCTGTTGCGTCTGAAAGTAGAAACTCGCCCGGTTACAACGGTATGCGTATTTTTTCCCTAGGCCATTCTGGTTAAGCGTTTGGAGCAGCAGAATTGCGAATAATTTGTTGTCTTCTCAACCATTTCTTAGCTTCAAACTCCCATATCTCGCGAACGGATTGACCTAACCCAAAAATTCCTATTGCATCTTAAAGTAGAAACTCGCCCGATTACAACGGTATGTGTATTTTTTCCCTAGGCCATTCTGGTTAAGCGTTTGGAGCAGCAGAATTGCGAAAAATTTTTTGCCTTCTCAACCATTTCTTGGCTTCAAGCTCCCATTTCTCGCGGACGGATTGGCCTAACCCAAAAATTCCTATTGTAACTGAAAGTAGAAACTCGCCCGATTACAACGGTATGTGTATATTTCCCCTAGGCCATTCTGGTTAAGCGTTAGAAGCAGCAGAATTGCGAAAAATTTTTTGCCTTCTCAACCATTCCTTGTCTTCAAACTCCCATATCTCGCGAACGGATTGACCTAACCCAAAAATTCCTATTGCATCTAAAAGTAGAAACTCGCCCTATTACACCGGTACGTGCTTTTTTCCCCTAGGCCATTCTCGTTAAGCGTTGGGAGCAGCAGAATTGCGAAAAATTTTTTGCCTTCTCAACCATTTCTTGGCTTCAAACTCCCATATCTATCGAATGGATTGACCTAACCCAAAAATTCCTGTTGCATCTGAAAGTAGAAACTAGCCCGATTACAACGGTATGTGTATTTTTTCCATAGGCCATTCTGGTTAAGCGTTTGGAGCAGCAGAATTCCGAAAAATTTTTTGCCTTCTCAACCATTTCTTGTCTTCAAACTCCCATATCTTGCGAACGGATTGACCTAACCCAAAAATTCCTATTGCATCTTAAAGTAGAAACTCGCCCGATTACAACGGTATGTGTATTTTTTCCCTAGGACATTCTGGATAAGCGTTTGGAGCAGCAGAATTGTGAAAATTTTTTGCCTTTTCTACCATTTCTTGGCTTCAAACTCCCATATCTCGCGAACGGATTGACCTAACCCAAAAATTCCTGTTGCGTCTGAAAGTAGAAACTCGCCCGGTTACAGCGGTATGTGTATTTTTTCCCTAGGCCATTCTGGTTAAGCGATTGGAGCAGCAGAATTGCGAAAAATTTGTTGTCTTGACAAACATTTCTTAGCTTCAAAGTCCCATATCTCGCGAACGGATTGACTTAACCCAAAAATTCCTATTGCATTTGAAAGTAGAAACTCGCCCGATTACAACGGTACGCGTATTTTATCCCTAGGCCGTTCTGGTTAAGCGTTTGGTGCAGCAGAAGTGGGAAAAATTTGTTGTCTTCTCAACCATTTCTTAGCTTGAAAGTCCCTTATCTCGCCAACGGATTGACATAACCCAAAAATGCCTATTACATCTGAAAGTAGAAACTCGCCCGATTACAACGGTATGCGTATTTTTTCCCTAGGCCATTCTGGTTAAGCGTTTGGAGCAGCAGAATTGTGAAAATTTTTTTGCCTTTTCTACCATTTGTTGGCTTCAAACTCCCATATCTCGCGAACGGATTGAACTAACCCAAAAATTCCTAATGCATCTTAAAGTAGAAACTCGCCCGATAACAACGGTATGTGTATTTTTTCCCTAGGCCATTCTGGTTAAGCGTTTGGAGCAGCAGAATTGTGAAAAATTTTTGGCCTTTTCTACCATTTCTTGGCTTCAAACTCCCATATCTCGCGAACGGATTGACCTAACCCAAAAATTCCTATTGCATCTTAAAGTAGAAACTCGCCCGATTACAACGGTATGTGTATTTTTTCCCTAGGACATTCTGGATAAGCGTTTGGAGCAGCAGAATTGTGAAAATTTTTTGCCTTTTCTACCATTTCTTGGCTTCAAACTCCCATATCTCGCGAACGGATTGACCTAACCCAAAAATTCCTATTGCATCTTAAAGTGGAAACTCGCCCGATTACAACGGTATGTGTATTTTTTCCCTAGGCCATTCTGGTTAAGCGTTTGGAGCAGCAGAATTGCGAAAAATTTTTTGCCTTCTCAACCATTTCTTGGCTTCAAACTCCCATTTCTCGCGAACGGATTGACCTAACCCAAAAATTCCTGTTGCATCTGAAAGTAGAAACTCGCCCGATTACAACGGTATGTGTATTTTTTCCCTAGGACATTCTGGTTAAGCGTTTGGGGCAGCAGAATTGTGAAAAATTTTTTGCCTTTTCTACCATTTCTTGGCTTCAAATTCCCATATCTCGCGAACGGATTGACCTAACCCAAAAATTCCTATTGCATCTTAAAGTAGAAACTCGCCCGATTACATCGGTATGTGTATTTTTTCCCTAGCCCATTCTGGTTAAGCGTTTGGAGCAGCAGAATTGCGAAAAATTTGTTGTCTTCTCAACCATTTCTTAGCATCAAAGTCCCATATCTCGCGAACGGATTGACCTAACCCAAAAATTCCTACTGCATCTTAAAGTAGAAACTCGCCCGATTACAACGGTATGTGTATTTTTTCCCTAGCCCATTCTGGTTAAGCGTTTGGAGCAGCAGAATTACGAAAAATTTGTTGTCTTCTCAACCATTTCTTAGCATCAAAGTCCCATATCTCGCGAACGGATTGAACAAACCCAAAAATTCATTCTGCATCTGAAAGTAGAAGCTCGCCCGATTACAACGGTATGTCTATTTTTTCCCTTGGCCATTTTGGTTACGCGTTTGGAGCAGCAGAATTGCGAAAAATTTTTTGTCTTCTCAACCATTTCTTAGATTCAAACTCCCATATCTCGCGAACGGATTGACCTAACCCAAAAATTCCTGTTGCGTCTGAAAGTAGAAACTCGCCCGGTTACAACGGTATGCGTATTTTTTCCCTAGGCCATTCTGGTTAAGCGTTTGGAGCAGCAGAATTGCGAATAATTTGTTGTCTTCTCAACCATTTCTTAGCTTCAAACTCCCATATCTCGCGAACGGATTGACCTAACCCAAAAATTCCTATTGCATCTTAAAGTAGAAACTCGCCCGATTACAACGGTATGTGTATTTTTTCCCTAGGCCATTCTGGTTAAGCGTTTGGAGCAGCAGAATTGCGAAAAATTTTTTGCCTTCTCAACCATTTCTTGGCTTCAAACTCCCATTTCTCGCGGACGGATTGGCCTAACCCAAAAATTCCTATTGTAACTGAAAGTAGAAACTCGCCCGATTACAACGGTATGTGTATATTTCCCCTAGGCCATTCTGGTTAAGCGTTAGAAGCAGCAGAATTGCGAAAAATTTTTTGCCTTCTCAACCATTCCTTGTCTTCAAACTCCCATATCTCGCGAACGGATTGACCTAACCCAAAAATTCCTATTGCATCTAAAAGTAGAAACTCGCCCTATTACACCGGTACGTGCTTTTTTCCCCTAGGCCATTCTCGTTAAGCGTTGGGAGCAGCAGAATTGCGAAAAATTTTTTGCCTTCTCAACCATTTCTTGGCTTCAAACTCCCATATCTATCGAATGGATTGACCTAACCCAAAAATTCCTGTTGCATCTGAAAGTAGAAACTAGCCCGATTACAACGGTATGTGTATTTTTTCCATAGGCCATTCTGGTTAAGCGTTTGGAGCAGCAGAATTCCGAAAAATTTTTTGCCTTCTCAACCATTTCTTGTCTTCAAACTCCCATATCTTGCGAACGGATTGACCTAACCCAAAAATTCCTATTGCATCTGAAAGTAGAAACTCGTCCGATTACAACGGTATGTGTATTTTTTCCCTAGGCCATTCTTGTTAAGCGTTTGGAGCAGCAGAATTGTGAAAAATTTTTTGCCTTCTCTACCATTTCTTTGCTTCAAACTCCCATATCTCGCGATCGGATTGACCTAACCCCAAAATTCCTGTTGCGTCTGAAAGTAGAAACTCGCCCGGTTACAACGGTATGTGTATTTTTCCCCTAGGCCACTCTGGTTAAGCGTTTGGAGCAGCGGAAGTGCGAAAAATTTGTTGTCTTCTCAACCATTTCTTAGATTCAAACTCCCATATCTCGCGAACGGATTGACCTAACCCAAAAATTCCTATTGCATCTGAAAGCAGAAACTCGCCCGATTACAACTGTATGTGTATTTTTTCCCTAGGCCATTCTGGTTAAGCGTTTGGAGCAGCAGAATTGCGAAAAATTTGTTGTCTTCTCAACCATTTCTTGGCTTCAAACTCAAATATCTCGCGAACGGATTGACCTAACCCAAAAAATCCTATTGCATCTGAAAGCAGAAACTCGCCCGATTACAACGGTTTGTGTATTTTTTCCCTAGGCCATTCTGGTTAAGCGTTTGGAGCAGCAGAATTGCGAAAAATTTGTTGTCTTCTCAACCATTTCTTGGCTTCAAACTCCCATATCTCTCGAACGGATTGACCTAACCGAAAAATTCCTGTAGCATCTGAAAGTAGAAACTCGCCCGATTACAACGGTATGTGTATTTTTTCCCTAGGACATTCTGGTTAAGCGTTTGGAGCAGCAGAATTGTGAAAAATTTTTTGCCTTTTCTACCATTTCTTGGCTTCAAACTCCCATATCTCGCGAACGGACTGACCTAACCCAAAAATTCCTATTGCATCTGAAAGTAGAAACTCGTCCGATTACAACGGTATGTGTATTTTTTCCCTAGGCCATTCTTGTTAAGCGTTTGGAGCAGCAGAATTGTGAAAAATTTTTTGCCATCTCTACCATTTCTTTGCTTCAAACTCCCATATCTCGCGATCGGATTGACCTAACCCCAAAATTCCTGTTGCGTCTGAAAGTAGAAACTCGCCCGGTTACAACGGTATGTGTATTTTTCCCCTAGGCCATTCTGGTTAAGCGTTTGGAGCAGCGGAAGTGCGAAAAATTTGTTGTCTTCTCAACCATTTCTTAGCTTCAAACTCCCATATCTCGCGAACGGATTGACCTAACCCAAAAATTCCTATTGCATCTGAAAGCAGAAACTCGCCCGATTACAACTGTATGTGTATTTTTTCCCTAGGCCATTCTGGTTAAGCGTTTGGAGCAGCAGAATTGCGAAAAATTTGTTGTCTTCTCAACCATTTCTTGGCTTCAAACTCAAATATCTCGCGAACGGATTGACCTAACCCAAAAAATCCTATTGCATCTGAAAGCAGAAACTCGCCCGATTACAACGGTTTGTGTATTTTTTCCCTAGGCCATTCTGGTTAAGCGTTTGGAGCAGCAGAATTGCGAAAAATTTGTTGTCTTCTCAACCATTTCTTGGCTTCAAACTCCCATATCTCTCGAACGGATTGACCTAAACGAAAAATTCCTGTAGCATCTGAAAGTAGAAACTCGCCCGATTACAACGGTATGTGTATTTTTTCCCTAGGACATTCTGGTTAAGCGTTTGGAGCAGCAGAATTGTGAAAAATTTTTTGCCTTTTCTACCATTTCTTGGCTTCAAACTCCCATATCTCGCGAACGGACTGACCTAACCCAAAAATTCCTATTGCATCTTAAAGTAGAAACTCGCCCGATTACAACGGTATGTGTATTTTTTCCCTAGGCCATTCTGGTTAAGCGTTTGGAGCAGCAGAATTGCGAAAAATTTTTTGCCTTCTCAACCATTTCTTGGCTTCAAACTCCCATTTCTCGCGAACGGATTGACCTAACCCAAAAATTCCTGTTGCATCTGAAAGTAGAAACTCGCCCGATTACAACGGTATGTGTATTTTTTCCCTAGGCCATTCTGGTGATGCGTTTGGAGCAGCAGAATTGCGAAAAATTTTTTGTCTTCTCAACCATTTCTTAGATTCAAACTCCCATATCTCGCGAACGGATTGACCTAACCCAAAAATTCCTGTTGCGTCTGAAAGTAGAAACTCGCCCGGTTACAGCGGTATGTGTATTTTTTCCCTAGGCCATTCTGGTTAAGCGATTGGAGCAGCAGAATTGCGAAAAATTTGTTGTCTTCTCAACCATTTCTTAGCTTCAAACTCCCATATCTCGCGAACGGATTGACCTAACCCAAAAATTCCTATTGCATCTTAAAGTAGAAACTCGCCCGGTTACAACGGTATGTGTATTTTTCCCCTAGGCCATTCTGGTTAAGCGTTTGGAGCAGCGGAAGTGCGAAAAATTTGTTGTCTTCTCAACCATTTCTTAGATTCAAACTCCCATATCTCGCGAACGGATTGACCTAACCCAAAAATTCCTATTGCATCTGAAAGCAGAAACTCGCCCGATTACAACTGTATGTGTATTTTTTCCCTAGGCCATTCTGGTTAAGCGTTTGGAGCAGCAGAATTGCGAAAAATTTGTTGTCTTCTCAACCATTTCTTGGCTTCAAACTCAAATATCTCGCGAACGGATTGACCTAACCCAAAAAATCCTATTGCATCTGAAAGCAGAAACTCGCCCGATTACAACGGTTTGTGTATTTTTTCCCTAGGCCATTCTGGTTAAGCGTTTGGAGCAGCAGAATTGCGAAAAATTTGTTGTCTTCTCAACCATTTCTTGGCTTCAAACTCCCATATCTCTCGAACGGATTGACCTAACCGAAAAATTCCTGTAGCATCTGAAAGTAGAAACTCGCCCGATTACAACGGTATGTGTATTTTTTCCCTAGGACATTCTGGTTAAGCGTTTGGAGCAGCAGAATTGTGAAAAATTTTTTGCCTTTTCTACCATTTCTTGGCTTCAAACTCCCATATCTCGCGAACGGACTGACCTAACCCAAAAATTCCTATTGCATCTGAAAGTAGAAACTCGTCCGATTACAACGGTATGTGTATTTTTTCCCTAGGCCATTCTTGTTAAGCGTTTGGAGCAGCAGAATTGTGAAAAATTTTTTGCCTTCTCTACCATTTCTTTGCTTCAAACTCCCATATCTCGCGATCGGATTGACCTAACCCCAAAATTCCTGTTGCGTCTGAAAGTAGAAACTCGCCCGGTTACAACGGTATGTGTATTTTTCCCCTAGGCCATTCTGGTTAAGCGTTTGGAGCAGCGGAAGTGCGAAAAATTTGTTGTCTTCTCAACCATTTCTTAGCTTCAAACTCCCATATCTCGCGAACGGATTGACCTAACCCAAAAATTCCTATTGCATCTGAAAGCAGAAACTCGCCCGATTACAACTGTATGTGTATTTTTTCCCTAGGCCATTCTGGTTAAGCGTTTGGAGCAGCAGAATTGCGAAAAATTTGTTGTCTTCTCAACCATTTCTTGGCTTCAAACTCAAATATCTCGCGAACGGATTGACCTAACCCAAAAAATCCTATTGCATCTGAAAGCAGAAACTCGCCCGATTACAACGGTTTGTGTATTTTTTCCCTAGGCCATTCTGGTTAAGCGTTTGGAGCAGCAGAATTGCGAAAAATTTGTTGTCTTCTCAACCATTTCTTGGCTTCAAACTCCCATATCTCTCGAACGGATTGACCTAAACGAAAAATTCCTGTAGCATCTGAAAGTAGAAACTCGCCCGATTACAACGGTATGTGTATTTTTTCCCTAGGACATTCTGGTTAAGCGTTTGGAGCAGCAGAATTGTGAAAAATTTTTTGCCTTTTCTACCATTTCTTGGCTTCAAACTCCCATATCTCGCGAACGGACTGACCTAACCCAAAAATTCCTATTGCATCTTAAAGTAGAAACTCGCCCGATTACAACGGTATGTGTATTTTTTCCCTAGGCCATTCTGGTTAAGCGTTTGGAGCAGCAGAATTGCGAAAAATTTTTTGCCTTCTCAACCATTTCTTGGCTTCAAACTCCCATTTCTCGCGAACGGATTGACCTAACCCAAAAATTCCTGTTGCATCTGAAAGTAGAAACTCGCCCGATTACAACGGTATGTGTATTTTTTCCCTAGGCCATTCTGGTGATGCGTTTGGAGCAGCAGAATTGCGAAAAATTTTTTGTCTTCTCAACCATTTCTTAGATTCAAACTCCCATATCTCGCGAACGGATTGACCTAACCCAAAAATTCCTGTTGCGTCTGAAAGTAGAAACTCGCCCGGTTACAGCGGTATGTGTATTTTTTCCCTAGGCCATTCTGGTTAAGCGATTGGAGCAGCAGAATTGCGAAAAATTTGTTGTCTTGACAAACATTTCTTAGCTTCAAAGTCCCATATCTCGCGAACGGATTGACTTAACCCAAAAATTCCTATTGCATTTGAAAGTAGAAACTCGCCCGATTACAACGGTACGCGTATTTTATCCCTAGGCCGTTCTGGTTAAGCGTTTGGTGCAGCAGAAGTGGGAAAAATTTGTTGTCTTCTCAACCATTTCTTAGCTTGAAAGTCCCTTATCTCGCCAACGGATTGACATAACCCAAAAATGCCTATTACATCTGAAAGTAGAAACTCGCCCGATTACAACGGTATGCGTATTTTTTCCCTAGGCCATTCTGGTTAAGCGTTTGGAGCAGCAGAATTGTGAAAATTTTTTTGCCTTTTCTACCATTTGTTGGCTTCAAACTCCCATATCTCGCGAACGGATTGAACTAACCCAAAAATTCCTATTGCATCTTAAAGTAGAAACTCGCCCGATAACAACGGTATGTGTATTTTTTCCCTAGGCCATTCTGGTTAAGCGTTTGGAGCAGCAGAATTGTGAAAAATTTTTGGCCTTTTCTACCATTTCTTGGCTTCAAACTCCCATATCTCGCGAACGGATTGACCTAACCCAAAAATTCCTATTGCATCTTAAAGTAGAAACTCGCCCGATTACAACGGTATGTGTATTTTTTTCCTAGGACATTCTGGATAAGCGTTTGGAGCAGCAGAATTGTGAAAATTTTTTGCCTTTTCTACCATTTCTTGGCTTCAAACTCCCATATCTCGCGAACGGATTGACCTAACCCAAAAATTCCTATTGCATCTTAAAGTGGAAACTCGCCCGATTACAACGGTATGTGTATTTTTTCCCTAGGCCATTCTGGTTAAGCGTTTGGAGCAGCAGAATTGCGAAAAATTTTTTGCCTTCTCAACCATTTCTTGGCTTCAAACTCCCATTTCTCGCGAACGGATTGACCTAACCCAAAAATTCCTGTTGCATCTGAAAGTAGAAACTCGCCCGATTACAACGGTATGTGTATTTTTTCCCTAGGACATTCTGGTTAAGCGTTTGGGGCAGCAGAATTGTGAAAAATTTTTTGCCGTTTCTACCATTTCTTGGCTTCAAATTCCCATATCTCGCGAACGGATTGACCTAACCCAAAAATTCCTATTGCATCTTAAAGTAGAAACTCGCCCGATTACATCGGTATGTGTATTTTTTCCCTAGCCCATTCTGGTTAAGCGTTTGGAGCAGCAGAATTGCGAAAAATTTGTTGTCTTCTCAACCATTTCTTAGCATCAAAGTCCCATATCTCGCGAACGGATTGACCTAACCCAAAAATTCCTACTGCATCTTAAAGTAGAAACTCGCCCGATTACAACGGTATGTGTATTTTTTCCCTAGCCCATTCTGGTTAAGCGTTTGGAGCAGCAGAATTACGAAAAATTTGTTGTCTTCTCAACCATTTCTTAGCATCAAAGTCCCATATCTCGCGAACGGATTGAACAAACCCAAAAATTCATTCTGCATCTGAAAGTAGAAGCTCGCCCGATTACAACGGTATGTCTATTTTTTCCCTTGGCCATTTTGGTTACGCGTTTGGAGCAGCAGAATTGCGAAAAATTTTTTGTCTTCTCAACCATTTCTTAGATTCAAACTCCCATATCTCGCGAACGGATTGACCTAACCCAAAAATTCCTGTTGCGTCTGAAAGTAGAAACTCGCCCGGTTACAACGGTATGCGTATTTTTTCCCTAGGCCATTCTGGTTAAGCGTTTGGAGCAGCAGAATTGCGAATAATTTGTTGTCTTCTCAACCATTTCTTAGCTTCAAACTCCCATATCTCGCGAACGGATTGACCTAACCCAAAAATTCCTATTGCATTTGAAAGTAGAAACTCGCCCGATTACAACGGTACGTGTATTTTTCCCCTAGGCGATTCTGGTTAAGCGATTGTTGCAGCAGAAGTGCGAAAAATTTATTGTCTTGGCCACCATTTCTTAGCTTCAAAGTCCCATATCTCGCGAACGGATTGACCTAACCCAAAAATTCCTATTGTAGCTGATAGTAGAGACTCGCCCGATTACAACGGTACGCGTATTTTTTCCCTAGGCCACTCTGGTTAAGCGTTTGGAGCAGCAGATTTGCGAAAAATTTGTTGTCTTCTCAACCATATCTTAGCTTCAAACTCTCATATCTCGCGAACGGATTGACCTAACCCAAAAGTTCCAGTTGCATCTGAAAGTAGATACTCGCCCGATTACAACGGTATGTGTATTTTTTCCCTAGCCCATTCTGGTTAAGCGTTTGGACCAGCAGAAGTGCGAAAAATTTGTTGTCTTCTCAACCATTTCTTAGCTTCAAAGTCCCATATCTCGCGAACGGATTGACCTAACCCAAAAATTCCTATTGTAACTGAAAGTAGAAACTCGCCCGATTACAAAGGTATGTGCATTTTTTCCCTAGGCCATTCTGGTTAAGCGTTTGGAGCAGCAGAATTGCGAAAAATTTTTTGCCTTCTCAACCATTTCTTGGCTTCAAACTCCCATATCTCGCGAACGGATTGACCTAACCCAAAAGTTCCAGTTGCATCTGAAAGTAGATACTCGCCCGATTACAACGGTATGTGTATTTTTTCCTTAGGCCATTCTGGTTAAGCATTTGGTGCAGCAGAATTGCGAAAAATTTTTTGCCTTCTCAACCATTTCTTGTCTTCAAACTCCCATATCTCGCGAACGGATTGACCCAACCCAAAAATTCCTATTGCATCTGAAAGTAGAAACTCGCCCGATTACAACGGTATGCGTATTTTTTCCCTAGGCCATTCTGGTTAAGCGTTTGGAGCAGCAGAATTGCGAAAAATTTGTTGTCTTCTCAACCATTTCTTGGATTCAAACTCCCATATCTCGCGAACGGATTGACCTAACCCAAAAAATCCTATTGCATCTGAATTCAGAAACTCGCCCAATTACAACGGTATGTGTATTTTTTGCCTAGGCCATTCTGGTTAAGCGTTTGGAGCAGCAGAATTGCGAAAAATTTGTTGTCTTCTCAACCATTTCTTGGCTTCAAACTCACATATCTCGCGAACGGATTGACCTAACCCAAAAATTCCTGTAGCATCTGAAAGTAGAAACTCGCCCGATTACAACGGTATGTGTATTTTTTCCTTAGGCCATTCTGGTTAAGCGTTTGGTGCAGCAGAATTGCGAAAAATTTTTTGCCTTCTCAACCATTTCTTGTCTTCAAACTCCCATATCTCGCGAACGGATTGACCCAACCCAAAAATCCCTATTGCATCTGAAAGTAGAAACTCGCCCGATTACAACGGTATGCGTATTTTTTCCCTAGGCCATTCTGGTTAAGCGTTTGGAGCAGCAGAATTGCGAAAAATTTGTTGTCTTCTCAACCATTTCTTAGCTTGAAACTCCCATATCTCGCGATCGGATTGACCTCACCCCAAAATTCCTGTTGCGTCTTAAAGTAGAAACTCGCCCGGTTACAACGGTATGTGTATTTTTTCCCTAGGGCATTCTGGTTAAGCGTTTGGAGCAGCGGAAGTGCGAAAAATTTGTTGTCTTCTCAACCATTTCTTAGCTTCAAACTCCCATATCTCGCGAACGGATTGACCTAACCCAAAAGTTCCAGTTGTATCTGAAAGTAGATACTCGCCCGATTACAACGGTATGTGTATTTTTTCCTTAGGCCATTCTGGTTAAGCGTTTGGTGCAGCAGAATTGCGAAAAATTTTTTGCCTTCTCAACCATTTCTTGTCTTCAAACTCCCATATCTCGCGAACGGATTGACCCAACCCAAAAATTCCTATTGCATCGGAAAGTAGAAACTCGCCCGATTACAACGGTATGCGTATTTTTTCCCTAGGCCATTCTGGTTAAGCGTTTGGAGCAGCAGAATTGCGAAAAATTTGTTGTCTTCTCAACCATTTCTTAGATTGAAACTCCCATATCTCGCGAACCGATTGACCTAACCAAAAATTCCTATTGCATCTTAAAGTAGAAACTCGCCCTATTACAACGGTATGTGTATTTTTTCCCTAGGCCATTCTGGTTAAGTGTTTGGAGCAGCAGAATTGCGAAAAATTTTTTGCCTTCTCAACCATTTCTTGGCTTCAAACTCCCATATCTCGCGAATGGATTGACCTAACCCAAAAATTCCTGTTGCATCTGAAAGTAGAAACTAGCCCGATTACAACGGTATGTGTATTTTTTCCATAGGCCATTCTGGTTAAGCGTTTGGAGCAGCAGAATTCCGAAAAATTTTTTGCCTTCTCAACCATTTCTTGTCTTCAAACTCCCATATCTCGCGAACGGACTGACCTAACCCAAAAATTCCTATTGCATCTGAAAGTAGAAACTCGTCCGATTACAACGGTATGTGTATTTTTTCCCTAGGCCATTCTGGTTAAGCGTTTGGAGCGGCAGAATTGTGAAAAATTTTTTGCCTTCTCTACCATTTCTTGGCTTCAAACTCCCATATCTCGCGATCGGATTGACCTAACCCCAAAATTCCTGTTGCGTCTGAAAGTAGAAACTCGCCCGATTACAACGGTACGTGTATTTCTCCCCTCGGCCATTCTGGTTAAGCGATTGGAGCAGCAGAATTGCGAAAAATTTGTTGTCTTCTCAACCATTTCTTAGATTCAAAGTCCCATATCACGCGAACGGATTGACCAAACCCAAAAATTCCTTCTGCGTCTGAAAGTAGAAACTCGCCCGATTACAACGGTATGTGTACTTTCTCCCTAGGCCATTCTGGTTAAGCGTCTGGAGCAGCAGAATTGTGAAAAATTTTTTGCCTTCTCAACCATTTCTTAGCTTCAAAGTCCCATATCACGCGAACGGATTGACCAAACCCAAAAATTCCTTCTGCGTCTGAAAGTAGAAACTCGCCCGATTACAACGGTATGTGTATTTTCTCCCTAGGCCATTCTGGTTAAGCGATTGGAGCAGCAGATTTGCGAAAAATTTGTTGTCTTCTCAACCATTTCTTAGATTGGAACTCCCATATCTCGCGTACCGCTTGACCTAACCCAAAAATTCCTATTGCATTTGAAAGTAGAAACTCGCCCGATTACAACGGTACGCGTATTTTCTCCCTAGGCCATTCTGGTTAAACGTTTGGTGCAGCAGAAGTGCGAAAAATTTGTTGTCTTCTCAACCATTTCTTAGCTTCAAACTCCCATATCTCGCGAACGGATTGACCTAACCCAAAAATTCCTATTGCGTCTGAAACTAGAAACTCGCCTGATTACAACGGTATGTGTATTTTTTCCCTAGGCGATTCTGGTTAAGCGATTGTTGCAGCAGAAGTGCGAAAAATTTGTTGTCTTGACAACCATTTCTTAGCTTCAAAGTCCCATATCTCGCGAACGGATTGACCTAACCCAAAAATTCCTATTGCATCTGAAAGTAGAAACTCGCCCGATTACAACGGTATGTTTATTTTTCCTCTAGGCCATTCTGGTTAAGCGTTTGGAGCAGCAGAATTGTGATAAATTTTTTGCCTTCTCTACCATTTCTTGGCGTTAAACTCCCATATCCCGCGAACGTATTGACCTAACCCAAAAATTCCTATTGCATCTGAAACTAGAAACTCGCCCGATTACAACGGTATGTGTGTTTTTTCCCTAGGCCATTCTGGTTAAGCGTTTGGAGCAGCAGAATTGTGAAAAATTTATTGCCTTCTCTACCATTTCTTGGCTTCAAACTCCCATATCTCGCGAACGGATTGACCTAACCCAAAAATTCCTATTGCATCTGAAAGCAGAAACTCGCCCGATTACAACGGTATGTGTATTTTTCCTCTAGGCCATTCTGGTTAAGCGTTTGTAGCAGCAGAATTGTGACAAATTTTTTGGCTTCTCTACCATTTCTTGGCTTTAAACTCCCATATCCCGCGAACGGATTGACCTAATCCAAAAATTCCTATTGCATCTGAAACTAGAAACTCGCCCGATTACAACGGTATGTGTGTTTTTTCCCTAGGCCATTCTGGTTAAGCGTTTGGAGCAGCAGAATTGCGAAAAATTTTTTGTCTTCTCAACCATTTCTTAGCTTCAAACTCCCATATCACGCGAACGGTTTGACCTAACCCAAAAATTCCTATTGCATTTGAAAGTAGAAACTCGCCCGATTACAGCGGTACGTGCATTTTTTCCCTAGACCATTCTCGTTAAGCGTTTGGAGCAGCAGAATTGCGAAAAAATTTTTGCCTTCTCAACCATTTCTTGGTTTCAAACTCCCGTATCTCGCGAACGGATTGACCTAACCCAAGAATTCCGGTTGCATCTGAAAGTAGAAACTCGCCCGATTACAACGGTATGTGTATTTTTTCCTTAGGCCATTCTGGTTAAGCGTTTGTAGCAGCAGAATTGTGACAAATTTTTTGGCTTCTCTACCATTTCTTGACTTTAAACTCCCATATCCCGCGAACGGATTGACCTAATCCAAAAATTCCTATTGCATCTGAAACTAGAAACTCGCCCGATTACAACGGTATGTGTGTTTTTTCCCTAGGCCATTCTGGTTAAGCGTTTGGAGCAGCAGAATTGCGAAAAATTTTTTGTCTTCTCAACCATTTCTTAGCTTCAAAGTCCCATATCTCGCGAACGGTTTGACCTAACCCAAAAATTCCTATTGCATTTGAAAGTAGAAACTCGCCCGATTACAACGGTACGTGTATTTTTCCCCTAGGCGATTCTGGTTAAGCGATTGTTGCAGCAGAAGTGCGAAAAATTTGTTCTCTTGACAACCATTTCTTAGCTTCAAAGTCCCATATCTCGCGCAGGGATTGACCTAACCCAAAAAATCCTATTGTAACTGAAAGTAGAAACTCGCCCGATTACAACGGTATGTCCATTTTTTCCCAAGGCCATTCTGGTTAAGCGTTTGGAGCAGCGGATTTGTGAAAAATTTGTTGTCTTCTCAACCATATCTTAGCTTCAAACTCTCATATCTCGCGAACGTATTGACCTAACCCAAAATTTCCTATTGCATTTGAAAGTAGAAACTCGCCCGATTTCAACGGTATGTGTATTTTTTCCCTAGCCCATTCTGGTTAAGCGTTTGAAGGAGCAGAATTGCGAAAAATTTCTTGCCTTCTCAACCATTTCTTGGCTTCAAGCTCCCATATCTCGCGAACGGATTGACCTAACCCAAAAATTCCTATTACATCTGAAAGTAGCAACTCGCCCGATTACAGCGGTACGTGCATTTTTTCCCTAGGCCATTCTCGTTAAGCGTTTGGAGCAGCAGAATTGCGAAAAAATTTTTGCCTTCTCAACCATTTCTTGGTTTCAAACTCCCATATCTCGCGAACGGATTGACCTAACCCAAGAATTCCGGTTGCATCTGAAAGTAGAAACTGGCCCGATTACAACGGTATGTGTATTTTTTCCTTAGGCCATTCTGGTTAAGCGTTTGGAGCAGCAGAATTGCGACAAATTTTTTGCCTTCTCAACCATTTCTTGTCTTCAAACTCCCACATCTCGCGAACGGATTGACCTAACCCAAAAATTGCTATTGCATCTGAAAGTAGAAACTCGCCCGATTACAACGGTATGTGTATTTCTTCCCAAGGCAATTCTGGTTGAGCGTTTGGAGCAGCCGAATTGCGAAAAATTTTTTGCCTTCTCAACCATTTCTTGGCTTCAAACTCCCATATCTCGCGAAAGGATTGACCTAACCCAAAAATTCCTGTTGCGTCTGAAAGATGAATCTCGCCCGGTTACAACGGTATGAGTATTTTTTCCCTAGGCCATTCTGGTTAAGCGTTTGGAGCAGCAAAATTGTGAAAAATTTTTTGCCTTCTCAACCATTTCTTGCCTTCAAACTCCCATATCTCGTGAACGGGTTGACCTAACCCAAAAGTTCCTATTGCATCTGAAAGAAGAAACTCCCCCGATTACAACGGTATGCGTATTTCTTCCGTAGGCCATTCTGGTTAAGCGATTGGAGCAGCAGAAGTGCGAAAAATTTGTTGTCGTGTCAACCATTTCTTAGCTTCAAAGTCCCACATCCCGCGAACGGATTGACCTAATCCAAAAATTCCTATTGCATCTGAAACTAGAAACTCGCCCGATTACAACGGTATGTGTGTTTTTTCCCTAGGCCATTCTGGTTAAGCGTTTGGAGCAGCAGAATTGCGAAAAATTTTTTGTCTTCTCAACCATTTCTTAGCTTCAAACTCCCATATCTCGCGAACGGTTTGACCTAACCCAAAAATTCCTATTGCATTTGAAAGTAGAAACTCGCCCGATTACAGCGGTACGTGCATTTTTTCCCTAGGCCATTCTCGTTAAGCGTTTGGAGCAGCAGAATTGCGAAAAAATTTTTGCCTTCTCAACCATTTCTTGGTTTCAAACTCCCGTATCTCGCGAACGGATTGACCTAACCCAAGAATTCCGGTTGCATCTGAAAGTAGAAACTCGCCCGATTACAACGGTATGTGTATTTTTTCCTTAGGCCATTCTGGTTAAGCGTTTGTAGCAGCAGAATTGTGACAAATTTTTTGGCTTCTCTACCATTTCTTGACTTTAAACTCCCATATCCCGCGAACGGATTGACCTAATCCAAAAATTCCTATTGCATCTGAAACTAGAAACTCGCCCGATTACAACGGTATGTGTGTTTTTTCCCTAGGCCATTCTGGTTAAGCGTTTGGAGCAGCAGAATTGCGAAAAATTTTTTGTCTTCTCAACCATTTCTTAGCTTCAAACTCCCATATCTCGCGAACGGTTTGACCTAACCCAAAAATTCCTATTGCATTTGAAAGTAGAAACTCGCCCGATTACAACGGTACGTGTATTTTTCCCCTAGGCGATTCTGGTTAAGCGATTGTTGCAGCAGAAGTGCGAAAAATTTGTTCTCTTGACAACCATTTCTTAGCTTCAAAGTCCCATATCTCGCGCAGGGATTGACCTAACCCAAAAAATCCTATTGTAACTGAAAGTAGAAACTCGCCCGATTACAACGGTATGTCCATTTTTTCCCTAGGCCATTCTGGTTAAGCGTTTGGAGCAGCGGATTTGTGAAAAATTTGTTGTCTTCCCAACCATATCTTAGCTTCAAACTCTCATATCTCGCGAACGTATTGACCTAACCCAAAATTTCCTATTGCATTTGAAAGTAGAAACTCGCCCGATTTCAACGGTATGTGTATTTTTTCCCTAGCCCATTCTGGTTAAGCGTTTGAAGGAGCAGAATTGCGAAAAATTTTTTGCCTTCTCAACCATTTCTTGTCTTCAAACTCCCACATCTCGCGAACGGATTGACCTAACCCAAAAATTGCTATTGCATCTGAAAGTAGAAACTCGCCCGATTACAACGGTATGTGTATTTCTTCCCAAGGCAATTCTGGTTGAGCGTTTGGAGCAGCCGAATTGCGAAAAATTTTTTGCCTTCTCAACCATTTCTTGGCTTCAAACTCCCATATCTCGCGAAAGGATTGACCTAACCCAAAAATTCCTGTTGCGTCTGAAAGATGAATCTCGCCCGGTTACAACGGTATGAGTATTTTTTCCCTAGGCCATTCTGGTTAAGCGTTTGGAGCAGCAAAATTGTGAAAAATTTTTTGCCTTCTCAACCATTTCTTGCCTTCAAACTCCCATATCTCGTGAACGGGTTGACCTAACCCAAAAGTTCCTATTGCATCTGAAAGAAGAAACTCCCCCGATTACAACGGTATGCGTATTTCTTCCGTAGGCCATTCTGGTTAAGCGATTGGAGCAGCAGAAGTGCGAAAAATTTGTTGTCTTGTCAACCATTTCTTAGCTTCAAAGTCCCACATCTCGCGAACGGATTGACCTAACCCAAAAATTCCTATTGTAACTGAAAGTAGAAACTCGCCCGATTACAACGGTACGTGTATTTTTCCCCTAGGCCATTCTGGTTAAGCGATTGGAGCAGCAGAAGTGCGAAAAATTTGTTGTCTTGACAACCATTTCTTAGCTTCAAAGTCCCATATCTCGCGAACGGATTGACCTAACCCAAAAATTCCTGCTGCGTCTGAAAGTAGAAACTCGCCCGATTACAACGGTATGTGTATTTTTTCCCTAGGCCATTCTGGTTAAGCGATTGGAGCAGCAGAAGTGCGAAAAATTTGTTATCTTCTCAACCATTTCTTGGCTTCAAACTCCCATATCTCGCGAACGGATTGACCTAACCCCAAAATTCCTGTTGCGTCTGAAAGTAGAAACTCGCCCGATTACAACGGTACGTGTATTTTTCCCCTAGGCCATTCTGGTTAAGCGGATGGAGCAGCAGAATTGCGAAAAATTTGTTGTCTTCTCAACCATTTCTTAGATTCAAAGTCCCATATCTCGCGAACGGATTGACCTAACCCAAAAATTCCTATTGTAACTGAAAGTGGAAACTCGCCCGATTACAACGGTACCCGTATTTTTTCCCTAGGACATTCTGGTTAAGCGTTTGGAGCAGCAGATTTGCGAAAATTTGTTGTCTTCTCAACCATTTCTTAGCTTGAAACTCCCATATCTCGCGAACCGATTGACCTAACCCAAAAATTCCTATTGCACTTGAAAGTAGAAACTCGCCGGATTACAACGGTACGTGTATTTTTCCCCTAGGCGATTCTGGTTAAGCGATTGGAGCAGCAGAAGTGCGAAAAATTTGTTGTCTTCTCAACCATTTCTTGGCTTCAAACTCCCATATCTCGCGAACGGATTGACCTAACCCCAAAATTCCTGTTGCGTCTGAAAGTAGAAACTCGCCCGATTACAACGGTACCTGTATTTTTCCCCTAGGCCATTCTGGTTAAGCGATTGGAGCAGCAGAATTGCGAAAAATTTTTTGTCTTCTCAACCATTTCTTAGCTTCAAACTCCCATATCTCGCGAACGGTTTGACCTAACCCAAAAATTCCTATTGCATCTGAAACTAGAAACTCGCCCGATTACAACGGTATGTGTATTTTTCCTCTAGGCCATTCTGGTTAAACGTTTGTAGCAGCAGAATTGTGACAAATTTTTTGGCTTCTCTACCATTTCTTGGCTTTAAACTCCCATATCCCGCGAACGGATTGACCTAATCCAAAAATTCCTATTGCATCTGAAACTAGAAACTCGCCCGATTACAACGGTATGTGTGTTTTTTCCCTAGGCCATTCTGGTTAAGCGTTTGGAGCAGCAGAATTGTGAAAAATTTATTGCCTTCTCTACCATTTCTTGGCTTCAAACTCCCATATCTCGCGAACGGATTGACCTAACCCAAAAATTCCTATTGCATCTGAAAGTAGAAACTCGCCCGATTACAACGGTATGTGTATTTTTCCTCTAGGCCATTCTGGTTAAGCGTTTGTAGCAGCAGAATTGTGACAAATTTTTTGGCTTCTCTACCATTTCTTGGCTTTAAACTCCCATATCCCGCGAACGGATTGACCTAATCCAAAAATTCCTACTGCATCTGAAACTAGAAACTCGCCCGATTTCAACGGTATGTGTGTTTTTTCCCTAGGCCATTCTGGTTAAGCGTTTGGAGCAGCAGAATTGCGAAAAATTTTTTGTCTTCTCAACCATTTCTTAGCTTCAAACTCCCATATCTCGCGAACGGTTTGACCTAACCCAAAAATTCCTATTGCATTTGAAAGTAGAAACTCGCCCGATTACAACGGTACGTGTATTTCTCCCCTAGGCGATTCTGGTTAAGCGATTGTTGCAGCAGAAGTGCGAAAAATTTGTTGTCTTGACAACCATTTCTTAGCTTCAAAGTCCCATATCTCGCGAAGGGATTGACCTAACCCAAAAAATCCTATTGTAACTGAAAGTAGAAACTCGCCCGATTACAACGGTATGTCCATTTTTTCCCTAGGCCATTCTGGTTAAGCGTTTGGAGCAGCGGATTTGCGAAAAATTTGTTGTCTTCTCAACCATATCTTAGCTTCAAACTCTCATATCTCGCGAACGGATTGACCTAACCCAAAATTTCCTATTGCATTTGAAAGTAGAAACTCGCCCGATTTCAACGGTATGTGTATTTTTTCCCTAGCCCATTCTGGTTAAGCGTTTGGAGCAGCAGAATTGCGAAAAATTTGTTGTCTTCTCAACCATTTCTTAGCATCAATTTGCCATATCTCACGAACCGATTGACCAAACCAAAAAATTCCTGTTGCGTCTGAAAGTAGAAACTCGCCCGGTTACAACGGTATGTGTATTTTTTCCCTAGGCCATTATGGTTAAGCGTTTGGTGCAGCAGAAGTGCGAAAAATTTGTTGTCTTCTCAACCATTTCTTAGCTTCAAAGTCCCATATCTCGTGAACGGATTGACCTAACCCAAAAATTCCTATTGCATTTGATAGTAGAAACTCGCCCGATTACAACGGTACGTGTATTTTTCCCCTAGGCCATTCTGGTTAAGCGTTTGAAGGAGCAGAATTGCGAAAAATTTTTTGCCTTCTCAACCATTTCTTGGCTTCAAGCTCCCATATCTCGCGAACGGATTGACCTAACCCAAAAATTCCTATTACATCTGAAAGTAGCAACTCGCCCGATTACAGCGGTACGTGCATTTTTTCCCTAGGCCATTCTCGTTAAGCGTTTGGAGCAGCAGAATTGCGAAAAAATTTTTGCCTTCTCAACCATTTCTTGGTTTCAAACTCCCGTATCTCGCGAACGGATTGACCTAACCCAAGAATTCCGGTTGCATCTGAAAGTAGAAACTCGCCCGATTACAACGGTATGTGTATTTTTTCCTTAGGCCATTCTGGTTAAGCGTTTGGAGCAGCAGAATTGCGACAAATTTTTTGCCTTCTCAACCATTTCTTGTCTTCAAACTCCCACATCTCGCGAACGGATTGACCTAACCCAAAAATTGCTATTGCATCTGAAAGTAGAAACTCGCCCGATTACAACGGTATGTGTATTTCTTCCCAAGGCAATTCTGGTTGAGCGTTTGGAGCAGCCGAATTGCGAAAAATTTTTTGCCTTCTCAACCATTTCTTGGCTTCAAACTCCCATATCTCGCGAAAGGATTGACCTAACCCAAAAATTCCTGTTGCGTCTGAAAGATGAAACTCGCCCGGTTACAACGGTATGAGTATTTTTTCCCTAGGCCATTCTGGTTAAGCGTTTGGAGCAGCAAAATTGTGAAAAATTTTTTGCCTTCTCAACCATTTCTTGCCTTCAAACTCCCATATCTCGTGAACGGGTTGACCTAACCCAAAAGTTCCTATTGCATCTGAAAGAAGAAACTCCCCCGATTACAACGGTATGCGTATTTCTTCCGTAGGCCATTCTGGTTAAGCGATTGGAGCAGCAGAAGTGCGAAAAATTTGTTGTCTTTTCAACCATTTCTTAGCTTCAAAGTCCCACATCTCGCGAACGGATTGACCTAACCCAAAAATTCCTATTGTAACTGAAAGTAGAAACTCGCCCGATTACAACGGTACGTGTATTTTTCCCCTAGGCCATTCTGGTTAAGCGATTGGAGCAGCAGAAGTGCGAAAAATTTGTTGTCTTGACAACCATTTCTTAGCTTCAAAGTCCCATATCTCGCGAACGGATTGACCTAACCCAAAAATTCCTGCTGCGTCTGAAAGTAGAAACTCGCCCGATTACAACGGTATGTGTATTTTTTCCCTAGGCCATTCTGGTTAAGCGATTGGAGCAGCAGAAGTGCGAAAAATTTGTTGTCTTCTCAACCATTTCTTGGCTTCAAACTCCCATATCTCGCGAACGGATTGACCTAACCCCAAAATTCCTGTTGCGTCTGAAAGTAGAAACTCGCCCGATTACAACGGTACGTGTATTTTTCCCCTAGGCCATTCTGGTTAAGCGATTGGAGCAGCAGAATTGCGAAGAATTTGTTGTCTTCTCAACCATTTCTTAGATTCAAAGTCCCATATCTCGCGAACGGATTGACCTAACCCAAAAATTCCTATTGTAACTGAAAGTGGAAACTCGCCCGATTACAACGGTACCCGTATTTTTTCCCTAGGACATTCTGGTTAAGCGTTTGGAGCAGCAGATTTGCGAAAATTTGTTGTCTTCTCAACCATTTCTTAGCTTGAAACTCCCATATCTCGCGAACCGATTGACCTAACCCAAAAATTCCTATTGCATTTGAAAGTAGAAACTCGCCGGATTACAACGGTACGTGTATTTTTCCCCTAGGCGATTCTGGTTAAGCGATTGGAGCAGCAGAATTGCGAAAAATTTGTTGTCTTCTCAACCATTTCTTGGCTTCAAACTCCCATATCTCGCGAACGGATTGACCTAACCCCAAAATTCCTGTTGCGTCTGAAAGTAGAAACTCGCCCGATTACAACGGTACCTGTATTTTTCCCCTAGGCCATTCTGGTTAAGCGATTGGAGCAGCAGAGTTGCGAAAAATTTGTTGTCTTCTCAACCATTTCTTAGCATCAATTTGCCATATCTCACGAACCGATTGACCAAACCAAAAAATTCCTGTTGCGTCTGAAAGTAGAAACTCGCCCGATTACAACGGTATGTGTGTTTTTTCCCTAGGCCATTCTGGTTAAGCGTTTGGAGCAGCAGAATTGCGAAAAATTTTTTGTCTTCTCAACCATTTCTTAGCTTCAAACTCCCATATCTCGCGAACGGTTTGACCTAACCCAAAAATTCCTATTGCATTTGAAAGTAGAAGCTCGCCCGATTACAACGGTATGTGTATTTTTCCTCTAGGCCATTCTGGTTAAGCGTTTGTAGCAGCAGAATTGTGACAAATTTTTTGGCTTCTCTACCATTTCTTGGCTTTAAACTCCCATATCCCGCGAACGGATTGACCTAATCCAAAAATTCCTATTGCATCTGAAACCAGAAACTCGCCCGATTACAACGGTATGTGTGTTTTTTCCCTAGGCCATTCTGGTTAAGCGTTTGGAGCAGCAGAATTGTGAAAAATTTATTGCCTTCTCTACCATTTCTTGGCTTCAAACTCCCATATCACGCGAACGGATCGACCTAACCCAAAAATTCCTATTGCATCTGAAAGCAGAAACTCGCCCGATTACAACGGTATGTGTATTTTTCCTCTAGGCCATTCTGGTTAAGCGTTTGTAGCAGCAGAATTGTGACAAATTTTTTGGCTTCTCTACCATTTCTTGGCTTTAAACTCCCATATCCCGCGAACGGTTTGACCTAACCCAAAAATTCCTATTGCATTTGAAAGTAGAAACTCGCCCGATTACAACGGTACGTGTATTTTTCCCCTAGGCGATTCTGGTTAAGCGATTGTTGCAGCAGAAGTGCGAAAAATTTGTTGTCTTGACAACCATTTCTTAGCTTCAAAGTCCCATATCTCGCGAAGGGATTGACCTAACCCAAAAAATCCTATTGTAACTGAAAGTAGAAACTCGCCCGATTACAACGGTATGTCCATTTTTTCCCTAGGCCATTCTGGTTAAGCGTTTGGAGCAGCGGATTTGCGAAGAATTTGTTGTCTTCTCAACCATATCTTAGCTTCAAACTCTCATATCTCGCGAACGGATTGACCTAACCCAAAATTTCCTATTGCATTTGAAAGTAGAAACTCGCCCGATTTCAACGGTATGTGTATTTTTTCCCTAGCCAATTCTGGTTAAGTGTTTGGGGCAGCAGAATTGCGAAAAATTTCTTGTCTTCTCAACCATTTCTTAGCATCAATTTGCCATATCTCACGAACCGATTGACCAAACCAAAAAATTCCTGTTGCGTCTGAAAGTAGAAACTCGCCCGGTTACAACGGTATGTGTATTTTTTCCCTAGGCCATTCTGGTTAAGCGTTTGTAGCAGCAGAATTGTGACAAATTTTTTGGCTTCTCTACCATTTCTTGGCTTTAAACTCCCATATCCCGCGAACGGTTTGACCTAACCCAAAAATTCCTATTGCATTTGAAAGTAGAAACTCGCCCGATTACAACGGTACGTGTATTTTTCCCCTAGGCGATTCTGGTTAAGCGATTGTTGCAGCAGAAGTGCGAAAAATTTGTTGTCTTGACAACCATTTCTTAGCTTCAAAGTCCCATATCTCGCGAAGGGATTGACCTAACCCAAAAAATCCTATTGTAACTGAAAGTAGAAACTCGCCCGATTACAACGGTATGTCCATTTTTTCCCTAGGCCATTCTGGTTAAGCGTTTGGAGCAGCGGATTTGCGAAGAATTTGTTGTCTTCTCAACCATATCTTAGCTTCAAACTCTCATATCTCGCGAACGGATTGACCTAACCCAAAATTTCCTATTGCATTTGAAAGTAGAAACTCGCCCGATTTCAACGGTATGTGTATTTTTTCCCTAGCCAATTCTGGTTAAGTGTTTGGGGCAGCAGAATTGCGAAAAATTTCTTGTCTTCTCAACCATTTCTTAGCATCAATTTGCCATATCTCACGAACCGATTGACCAAACCAAAAAATTCCTGTTGCGTCTGAAAGTAGAAACTCGCCCGATTACAACGGTATGTGTGTTTTTTCCCTAGGCCACTCTGGTTAAGCGTTTGGAGCAGCAGAATTGCGAAAAATTTTTTGTCTTCTCAACCATTTCTTGGCTTCAAGCTCCCATATCTCGCGAACGGATTGACCTAACCCAAACATTCCTATTGTAACTGAAAGTAGAAACTCGCCCGATTACAACGGTACGTGTATTTTTCCCCTATGCCATTCTGGTTAAGCGATTGGAGCAGCAGAAGTGCGAAAAATTTATTGCCTTCTCTACCATTTCTTGGCTTCAAACTCCCATATCTCGCGAACGGATTGACCTAACCCAAAAATTCCTATTGCATCTGAAAGCAGAAACTCGCCCGATTACAACGGTATGTGTATTTTTCCTCTAGGCCACTCTGGTTAAGCGTTTGTAGCAGCAGAATTGTGACAAATTTTTTGGCTTCTCTACCATTTCTTGGCTTTAAACTCCCATATCCCGCGAACGGATTGACCTAATCCAAAAATTCCTACTGCATCTGAAACTAGAAACTCGCCCGATTTCAACGGTATGTGTGTTTTTTCCCTAGGCCATTCTGGTTAAGCGTTTGGAGCAGCAGAATTGCGAAAAATTTTTTGTCTTCTCAACCATTTCTTATCTTCAAACTCCCATATCTCGCGAACGGTTTGACCTAACCCAAAAATTCCTATTGCATTTGAAAGTAGAAACTCGCCCGATTACAACGGTACGTGTATTTTTCCCCTAGGCGATTCTGGTTAAGCGATTGTTGCAGCAGAAGTGCGAAAAATTTGTTGTCTTGACAACCATTTCTTAGCTTCAAAGTCCCATATCTCGCGAAGGGATTGACCTAACCCAAAAAATCCTATTGTAACTGAAAGTAGAAACTCGCCCGATTACAACGGTATGTCCATTTTTTCCCTAGGCCATTCTGGTTAAGCGTTTGGAGCAGCGGATTTGCGAAGAATTTGTTGTCTTCCCAACCATATCTTAGCTTCAAACTCTCATATCTCGCGAACGGATTGACCTAACCCAAAATTTCCTATTGCATTTGAAAGTAGAAACTCGCCCGATTTCAACGGTATGTGTATTTTTTCCCTAGCCAATTCTGGTTAAGCGTTTCGGGCAGCAGAATTGCGAAAAATTTCTTGTCTTCTCAACCATTTCTTAGCATCAATTTGCCATATCTCACGAACCGATTGACCAAACCAAAAAATTCCTGTTGCGTCTGAAAGTAGAAACTCGCCCGGTTACAACGGTATGTGTATTTTTTCCCTAGGCCATTATGGTTAAGCGTTTGTAGCAGCAGAATTGTGACAAATTTTTTGGCTTCTCTACCATTTCTTGGCTTTAAACTCCCATATCCCGCGAACGGATTGACCTAATCTAAAAATTCCTATTGCATCTGAAACTAGAAACACGCCCGATTACAACGGTATGTGTGTTTTTTCCCTAGGCCACTCTGGTTACGCGTTTGGAGCAGCAGAATTGCGAAAAATTTTTTGTCTTCTCAACCATTTCTTCGCTTCAAAGTCCCATATCTCGCGAATGGATTGACCTAACCCAAAAATTCCTATTGTAACTGAAAGTGGAAACTCGCCCGATTACAACGGTACGTGTATTTTTCCCCTAGGCGATTCTGGTTAAGCGATTGTTGCAGCAGAAGTGCGAAAAATTTGTTGTCTTGACAACCATTTCTTAGCTTCAAAGTCCCATATCTCGCGAACGGATTGACCTAACCCAAAAATTCCTATTGCATCTGAAAGTAGAAACTCGCCCGATTACAACGGTATGTGTATTTTTCCTCTAGGCCATTCTGGTTAAGCGTTTGGAGCAGCAGAATTGTGACAAATTTTTTGCCTTCTCTACCATTTCTTGGCTTCAAAGTCCCATATCTCGCGAATGGATTGACCTAACCCAAAAATTCCTATTGTAACTGAAAGTAGAAGCTCGCCCGATTACAACGGTACGTGTATTTTTCCCCTATGCCATTCTGGTTAAGCGATTGGAGCAGCAGAAGTGCGAAAAATTTGTTGTCTTCTCAACCATTTCTTGGCTTCAAAGTCCCATATCTCGCGAATGGATTGACCTAACCCAAAAATTCCTATTGTAACTGAAAGTGGAAACTCGCCCGATTACAACGGTACCCGTATTTTTTCCCTAGGACATTCTGGTTAAGCGTTTGGAGCAGCAGATTTGCGAAAATTTGTTGTCTTCTCAACCATTTCTTAGCTTGAAACTCCCATATCTCGCGAACCGATTGACCTAACCCAAAAATTCCTATTGCATTTGAAAGTAGAAACTCGCCCGATTACAACGGTACTTGTATTTTTCCCCTAGGCGATTCTGGTTAAGCGATTGTTGCAGCAGAAGTGCGAAAAATTTGTTGTCTTGACAACCATTTCTTAGCTTCAAAGTCCCATATCTCGCGAACGGATTGACCTAACCCAAAAATTCCTATTGCATCTGAAAGTAGAAACTCGCCCGATTACAACGGTATGTGTATTTTTCCTCTAGGCCATTCTGGTTAAGCGTTTGGAGCAGCAGAATTGTGACAAATTTTTTGCCTTCTCTACCATTTCTTGGCTTTAAACTCCCATATCCCGCGAACGGATTGACCTAACCCAAAAATTCCTATTGCATCTGAAACTAGAAACTCGCCCGATTACAACGGTATGTGTGTTTTTTCCCTAGGCCATTCTGGTTAAGCGTTTGGAGCAGCAGAATTGTGAAAAATTTATTGCCTTCTCTACCATTTCTTGGCTTCAAACTCCCATATCTCGCGAACGGATTGACCTAACCCAAAAACTCCTATTGCATCTGAAAGCAGAAACTCGCCCGATTACAACGGTATGTGTGTTTTTCCCCTAGGCGATTCTGGTTAAGCGATTGTTGCAGCAGAAGTGCGAAAAATTTGTTGTCTTGACAACCATTTCTTAGCTTCAAAGTCCCATATCTCGCGAAGGGATTGACCTAACCCAAAAAATCCTATTGTGACTGAAAGTAGAAACTCGCCCGATTACAACGGTATGTCCATTTTTTCCCTAGGCCATTCTGGTTAAGCGTTTGGAGCAGCGGATTTGCGAAAAATTTGTTGTCTTCTCAACCATATCTTAGCTTCAAACTCTCATATCTCGCGAACGGATTGACCTAACCCAATATTTCCTATTGCATTTGAAAGTAGAAACTCGCCCGATTTCAACGGTATGTGTATTTTTTCCATAGCCAATTCTGGTTAAGCGTTTGGGGCAGCAGAATTGCGAAAAATTTCTTGTCTTCTCAACCATTTCTTAGCATCAATTTGCCATATCTCACGAACCGATTGACCAAACCAAAAAATTCCTGTTGCGTCTGAAAGTAGAAACTCGCCCGGTTACAACGGTATGTGTATTTTTTCCCTAGGCCATTATGGTTAAGCGTTTGGTGCAGCAGAAGTGCGAAAAATTTGTTGTCTTCTCAACCATTTCTTAGCTTCAAAGTCCCATATCTCGCGAACGGATTGACCTAACCCAAAAATTCCTATTGTAACTGAAAGTGGAAACTCGCCCGATTACAACGGTACCCGTATTTTTTCCCTAGGACATTCTGGTTAAGCGTTTGGAGCAGCAGATTTGCGAAAATTTGTTGCCTTCTCAACCATTTCTTGGCTTCAAACTCCCATATCTCGTGAACGGATTGACCTAACCCAAAAATTCCTGTTGCATCAGAAAGCAGAAACTCGCCCGATTACAACTGTATGCGTATTTTTTCCCTAGTCCATTCTGGTTAAGCGTTTGGAGCAGCAGAATTGCGAACAATGTGTTCTCTTCTCAACCATTTCTTAGCTTCCAACTCCCATATCTCGCGAACGGATTGACCTAACCCAAAAATTCCTATTGCATTTGATAGTAGAAACTCGCCCGATTACAACGGTACGTGTATTTTTCCCCTAGGCCATTCTGGTTAAGCGATTGGAGCAGCAGAAGTGCGAAAAATTTGTTGTCTTGACAACCATTTCTTAGCTTCAAAGTCCCATATCTCGCGAACGGATTGACCTAACCCAAAAATTCCTGCTGCGTCTGAAAGTAGAAACTCGCCCGATTACAACGGTATGCGTATTTTTTCCCTGGGCCATTCTGGTTAAGCGTTTGGAGCAGCAGAATTGCGAACAATTTGTTCTCTTCTCAACCATTTCTTAGCTTCCAACTCCCATATCTCGCGAACGGATTGACCTAACCCAAAAGTTCCTATTGCATTTGAAAGTAGAAACTCGCCCGATTACAACGGTACGTGTATTTTTCCCCTAGGCCATTCTGGTTAAGGGATTGGAGCAGCAGAATTGCGGAAAATTTTTTGCCTTCTCAACCATTTCTTGGCTTCAAACTCCCATATCTCGCGAACGGATTGATCTAACCCAAGAATTCCGGTTGCATCTGAAAGTAAAAACTCGCCCGATTACAACGGTATGTGTATTTTTTCCTTAGGCCATTCTGGTTAAGCGTTTGGAGCAGCAGAATTGCGACAAATTTTTTGCCTTCTCAACCATTTCTTGTCTTCAAACTCACGTATCTCGCGAACGGATTGACATAACCCAAAAATTGCTATTGCATCTGAAAGTAGAAACTCGCCCGATTACAACGGTATGTGTATTTTTTCCCTAGGCCATTCTGGTTAAGCGTTTGGAGCAGCAGAATTGCGAACAATTTGTTCTCTTCTCAACCATTTGTTAGATTCCAACTCCCATATCTCGCGAACTGATTGACCTAACCCAAAAATTCCTATTGCATTTGAAAGTAGAAACTCGCCCGATTACAACGGTACGTGTATTTTTCCCCTAGGCCATTCTGGTTAAGCGATTGGAGCAGCAGAAGTGCGAAAAATTTGTTGTCTTGTCAACCATTTCTTAGCTTCAAAGTCCCATATCTCGCGAACGGATTAACCTAACCCAAAAATTCCTATTGTAACTGAAAGTAGAAACTCGCCCGATTACAACGGTATGCGTATTTTTTCCCTAGGCCATTCTGCTTAAGCGTTTGGAGCAGCAGAATTGCGAAAAATTTGTTCTCTTCTCTACCATTTCTTGGCTTCAAACTCCCATATCTCGCGAACGGATTTACCTAACCCACAAATTCCTGTTGCATCAGAAAGCAGAAACTCGCCCGATTACAACGGTATGCGTATTTTTTCCCTAGTCCATTCTGGTTAAGCGTTTGGAGCAGCAGAATCGCGAAAAATTTGTTGTCTTCTCAACCATTTCTTGGCTTCAAGCTCCCATATCTCGCGAACGGATTGACCTAACCCAAAAATTCCTATTGCATCTGAAAGTAGAAACTCGCCCGATTACAGCGGTACGTGTATTTTTCCCCTGGGCGATTCTGGTTAAGCGATTGTTCCAGCAGAATTGCGAAAAATTTGTTGTCTTCTCAACCATTTCTTAGCTTCAAACAATCATATCTCACGAACGGATTGACCTAACCCAAAAATTCCTGCTGCGTCTGAAAGTAGAAACTCGCCCGATTACAGCGGTACGTGCATTTTTTCCCTAGGTCATTCTCGTTAAGCGTTTGGAGTAGCAGAATTGCGAAAAAATTTTTGCCTTCTCAACCATTTCTTGGCTTCAAACTCCCATACCTTGCGAACGGATTGACCTAACCCAAGAATTCCGGTTGCATCTGAAAGTAAAAACTCGCCCGATTACAACGGTATGTGTATTTTTTCCTTAGGCCATTCTGGTTAAGCGTTTGGAGCAGCAGAATTGCGACAAATTTTTTGCCTTCTCAACCATTTCTTGCCTTCAAACTCCCGTATCTCGCGAACGGATTGACATAACCCAAAAATTGCTATGGCATCTGAAAGTAGAAACTCGCCCGATTACAACGGTATGTGTATTTTCTCCCTAGGCCATTCAGGTTAAGCGTCTGGAGCAGCAGAATTGTGAAAAATTTTTTGCCTTCTCTACCATTTCTTGGCTTCAAACTCCCATATCTCGCGAACGGATTGACCTAACCCAAAAATTCCTATTGTAACTGAAAGTAGAAACTCGACCGATTACAACGGTATGCGTATTTTCCCCCTAGGCCATTCTGCTGAAGCGTTTGGAGCAGCAGAATTGCGAAAAATTTGTTCTCTTCTCAACCATTTCTTAGCTTCCAACTCCCATATCTCGCGAACGGATTGACCTAACCCAAAAATTCCTATTGCATCTGAAAGTAGAAACTCGCCCGATTACAACGGTACGTGTATTTTTTCCCTAGGCCATTCTGGTTAAGCGTTTGGAGCAGCAGAATTGCGAAAAATTTTTTGCCTTGTCAACCATTTCTTGGCTTCAAACTCCCATATCTCGCGAACGGATTTACCTAACTCAAAAATTCCTGTTGCATCAGAAAGCAGAAACTCGCCCGATTACAACGGTATGCGTATTTTTCCCCTAGTCCTTTCTGGTTAAGCGTTTGGAGCAGCAGAATTGTGAACAATTTGTTCTCTTCTCAACCATTTCTTAGCTTCCAACTCCCATATCTCGCGAACGGATTGACCTAACCCAAAAATTCCTATTGCATTTGATAGTAGAAACTCGCCCGAATACAACGGTATGTGTATTTTTTCCCTAGGCCATTCTGGTTAAGCGTTTGGAGCAGCAGAATTGCGAAAAATTTTTTGCCTTCTCAACCATTTCTTGGCTTCAAACTCCCACATCTCGCTAACGGATTGACCTAACCCAAAAATTCCTGGTGCGTCTGAAAGTAGAAACTCGACCGATTACAACGGTATGTGTATTTTTTCCCTAGCCCGTTCTGGTTATGCGTTTGGAGCAGCAGAATTGCGAACAGTTTGTTCTCTTCTCAATCATTTCTTAGCTTCCAACTCCCATATCTCGCGAACGGATTGACTCAACCCAAAAATTCCTATTGCATTTGAAAGTAGAAACTCGCCCGTTTACAACGGTACGCGTATTTTTCCCCTAGGCCATTCTGGTTAAGCGATTGGAGCAGCAGAAGTGCGAAAAATTTTTTGCCTTCTCAACCATTTCTTGGCTTCAAGCTCCCATATCTCGCGAACGGATTGACCTAACCCAAAAATTCCTATTGCATCTGAAAGTAGAAACTCGCCCGATTACAGCGGTACGTGTATTTTTCCCCTAGGCGATTCTGGTTAAGCGATTGTTCCAGCAGAATTGCGAAAAATTTGTTGTCTTGACAACCATTTCTTAGCTTCAAAGTCCCATATCTCGCGAAGGGATTGACCTAACCCAAAAAATCCTATTGTAACTGAAAGTAGAAACTCGCCCGATTACAACGGTATGTCCATTTTTCCCTAGGCCATTCTGGTTAAGCGTTTGGAGCAGCGGATTTGCGAAAAATTTGTTCTCTTCTCAACCATTTCTTGGCTTCAAACTCCCATATCTCGCGAACGGATTGACCTAACCCAAAAATTCCTATCCCATCTGAAAGTAGAAACTCGCCCGATTACAACGGTATGTGTATTTTTTCCCTAGGCCAGTCTGGTTAAGCGTTTGGAGCAGCAGAATTGCGAAAAATTTTTTGCCTTATCAACCATTTCTTGGCTTCAAACTCCCATATCTCGCGAACGGATTTACCTAACCCAAAAATTCCTGTTGCATCTGAAAGTAGAAACTCGCCCGATTACAACGGTACGTGTATTTTTCCCCTAGTCCATTCTGGTTAAGCGTTTGGAGCAGCAGCATTGCGAAAAATTTTTTGCCTTATCAACCATTTCTTGGCTTCAAACTCCCATATCTCGCGAACGGATTTACCTAACCCAAAAATTCCTGTTGCGTCTGAAAGTAGAAACTCGCCCGGTTACAACGGTATGTGTATTTTTTCCCTAGGCCATTCTGGTTAAGCGTTTGGAGCAGCAGAATTGCGAAAAATTTTTTGCCTTATCAATCATTTCTTGGCTTCAAACTCCCATATCTCGCGAACGGATTTACCTAACCCAAAAATTCCTGTTGCATCTGAAAGTAGAAACTCGCCCGATTACAACGGTACGTGTATTTTTCCCCTAGTCCATTCTGGTTAAGCGTTTGGAGCAGCAGAATTGTGAACAATTTGTTCTCTTCTCAACCATTTCTTAGCTTCCAACTCCCATATCTCAAGAACGGATTGACCTAAACCAAAAATTCCTATTGCATTTGACAGTAGAAACTCGCCCGAATACAACGGTATGTGTATTTTTCCCTAGGCCATTCTGGTTAAACGTTTGGAGCAGCAGAATTGCGAAAAATCTTTTGCCTTCTCAACCATTTCTTGGCTTCAAACTCCCATATCTCGCGAACGGATTGACCTAACCCAAAAATTCCTATTGCAACTGAAAGTAGAAACTCGACCGATTACAACGGTATGCGTATTTTCCCCCTAGGCCATTCTGCTGAAGCGTTTGGAGCAGCAGAAATGTGAACAATTTGTTCTCTTCTCAACCATTTCTTAGCTTCCAACTCCCATATCTCGCGAATGGATTGACCTAACCCAAAAATTCCTATTGCATTTGATAGTAGAAACTCGCCCGATTACAACGGTACGTGTATTTTTCCTCTACGCCATTCTGGTTAAGCGATTGGAGCAGCAGAAGTGCGAAAAATTTGTTGTCTTGACAACCATTTCTTAGCTTCAAAGTCCCATATCTCGCGAACGGATTGACCTAACCCAAAAATTCCTATTGCATCTGAAAGTAGAAATTCGTCCGATTACAACGGTATGTGTATTTTTTCCCTAGGCCATTCTGGTTAAACGTTTGGAGCCGCAGAATTGTGAAAAATTTTTTGGCTTCTCTACCATTTCTTGGCTTCAAACACCCATATCTCGCGAACGGATTGACCTAACCCAAAAATTCCTATTGCATCTGAAAGTAGAAACTCGCCCGATTACAACGGTATGTGCATTTTTTCCCTAGGCCATTCTGGTTAAGCGTTTGGAGCAGCAGAATTGCGAAAAATTTTTTGCCTTCTCAACCATTTCTTGGCTTCAAACTCCCATATCTCGCGAACGGATTGACCTAACCCAAAAATTCCTGTTGCGTCTGAAAGTAGAAACTCGCCCGGTTACAACGGTATGAGTATTTTTTCCCTAGGCCATTCTGGTTAAGCGTTTGGAGCAGCAGAATTGCGAAAAATTTTTTGCCTTATCAACCATTTCTTGGCTTCAAACTCCCATATCTCGCGAACGGATATACCTAACCCAAAAATTCCTGTTGCATCTGAAAGTAGAAACTCGCCCGATTACAACGGTACGTGTATTTTTCCCCTAGTCCATTCTGGTTAAGCGTTTGGAGCAGCAGAATTGTGAACAATTTGTTCTCTTCTCAACCATTTCTTAGCTTCCAACTCCCATATCTCGCGAACGGATTGACCTAACCCAAAAATTCCTATTGCATTTGATAGTAGAAACTCGCCCGAATACAACGGCATGTGTATTTTTCCCCTAGGCCATTCTGGTTAAACGTTTGGAGCAGCAGAATTGCGAAAAATCTTTTGCCTTCTCAACCATTTCTTGGCTTCAAACTCCCATATCTCGCGAACGGATTGACCTAACCCAAAAATTCCTATTGTAACTGAAAGTAGAAACTCGACCGATTACAACGGTATGCGTATTTTCTCCCTAGGCCATTCTGCTGAAGCGTTTGGAGCAGCAGAATTGCGAAAAATTTGTTCTCTTCTCAACCATTTCTTGGCTTCAAACTCCCATATCTCGCGAACGGATTGACCTAACCCAAAAATTCCTATCCCATCTGAAAGTAGAAACTCGCCCGATTACAACGGTATGTGTATTTTTTCCCTAGGCCAGTCTGGTTAAGCGTTTGGAGCAGCAGAATTGCGAAAAATTTTTTGCCTTATCAACCATTTCTTGGCTTCAAACTCCCATATCTCGCGAACGGATTTACCTAACCCAAAAATTCCTGTTGCATCTGAAAGTAGAAACTCGCCCGATTACAACGGTACGTGTATTTTTCCCCTAGTCCATTCTGGTTAAGCGTTTGGAGCAGCAGAATTGCGAAAAATTTTTTGCCTTATCAACCATTTCTTGGCTTCAAACTCCCATATCTCGCGAACGGATTTACCTAACCCAAAAATTCCTGTTGCGTCTGAAAGTAGAAACTCGCCCGGTTACAACGGTATGTGTATTTTTTCCCTAGGCCATTCTGGTTAAGCGTTTGGAGCAGCAGAATTGCGAAAAATTTTTTGCCTTATCAACCGCTTCTTGGCTTCAAACTCCCATATCTCGCGAACGAATTTACCTAACCCAAAAATTCCTGTTGCATCTGAAAGTAGAAACTCGCCCGATTACAACGGTACGTGTATTTTTCCCCTAGTCCATTCTGGTTAAGCGTTTGGAGCAGCAGAATTGTGAACAATTTGTTCTCTTCTCAACCATTTCTTAGCTTCCAACTCCCATATCTCGCGAACGGATTGACCTAACCCAAAAATTCCTATTGCATTTGATAGTAGAAACTCGCCCGAATACAACGGTATGTGTATTTTTTCCCTAGGCCATTCTGGTTAAACGTTTGGAGCAGCAGAATTGCGAAAAATCTTTTGCCTTCTCAACCATTTCTTGGCTTCAAACTCCCATATCTCGCGAACGGATTGACCTAACCCAAAAATTCCTATTGTAACTGAAAGTAGAAACTCGACCGATTACAACGGTATGCGTATTTTCCCCCTAGGCCATTCTGCTGAAGCGTTTGGAGCAGCAGAATTGCGAAAAATTTGTTCTCTTCTCAACCATTTCTTGGCTTCAAACTCCCATATCTCGCGAACGGATTGACCTAACCCAAAAATTCCTATCCCATCTGAAAGTAGAAACTCGCCCGATTACAACGGTATGTGTATTTTTTCCCTAGGCCAGTCTGGTTAAGCGTTTGGAGCAGCAGAATTGCGAAAAATTTTTTGCCTTATCAACCATTTCTTGGCTTCAAACTCCCATATCTCGCCAACGGATTGACCTAACCCAAAAATTCCTGTTGCGTCTGAAAGTAGAAACTTGCCCGGTTACAACGGTATGTGTATTTTTTCCCTAGGCCATTCTGGTTAAGCGTTTGGAGCAGCGGAAGTGCGAAAAATTTGTTGTCTCCTCAACCATTTCTTAGCTTCAAACTCCCATATCTCGCGAACGGATTGACCTAACCCAAAAATTCCTATTGCATCTGAAAGTAGAAACTCGCCCGATTACAACGGTATGTGTATTTTTTCCCTAGGCCATTCTGGTTAAGCGTTTGGAGCAGCAGAATTGCGAACAATTTGTTCTCTTCTCAACCATTTCTTAGCTTCCAACTCCCCTATCTCGCGAACGGATTGACCTAACTCAAAAATTCCTATTGCATTTGAAAGTAGAAACTCGCCCGATTACAACGGTACGTGTATTTTTCCCCTAGGCCATTCTGGTTAAGCGATTGGAGCAGCAGAAGTGCGAAAAATGTGTTGTCTTGTCAACCATTTCTTAGCTTTAAAGTCCCATATCTCGCGAACGGATTAACCTAACCCAAAAATTCCTATTGTAACTGAAAGTTGAAACTCGCCCGATTACAAGGGTATGCGTATTTTTTCCCTTGGCCATTCTGCTTAAGCGTTTGGAGCAGCAGAATTGCGAAAAATTTGTTCTCTTCTCAACCATTTCTTAGCTTCCAACTCCCATATCTCGCGAACGGATTGACCCAACCCAAAAATTCCTATTGCATCTGAAAGTAGAAACTCGCCCGATTACAACGGTACGTGTATTTTTTCCCTAGGCCATTCTGGTTAAGCGTTTGGAGCAGCAGAATTGCGAAAAATTTTTTGCCTTATCAACCATTTCTTGGCTTCAAACTCCCATATCTCGCGAACGGATTTACCTAACCCAAAAATTCCTGTTGCATCAGAAAGCAGAAACTCGCCCCATTACAACGGTATGCGTATTTTTTCCCTAGTCCAGTCTGGTTAAGCGTTTGGGGCAGCAGAATTGCGAAAAATTTGTTCTCTTCTCAACCATTTCTTAGCTTCCAACTCCCATATCTCGCGAACGGATTGACCTAACCCAAAAATTCCTATTGCATTTGATAGTGGAAACTCGCCCGATTACAACGGTACGTGTATTTTTCCCCTAGGCCATTCTGGTTAAGCGATTGGAGCAGCAGAAGTGCGAAAAATTTGTTGTCTTGGCAACCATTTCTTAGATTCAAAGTCCCATATCTCGCGAACGGATTGACCTAACCCAAAAATTCCTATTGCATTTGAAAGTAGAAACTCGCCCGATTACAACGGTACGTGTATTTTTCCCCTAGGCCATTCTGGTTAAGCGATTGGAGCAGCAGAACTGCGAAAAATTTGTTGTCTTGTCAACCATTTCTTGGCTTCAAACTCCCATATCTCGCGAACGGATTGACCTAACCCAAAAATTCCTATTGCATCTGAAAGTAGAAACTCGCCCGATTACAACGGTACGTGTATTTTTCCCCTAGGCCATTCTGGTTAAGCGATTGGAGCAGCAGAAGTGCGAAAAATGTGTTGTCTTGTCAACCATTTCTTAGCTTTAAAGTCCCATATCTCGCGAACGGATTAACCTAACCCAAAAATTCCTATTGTAACTGAAAGTAGAAACTCGCCCGATTACAAGGGTATGCGTATTTTTTCCCTTGGCCATTCTGCTTAAGCGTTTGGAGCAGCAGAATTGCGAAAAATTTGTTCTCTTCTCAACCATTTCTTAGCTTCCAACTCCCATATCTCGCGAACGGATTGACCTAACCCAAAAATTCCTATTGCATCTGAAAGTAGAAACTCGCCCGATTACAACGGTACGTGTATTTTTTCCCTAGGCCATTCTTGTTAAGCGTTTGGAGCAGCAGAATTGCGAAAAATTTGTTCTCTTCTCAACCATTTCTTAGCTTCCAACTCCCACATCTCGCGAACGGATTGACCCAACCCAAAAATTCCTATTGCATCTGAAAGTAGAAACTCGCCCGATTACAACGGTACGTGTATTTTTTCACTAGTCCATTCTGGTTAAGCGATTGGAGCAGCAGAATTGCGAAAAATTTGTTCTCTTCTCAACCATTTCTTAGCTTCCAACTCCCACATCTCGCGAACGGATTGACCCAACCCAAAAATTCCTATTGCATCTGAAAGTAGAAACTCGCCCGATTACAACGGTACGTGTATTTTTTCACTAGTCCATTCTGGTTAAGCGATTGGAGCAGCAGAATTGCGAAAAATTTGTTCTCTTCTCAACCATTTCTTGGCTTCAAACTCCCATATCTCGCGAACGGATTGACCTAACCCAAAAATTCCTATCCCATCTGAAAGTAGAAACTCGCCCGATTACAACGGTATGTGTATTTTTTCCCTAGGCCAGTCTGGTTAAGCGTTTGGAGCAGCAGAATTGCGAAAAATTTTTTGCCTTATCAACCATTTCTTGGCTTCAAACTCCCATATCTCGCGAACGGATTTACCTAACCCAAAAATTCCTGTTGCATCTGAAACTAGAAACTCGCCCGATTACAACGGTACGTGTATTTTTCCCCTAGTCCATTCTGGTTAAGCGTTTGGAGCAGCAGAATTGCGAAAAATTTTTTGCCTTATCAACCATTTCTTGGCTTCAAACTCCCATATCTCGCGAACGGATTTACCTAACCCAAAAATTCCTGTTGCGTCTGAAAGTAGAAACTCGCCCGGTTACAACGGTATGTGTATTTTTTCCCTAGGCCATTCTGGTTAAGCGTTTGGAGCAGCAGAATTGCGAAAAATTTTTTGCCTTATCAACCGCTTCTTGGCTTCAAACTCCCATATCTCGCGAACGAATTTACCTAACCCAAAAATTCCTGTTGCATCTGAAAGTAGAAACTCGCCCGATTACAACGGTACGTGTATTTTTCCCCTAGTCCATTCTGGTTAAGCGTTTGGAGCAGCAGAATTGTGAACAATTTGTTCTCTTCTCAACCATTTCTTAGCTTCCAACTCCCATATCTCGCGAACGGATTTACCTAACCCAAAAATTCCTGTTGCATCTGAAACTAGAAACTCGCCCGATTACAACGGTACGTGTATTTTTCCCCTAGTCCATTCTGGTTAAGCGTTTGGAGCAGCAGAATTGCGAAAAATCTTTTGCCTTCTCAACCATTTCTTGGCTTCAAACTCCCATATCTCGCGAACGGATTGACCTAACCCAAAAATTCCTATTGTAACTGGAAGTAGAAACTCGACCGATTACAACGGTATGCGTATTTTCCCCCTAGGCCATTCTGCTGAAGCGTTTGGAGCAGCAGAATTGCGAAAAATTTGTTCTCTTCTCAACCATTTCTTGGCTTCAAACTCCCATATCTCGCGAACGGATTGACCTAACCCAAAAATTCCTATCCCATCTGAAAGTAGAAACTCGCCCGATTACAACGGTATGTGTATTTTTTCCCTAGGCCAGTCTGGTTAAGCGTTTGGAGCAGCAGAATTGCGAAAAATTTTTTGCCTTATCAACCATTTCTTGGCTTCAAACTCCCATATCTCGCGAACGGATTTACCTAACCCAAAAATTCCTGTTGCATCTGAAAGTAGAAACTCGCCCGATTACAACGGTATGTGCATTTTTTCCCTAGGCCATTCTGGTTAAGCGTTTGGAGCAGCAGAATTGCGAAAAATTTTTTGCCTTCTCAACCATTTCTTGGCTTCAAACTCCCATATCTCGCCAACGGATTGACCTAACCCAAAAATTCCTGTTGCGTCTGAAAGTAGAAACTCGCCCGGTTACAACGGTATGTGTATTTTTTCCCTAGGCCATTCTGGTTAAGCGTTTGGAGCAGCGGAAGTGCGAAAAATTTGTTGTCTCCTCAACCATTTCTTAGCTTCAAACTCCCATATCTCGCGAACGGATTGACCTAACCCAAAAATTCCTATTGCATCTGAAAGTAGAAACTCACCCGATTACAACGGTATGTGTATTTTTTCCCTAGGCCATTCTGGTTAAGCGTTTGGAGCAGCAGAATTGCGAACAATTTGTTCTCTTCTCAACCATTTCTTAGCTTCCAACTCCCCTATCTCGCGAACGGATTGACCTAACTCAAAAATTCCTATTGCATTTGAAAGTAGAAACTCGCCCGATTACAACGGTACGTGTATTTTTCCCCTAGGCCATTCTGGTTAAGCGATTGGAGCAGCAGAAGTGCGAAAAATGTGTTGTCTTGTCAACCATTTCTTAGCTTTAAAGTCCCATATCTCGCGAACGGATTAACCTAACCCAAAAATTCCTATTGTAACTGAAAGTTGAAACTCGCCCGATTACAAGGGTATGCGTATTTTTTCCCTTGGCCATTCTGCTTAAGCGTTTGGAGCAGCAGAATTGCGAAAAATTTGTTCTCTTCTCAACCATTTCTTAGCTTCCAACTCCCATATCTCGCGAACGGATTGACCCAACCCAAAAATTCCTATTGCATCTGAAAGTAGAAACTCGCCCGATTACAACGGTACGTGTATTTTTTCCCTAGGCCATTCTGGTTAAGCGTTTGGAGCAGCAGAATTGCGAAAAATTTTTTGCCTTATCAACCATTTCTTGGCTTCAAACTCCCATATCTCGCGAACGGATTTACCTAACCCAAAAATTCCTGTTGCATCAGAAAGCAGAAACTCGCCCCATTACAACGGTATGCGTATTTTTTCCCTAGTCCAGTCTGGTTAAGCGTTTGGGGCAGCAGAATTGCGAAAAATTTGTTCTCTTCTCAACCATTTCTTAGCTTCCAACTCCCATATCTCGCGAACGGATTGACCTAACCCAAAAATTCCTATTGCATTTGATAGTGGAAACTCGCCCGATTACAACGGTACGTGTATTTTTCCCCTAGGCCATTCTGGTTAAGCGATTGGAGCAGCAGAAGTGCGAAAAATTTGTTGTCTTGGCAACCATTTCTTAGATTCAAAGTCCCATATCTCGCGAACGGATTGACCTAACCCAAAAATTCCTATTGCATTTGAAAGTAGAAACTCGCCCGATTACAACGGTACGTGTATTTTTCCCCTAGGCCATTCTGGTTAAGCGATTGGAGCAGCAGAACTGCGAAAAATTTGTTGTCTTGTCAACCATTTCTTGGCTTCAAACTCCCATATCTCGCGAACGGATTGACCTAACCCAAAAATTCCTATTGCATCTGAAAGTAGAAACTCGCCCGATTACAACGGTACGTGTATTTTTCCCCTAGGCCATTCTGGTTAAGCGATTGGAGCAGCAGAAGTGCGAAAAATGTGTTGTCTTGTCAACCATTTCTTAGCTTTAAAGTCCCATATCTCGCGAACGGATTAACCTAACCCAAAAATTCCTATTGTAACTGAAAGTAGAAACTCGCCCGATTACAAGGGTATGCGTATTTTTTCCCTTGGCCATTCTGCTTAAGCGTTTGGAGCAGCAGAATTGCGAAAAATTTGTTCTCTTCTCAACCATTTCTTAGCTTCCAACTCCCATATCTCGCGAACGGATTGACCTAACCCAAAAATTCCTATTGCATCTGAAAGTAGAAACTCGCCCGATTACAACGGTACGTGTATTTTTTCCCTAGGCCATTCTGGTTAAGCGTTTGGAGCAGCAGAATTGCGAAAAATTTGTTCTCTTCTCAACCATTTCTTAGCTTCCAACTCCCACATCTCGCGAACGGATTGACCCAACCCAAAAATTCCTATTGCATCTGAAAGTAGAAACTCGCCCGATTACAACGGTACGTGTATTTTTTCACTAGTCCATTCTGGTTAAGCGATTGGAGCAGCAGAATTGCGAAAAATTTGTTCTCTTCTCAACCATTTCTTAGCTTCCAACTCCCACATCTCGCGAACGGATTGACCCAACCCAAAAATTCCTATTGCATCTGAAAGTAGAAACTCGCCCGATTACAACGGTACGTGTATTTTTTCACTAGTCCATTCTGGATAAGCGTTTGGAGCAGCAGAATTGCGAACAATTTGTTCTCTTCTCAACCATTTCTTGGCTTCAAACTCCCATATCTCGCGAACGGATTGACCTAACCCAAAAATTCCTGTTGCGTCTGAAAGTAGAAACTCGCCCGGTTACAACGGTATGTGTATTTTTTCCCTAGGCCATTCTGGTTAAGCGTTTGGAGCAGCGGAAGTGCGAAAAATTTGTTGTCTCCTCAACCATTTCTTAGCTTCAAACTCCCATACCTCGCGAATGGATTGACCTAACCCAAAAATTCCTATTGCATCTGAAAGTAGAAACTCGCCCGATTACAACGGTACGTGTATTTTTTCACTAGTCCATTCTGGATAAGCGTTTGGAGCAGCAGAATTGCGAACAATTTGTTCTCTTCTCAACCATTTCTTGGCTTCAAACTCCCATATCTCGCGAACGGATTGACCTAATCCAAAAATTCCTGTTGCGTCTGAAAGTAGAAACTCGCCCGGTTACAACGGTATGTGTATTTTTTCCCTAGGCCATTCTGGTTAAGCGATTGGAGCAGCAGAAGTGCGAAAAATTTGTTGTCTTGACAACCATTTCTTAGCTTCAAAGTCCCATATCTCGCGAACGGATTGACCTAACCCAAAAATTCCTATTGCATCTGAAAGTAGAAACTCGCCCGATTACAACGGTATGTGTATTTTTTCCCTAGGCCATTCTGGTTAAGCGTTTGAAGCAGCAGAATTGCGAAAAATTTTTTGCCTTCTCAACCATTTCTTGGCTTCAAACTCCCATATCTCGCGAACGGATTGACCTAATCCAAAAATTCCTATTGTAACTGAAAGTAGAAACTCGCCCGATTACAACGGTTTGTGTATTTTTTCCCTAGGCCATTCTGGTTAAGCGTTTGGAGCAGCAGAATTGCGAAAAATTTTTTGCCTTATCAACCATTCCTTGGCTTCAAACTCCCATATCTCGCGAACGGATTTACCTAACCCAAAAATTCCTATTGCATCTGAAAGTAGAAACTCGCCCGATTACAACGGTATGTGTATTTTTGCCCTAGGCCATTCTGGTTAAGCGTTTGGAGCAGCAGAATTGCGAAAAATTTTTTGCCTTCTCAACCATTTCTTGGCTTCAAACTCCCATATCTCGCGAACGGATTGACCTAACCCTAAAATTCCTATCGCATCTGAAAGTAGAAACTCGCCCGATTACAACGGTATGTGTATTTTTTCCCTAGTCCATTCTGGTTAAGCGTTTGGAGCAGCAGAATTGCGAACAATTTGTTCTCTTCTCAACCATTTCTTAGCTTCCAACTCCCATACCTCGCGAACGGATTGGCCTAACCCAAAAATTCCTATTGCATTTGATAGTAGAAACTCGCCCGATTACAACGGTATGTGTATTTTTCCCCTAGGCCATTCTGGTTAAGCGATTGGAGCCGCAGAAGTGCGAAAAATTTGTTGTCTTGACAACCATTTCATAGCTTCAAAGTCCCATATCTCGCGAACGGATTGACCTAACCCTAAAATTCCTATCGCATCTGAAAGTAGAAACTCGCCCGATTACAAGGGTATGCGTATTTTTTCCCTTGGCCATTCTGCTTAAGCGTTTGGAGCAGCAGAATTGCGAAAAATTTGTTCTCTTCTCAACCATTTCTTAGCTTCCAACTCCCATATCTCGCGAACGGATTGACCCAACCCAAAAATTCCTATTGCATCTGAAAGTAGAAACTCGCCCGATTACAACGGTACGTGTATTTTTTCCCTAGGCCATTCTGGTTAAGCGTTTGGAGCAGCAGAATTGCGAAAAATTTTTTGCCTTATCAACCATTTCTTGGCTTCAAACTCCCATATCTCGCGAACGGATTTACCTAACCCAAAAATTCCTGTTGCATCAGAAAGCAGAAACTCGCCCCATTACAACGGTATGCGTATTTTTTCCCTAGTCCAGTCTGGTTAAGCGTTTGGGGCAGCAGAATTGCGAAAAATTTGTTCTCTTCTCAACCATTTCTTAGCTTCCAACTCCCATATCTCGCGAACGGATTGACCTAACCCAAAAATTCCTATTGCATTTGATAGTGGAAACTCGCCCGATTACAACGGTACGTGTATTTTTCCCCTAGGCCATTCTGGTTAAGCGATTGGAGCAGCAGAAGTGCGAAAAATGTGTTGTCTTGTCAACCATTTCTTAGCTTTAAAGTCCCATATCTCGCGAACGGATTAACCTAACCCAAAAATTCCTATTGTAACTGAAAGTAGAAACTCGCCCGATTTCAAGGGTATGCGTATTTTTTCCCTTGGCCATTCTGCTTAAGCGTTTGGAGCAGCAGAATTGCGAAAAATTTGTTCTCTTCTCAACCATTTCTTAGCTTCCAACTCCCATATCTCGCGAACGGATTGACCTAACCCAAAAATTCCTATTGCATCTGAAAGTAGAAACTCGCCCGATTACAACGGTACGTGTATTTTTTCCCTAGGCCATTCTGGTTAAGCGTTTGGAGCAGCAGAATTGCGAAAAATTTGTTCTCTTCTCAACCATTTCTTAGCTTCCAACTCCCACATCTCGCGAACGGATTGACCCAACCCAAAAATTCCTATTGCATCTGAAAGTAGAAACTCGCCCGATTACAACGGTACGTGTATTTTTTCACTAGTCCATTCTGGTTAAGCGATTGGAGCAGCAGAATTGCGAAAAATTTGTTCTCTTCTCAACCATTTCTTAGCTTCCAACTCCCACATCTCGCGAACGGATTGACCCAACCCAAAAATTCCTATTGCATCTGAAAGTAGAAACTCGCCCGATTACAACGGTACGTGTATTTTTTCACTAGTCCATTCTGGTTAAGCGTTTGGAGCAGCAGAATTGCGAACAATTTGTTCTCTTCTCAACCATTTCTTGGCTTCAAACTCCCATATCTCGCGAACGGATTGACCTAACCCAAAAATTCCTGTTGCGTCTGAAAGTAGAAACTCGCCCGGTTACAACGGTATGTGTATTTTTTCCCTAGGCCATTCTGGTTAAGCGTTTGGAGCAGCGGAAGTGCGAAAAATTTGTTGTCTCCTCAACCATTTCTTAGCTTCAAACTCCCATACCTCGCGAATGGATTGACCTAACCCAAAAATTCCTATTGCATCTGAAAGTAGAAACTCGCCCGATTACAACGGTATGTGTATTTTTTCCCTAGGCCATTCTGGTTAAGCGTTTGGAGCAGCGGAAGTGCGAAAAATTTGTTGTCTCCTCAACCATTTCTTAGCTTCAAACTCCCATATCTCGCGAATGGATTGACCTAACCCAAAAATTCCTATTGCATTTGATAGTAGAAACTCGCCCGATTACAACGGTACGTGTATTTTTCCCCTACGCCATTCTGGTTAAGCGATTGGAGCAGCAGAAGTGCGAAAAATTTGTTGTCTTGACAACCATTTCTTAGCTTCAAAGTGCCATATCTCGCGAACGGATTGACCTAACCCAAAAATTCCTATTGCATCTGAAAGTAGAAACTCGCCCGATTACAACGGTATGTGTATTTTTTCCCTAGGCCATTCTGGTTAAGCGTTTGAAGCAGCAGAATTGCGAAAAATTTTTTGCCTTCTCAACCATTTCTTGGCTTCAAACTCCCATATCTCGCGAACGGATTGACCTAATCCAAAAATTCCTATTGTAACTGAAAGTAGAAACTCGCCCGATTACAACGGTTTGTGTATTTTTTCCCTAGGCCATTCTGGTTAAGCGTTTGGAGCAGCAGAATTGCGAAAAATTTTTTGCCTTATCAACCATTCCTTGGCTTCAAACTCCCATATCTCGCGAACGGATTTACCTAACCCAAAAATTCCTATTGCATCTGAAAGTAGAAACTCGCCCGATTACAACGGTATGTGTATTTTTGCCCTAGGCCATTCTGGTTAAGCGTTTGGAGCAGCAGAATTGCGAAAAATTTTTTGCCTTCTCAACCATTTCTTGGCTTCAAACTCCCATATCTCGCGAACGGTTTGACCTAACCCTAAAATTCCTATCGCATCTGAAAGTAGAAACTCGCCCGATTACAACGGTATGTGTATTTTTTCCCTAGTCCATTCTGGTTAAGCGTTTGGAGCAGCAGAATTGCGAACAATTTGTTCTCTTCTCAACCATTTCTTAGCTTCCAACTCCCATACCTCGCGAACGGATTGGCCTAACCCAAAAATTCCTATTGCATTTGATAGTAGAAACTCGCCCGATTACAACGGTATGTGTATTTTTCCCCTAGGCCATTCTGGTTAAGCGATTGGAGCCGCAGAAGTGCGAAAAATTTGTTGTCTTGACAACCATTTCATAGCTTCAAAGTCCCATATCTCGCGAACGGATTGACCTAACCCTAAAATTCCTATCGCATCTGAAAGTAGAAACTCGCCCGATTACAACGGTATGTGTATTTTTTCCCTAGGCCATTCTGGTTAAGCGTTTGGAGCAGCAGAATTGCGAAAAATTTTTTGCCTTCTCAACCATTTCTTAGCTTCAAACTCCCATATCTCGCGAACGGATTGACCTAACCCAAAAATTCCTATTGCATCTGAAAGTAGAAACTCTCCCGATTACAACGGTATGTGTATTTTTTCCCTAGGCCATTCTGGTTAAGCGTTTGAAGCAGCAGAATTGCGAAAAATTTTTTGCCTTCTCAACCATTTCTTGGCTTCAAACTCCCATATCTCGCGAACGGATTGACCTAACCCAAAAATTCCTATTGCATCTGAAAGTAGAAACTCTCCCGATTACAACGGTATGTGTATTTTTTCCCTAGGCCATTCTGGTTAAGCGTTTGAAGCAGCAGAATTGCGAAAAATTTTTTGCCTTCTCAACCATTCCTTGGCTTCAAACTCCCATATCTCGCGAACGGATTAACCTAACCCAAAAATTCCTATTGTAACTGAAAGTAGAAACTCGCCCGATTACAACGGTATGCGTATTTTTTCCCTAGGCCATTCTGCTTAAGCGTTTGGAGCAGCAGAATTGCGAAAAATTTGTTCTCTTCTCTACCATTTCTTGGCTTCAAACTCCCATATCTCGCGAACGGATTTACCTAACCCACAAATTCCTGTTGCATCAGAAAGCAGAAACTCGCCCGATTACAACGGTATGCGTATTTTTTCCCTAGTCCATTCTGGTTAAGCGTTTGGAGCAGCAGAATCGCGAAAAATTTGTTGTCTTCTCAACCATTTCTTAGATGCAAACTCTCATATCTCGCGAACGGATTGACCTAACCCAAACATTGCTATGGCATTTGAAAGTAGAAACTCGCCCGATTACATCAGTATGTGTATTTTGTCCCTAGGCCATTCGGGTTAAGCGTTTGGAGCAGCAGAAGTGCGAAAAATTTGTTGTCTTCTCAACCATTTCTTAGCTTCAAACAATCATATCTCACGAACGGATTGACCTAACCCAAACATTCCTATGGCATTTGAAAGTAGAAACTCGCCCGATTACAACGGTACGTGTATTTCTCCCCTAGGCCATTCTGGTTAAGCGTTTGAAGCAGCAGAATTGCGAAAAATTTTTTGCCTTCTCAACCATTTCTTGGCTTCAAACTCCCATATCTCGCGATCGGATTGACCTAACCCAAAAATTCCTATTGTAACTGAAAGTAGAAACTTGACCGATTACAACGGTATGCGTATTTTCCCCGTAGGCCATTCTGCTGAAGCGTTTGGAGCAGCAGAATTGCGAAAAATTTGTTCTCTTCTCAACCATTTCTTAGCTTCCAACTCCCATATCTCGCGAACGGATTGACCTAACCCAAAAATTCCTATTGCATTTGATAGTAGAAACTCGCCCGAATACAACGGTATGTGTATTTTTTCCCTAGGCCATTCTGGTTAAACGTTTGGAGCAGCAGAATTGCGAAAAATCTTTTGCCTTCTCAAACATTTCTTGGCTTCAAACTCCCATATCTCGCGAACGGATTGACCTAACCCAAAAATTCCTATTGTAACTGAAAGTAGAAACTCGACCGATTACAACGGTATGCGTATTTTCCCCCTAGGCCAGTCTGCTGAAGCGTTTGGAGCAGCAGAATTGCGAAAAATTTGTTCTCTTCTCAACCATTTCTTGGCTTCAAACTCCCATATCTCGCGAACGGATTGTCCTAACCCAAAAATTCCTATCCCATCTGAAAGTAGAAACTCGCCCGATTACAACGGTATGTGTATTTTTTCCCTAGGCCAGTCTGGTTAAGCGTTTGGAGCAGTAGAATTGCGAAAAATTTTTTGCCTTATCAACCATTTCTTGGCTTCAAACACCCATATCTCGCGAACGGATTTACCTAACCCAAAAATTCCTGTTGCATCTGAAAGTAGAAACTCGCCCGATTACAAAGGTACGTGTATTTTTCCCCTAGTCCATTCTGGTTAAGCGTTTGGAGCAGCAGAATTGTGAACAATTTGTTCTCTTCTCAACCATTTCTTAGCTTCCAACTCCCATATCTCAAGAACGGATTGACCTAAACCAAAAATTCCTATTGCATTTGACAGTAGAAACTCGCCCGAATACAACGGTATGTGTATTTTTCCCTAGGCCATTCTGGTTAAGCGTTTGGAGCAGCAGAATTGCGAAAAATTTTTTGCCTTATCAACCATTTCTTGGCTTCAAACTCCCATATCTCGCGAACGGATTTACCTAACCCAAAAATTCCTGTTGCATCAGAAAGCAGAAACTCGCCCGATTACAACGGTATGCGTATTTTTTCCCTAGTCCATTCTGGTTAAGCTTTGGGGCAGCAGAATTGCGAACAATTTGTTCTCTTCTCAACCATTTCTTAGCTTCCAACTCCCATATCTCGCGAACGGATTGACCTAACCCAAAAATTCCTATTGCATTTGATAGTGGAAGCTCGCCCGATTACAACGGTACGTGTATTTTTCCCCTAGGCCATTCTGGTTAAGCGATTGGAGCAGCAGAAGTGCGAAAAATTTGTTGTCTTGTCAACCATTTCTTGGCTTCAAACTCCCATATCTCGCGAACGGATTGACCTAACCCAAAAATTCCTATTGCATCTGAAAGTAGAAACTCGCCCGATTACAACGGTATGTGTATTTTTTCCCTAGGCCATTCTGGTTAAGCGTTTGGAGCAGCAGAATTGCGAACAATTTGTTCTCTTCTCAACCATTTCTTACCTTCCAACTCCCATATCTCGCGAACGGATTGACCTAACCCAAAAATTCCTATTGCATTTGAAAGTAGAAACTGGCCCGATTACAACGGTACGTGTATTTTTCCCCTAGGCCATTCTGGTTAAGCGATTGGAGCAGCAGAAGTGCGAAAAATTTGTTGTCTTGTCAACCATTTCTTAGCTTTAAAGTCCCATATCTCGCGAACGGATTAACCTAACCCAAAAACTCCTATTGTAACTGAAAGTAGAAACTCGCCCGATTACAAGGGTATGCGTATTTTTTCCCTTGGCCATTCTGCTTAAGCGTTTGGAGCAGCAGAATTGCGAAAAATTTGTTCTCTTCTCAACCATTTCTTAGCTTCCAACTCCCATATCTCGCGAACGGATTGACCTAACCCAAAAATTCCTATTGCATCTGAAAGTAGAAACTCGCCCGATTACAACGGTACGTGTATTTTTTCCCTAGGCCATTCTGGTTAAGCGTTTGGAGCAGCAGAATTGCGAAAAATTTTTTGCCTTATCAACCATTTCTTGGCTTCAAACTCCCATATCTCGCGAACGGATTTACCTAACCCAAAAATTCCTGTTGCATCAGAAAGCAGAAACTCCCCCGATTACAACGGTATGCGTATTTTTTCCCTAGTCCATTCTGGTTAAGCGTTTGGAGCAGCAGAATTGCGAACAATTTGTTCTCTTCTCAACCATTTCTTAGCTTCCAACTCCCATATCTCGCGAACGGATTGACCTAACCCAAAAATTCCTATTGCATTTGATAGTAAAAACTCGCCCGATTACAACGGTATGCGTAATTTTTCCCTTGGCCATTCTGCTTAAGCGTTTGGAGCAGCAGAATTGCGAAAAATTTGTTCTCTTCTCAACCATTTCTTAGCTTCCAACTCCCATATCTCGCGAACGGATTGACCCAACCCAAAAATTCCTATTGCATCTGAAAGTAGAAACTCGCCTGATTACAACGGTACGTGTATTTTTTCCCTAGTCCATTCTGGTTAAGCGTTTGGAGCAGCAGAATTGCGAACAATTTGTTCTCTTCTCAACCATTTCTTAGCTTCCAACTCCCATATCTCGCGAACGGATTGACCTAACCCAAAAATTCCTATTGCATTTGATAGTGGAAACTCGCCCGATTACAACGGTACGTTTATTTTTCCCCTAGGCCATTCTGGTTAAGCGATTGGAGCAGCAGAAGTGCGAAAAATTTGTTGTCTTGACAACCATTTCTTAGATTCAAAGTCCCATATCTCGTGAACGGATTGACCTAACCCAAAAATTCCTATTGCATCTGAAAGTAGAAACTCGCCCGATTACAACGGTATGTGTATTTTTTCCCTGGGCCATTCTGGTTAAGCGTTTGGAGCAGCAGAATTGCGAACAATTTGTTCTCTTCTCAACCATTTCTTACCTTCCAACTCCCATATCTCGCGAACGGATTGACCTAACCCAAAAATTCCTATTGCATTTGAAAGTAGAAACTGGCCCGATTACAACGGTACGTGTATTTTTCCCCTAGGCCATTCTGGTTAAGCGATTGGAGCAGCAGAAGTGCGAAAAATTTGTTGTCTTGTCAACCATTTCTTAGCTTTAAAGTCCCATATCTCGCGAACGGATTAACCTAACCCAAAAACTCCTATTGTAACTGAAAGTAGAAACTCGCCCGATTACAAGGGTATGCGTATTTTTTCCCTTGGCCATTCTGCTTAAGCGTTTGGAGCAGCAGAATTGCGAAAAATTTGTTCTCTTCTCAACCATTTCTTAGCTTCCAACTCCCATATCTCGCGAACGGATTGACCTAACCCAAAAATTCCTATTGCATCTGAAAGTAGAAACTCGCCCGATTACAACGGTACGTGTATTTTTTCCCTAGGCCATTCTGGTTAAGCGTTTGGAGCAGCAGAATTGCGAAAAATTGTTTGCCTTATCAACCATTTCTTGGCTTCAAACTCCCATATCTCGCGAACGGATTTACCTAACCCAAAAATTCCTGTTGCATTAGAAAGCAGAAACTCGCCCGATTACAACGGTATGCGTATTTTTTCCCTAGTCCATTCTGGTTAAGCGTTTGGAGCAGCAGAATTGCGAACAATTTGTTCTCTTCTCAACCATTTCTTAGCTTCCAACTCCCATATCTCGCGAACGGATTGACCTAACCCAAAAATTCCTATTGCATTTGATAGTAAAAACTCGCCCGATTACAACGGTATGCGTAATTTTTCCCTTGGCCATTCTGCTTAAGCGTTTGGAGCAGCAGAATTGCGAAAAATTTGTTCTCTTCTCAACCATTTCTTAGCTTCCAACTCCCACATCTCGCGAACGGATTGACCCAACCCAAAAATTCCTATTGCATCTGAAAGTAGAAACTCGCCTGATTAGAACGGTACGTGTATTTTTTCCATAGTCCATTCTGGTTAAGCGTTTGGAGCAGCAGAATTGCGAACAATTTGTTCTCTTCTCAACCATTTCTTAGCTTCCAACTCCCATATCTCGCGAACGGATTGACCTAACCCAAAAATTCCTATTGCATTTGATAGTGGAAACTCGCCCGATTACAAAGGTACGTTTATTTTTCCCCTAGGCCATTCTGGTTAAGCGATTGGAGCAGCAGAAGTGCGAAAAATTTGTTGTCTTGACAACCATTTCTTAGATTCAAAGTCCCATATCTCGTGAACGGATTGACCTAACCCAAAAATTCCTATTGCATCTGAAAGTAGAAACTCGCCCGATTACAACGGTATGTGTATTTTTTCCCTAGGCCATTCTGGTTAAGCGTTTGAAGAAGCAGAATTGCGAAAAATTTTTTGCCTTCTCAACCATTTCTTGGCTTCAAACTCCCATATCTCGCGAACGGATTGACCTAATCCAAAAATTCCTATTGTAACTGAAAGTAGAAACTCGCCCGATTACAACGGTTTGTGTATTTTTTCCCTAGGCCATTCTGGTTAAGCTTTTGAAGCAGCAGAATTGCGAAAAATTTTTTGCCTTCTCAACCATTTCTTGGCTTCAAACTCCCATATCTCGCGAATGGATTGACCTAACCCTAAAATTCCTATCGCATCTGAAAGTAGAAACTCGCCCGATTACATCGGTATGTGTATTTTTTCCCTAGGCCATTCTGGTTAAGCGTTTGAAGCAGCAGAATTGCGAAAAATTTTTTGCCTTCTCAACCATTTCTTGGCTTCAAACTCCCATATCTCGCGAACGGATTGACCTATCCCAAAAATTCCTGTTGCATCAGAAAGTAGAAACTCGCCCGATTACAGCGGTATGTGTATTTTTTCCCTAGGATATTCTGGTTAAGCGTTTGGAGCAGCAGAATTGCGAAAAATTTGTTCTCTTCTCAACCATTTCTTACCTTCCAACTCCCATATCTCGCGAACGGATTGACCTAACCCAAAATTCCTATTGCATTTGAAAGTAGAAACTGGCCCGATTACAACGGTACGTGTATTTTTCCCCTAGGCCATTCTGGTTAAGCGATTGGAGCAGCAGAAGTGCGAAAAATTTGTTGTCTTGTCAACCATTTCTTAGCTTTAAAGTCCCATATCTCGCGAACGGATTAACCTAACCCAAAAACTCCTATTGTAACTGAAAGTAGAAACTCGCCCGATTACAAGGGTATGCGTATTTTTTCCCTTGGCCATTCTGCTTAAGCGTTTGGAGCAGCAGAATTGCGAAAAATTTGTTCTCTTCTCAACCATTTCTTAGCTTCCAACTCCCATATCTCGCGAACGGATTGACCTAACCCAAAAATTCCTATTGCATCTGAAAGTAGAAACTCGCCCGATTACAACGGTACGTGTATTTTTTCCCTAGGCCATTCTGGTTAAGCGTTTGGAGCAGCAGAATTGCGAAAAATTTGTTCTCTTCTCAACCATTTCTTAGCTTCCAACTCCCACATCTCGCGAACGGATTGACCCAACCCAAAAATTCCTATTGCATCTGAAAGTAGAAACTCGCCCGATTACAACGGTACGTGTATTTTTTCACTAGTCCATTCTGGTTAAGCGATTGGAGCAGCAGAATTGCGAAAAATTTGTTCTCTTCTCAACCATTTCTTAGCTTCCAACTCCCACATCTCGCGAACGGATTGACCCAACCCAAAAATTCCTATTGCATCTGAAAGTAGAAACTCGCCCGATTACAACGGTACGTGTATTTTTTCACTAGTCCATTCTGGTTAAGCGTTTGGAGCAGCAGAATTGCGAACAATTTGTTCTCTTCTCAACCATTTCTTGGCTTCAAACTCCCATATCTCGCGAACGGATTGACCTAACCCAAAAATTCCTGTTGCGTCTGAAAGTAGAAACTCGCCCGGTTACAACGGTATGTGTATTTTTTCCCTAGGCCATTCTGGTTAAGCGTTTGGAGCAGCGGAAGTGCGAAAAATTTGTTGTCTCCTCAACCATTTCTTAGCTTCAAACTCCCATACCTCGCGAATGGATTGACCTAACCCAAAAATTCCTATTGCATCTGAAAGTAGAAACTCGCCCGATTACAACGGTATGTGTATTTTTTCCCTAGGCCATTCTGGTTAAGCGTTTGGAGCAGCGGAAGTGCGAAAAATTTGTTGTCTCCTCAACCATTTCTTAGCTTCAAACTCCCATATCTCGCGAATGGATTGACCTAACCCAAAAATTCCTATTGCATTTGATAGTAGAAACTCGCCCGATTACAACGGTACGTGTATTTTTCCCCTACGCCATTCTGGTTAAGCGATTGGAGCAGCAGAAGTGCGAAAAATTTGTTGTCTTGACAACCATTTCTTAGCTTCAAAGTCCCATATCTCGCGAACGGATTGACCTAACCCAAAAATTCCTATTGCATCTGAAAGTAGAAACTCGCCCGATTACAACGGTATGTGTATTTTTTCCCTAGGCCATTCTGGTTAAGCGTTTGAAGCAGCAGAATTGCGAAAAATTTTTTGCCTTCTCAACCATTTCTTGGCTTCAAACTCCCATATCTCGCGAACGGATTGACCTAATCCAAAAATTCCTATTGTAACTGAAAGTAGAAACTCGCCCGATTACAACGGTTTGTGTATTTTTTCCCTAGGCCATTCTGGTTAAGCGTTTGGAGCAGCAGAATTGCGAAAAATTTTTTGCCTTATCAACCATTCCTTGGCTTCAAACTCCCATATCTCGCGAACGGATTTACCTAACCCAAAAATTCCTATTGCATCTGAAAGTAGAAACTCGCCCGATTACAACGGTATGTGTATTTTTGCCCTAGGCCATTCTGGTTAAGCGTTTGGAGCAGCAGAATTGCGAAAAATTTTTTGCCTTCTCAACCATTTCTTGGCTTCAAACTCCCATATCTCGCGAACGGATTGACCTAACCCTAAAATTCCTATCGCATCTGAAAGTAGAAACTCGCCCGATTACAACGGTATGTGTATTTTTTCCCTAGTCCATTCTGGTTAAGCGTTTGGAGCAGCAGAATTGCGAACAATTTGTTCTCTTCTCAACCATTTCTTAGCTTCCAACTCCCATACCTCGCGAACGGATTGGCCTAACCCAAAAATTCCTATTGCATTTGATAGTAGAAACTCGCCCGATTACAACGGTATGTGTATTTTTCCCCTAGGCCATTCTGGTTAAGCGATTGGAGCCGCAGAAGTGCGAAAAATTTGTTGTCTTGACAACCATTTCATAGCTTCAAAGTCCCATATCTCGCGAACGGATTGACCTAACCCTAAAATTCCTATCGCATCTGAAAGTAGAAACTCGCCCGATTACAAGGGTATGCGTATTTTTTCCCTTGGCCATTCTGCTTAAGCGTTTGGAGCAGCAGAATTGCGAAAAATTTGTTCTCTTCTCAACCATTTCTTAGCTTCCAACTCCCATATCTCGCGAACGGATTGACCCAACCCAAAAATTCCTATTGCATCTGAAAGTAGAAACTCGCCCGATTACAACGGTACGTGTATTTTTTCCCTAGGCCATTCTGGTTAAGCGTTTGGAGCAGCAGAATTGCGAAAAATTTTTTGCCTTATCAACCATTTCTTGGCTTCAAACTCCCATATCTCGCGAACGGATTTACCTAACCCAAAAATTCCTGTTGCATCAGAAAGCAGAAACTCGCCCCATTACAACGGTATGCGTATTTTTTCCCTAGTCCAGTCTGGTTAAGCGTTTGGGGCAGCAGAATTGCGAAAAATTTGTTCTCTTCTCAACCATTTCTTAGCTTCCAACTCCCATATCTCGCGAACGGATTGACCTAACCCAAAAATTCCTATTGCATTTGATAGTGGAAACTCGCCCGATTACAACGGTACGTGTATTTTTCCCCTAGGCCATTCTGGTTAAGCGATTGGAGCAGCAGAAGTGCGAAAAATGTGTTGTCTTGTCAACCATTTCTTAGCTTTAAAGTCCCATATCTCGCGAACGGATTAACCTAACCCAAAAATTCCTATTGTAACTGAAAGTAGAAACTCGCCCGATTACAAGGGTATGCGTATTTTTTCCCTTGGCCATTCTGCTTAAGCGTTTGGAGCAGCAGAATTGCGAAAAATTTGTTCTCTTCTCAACCATTTCTTAGCTTCCAACTCCCATATCTCGCGAACGGATTGACCTAACCCAAAAATTCCTATTGCATCTGAAAGTAGAAACTCGCCCGATTACAACGGTACGTGTATTTTTTCCCTAGGCCATTCTGGTTAAGCGTTTGGAGCAGCAGAATTGCGAAAAATTTGTTCTCTTCTCAACCATTTCTTAGCTTCCAACTCCCACATCTCGCGAACGGATTGACCCAACCCAAAAATTCCTATTGCATCTGAAAGTAGAAACTCGCCCGATTACAACGGTACGTGTATTTTTTCACTAGTCCATTCTGGTTAAGCGATTGGAGCAGCAGAATTGCGAAAAATTTGTTCTCTTCTCAACCATTTCTTAGCTTCCAACTCCCACATCTCGCGAACGGATTGACCCAACCCAAAAATTCCTATTGCATCTGAAAGTAGAAACTCGCCCGATTACAACGGTACGTGTATTTTTTCACTAGTCCATTCTGGTTAAGCGTTTGGAGCAGCAGAATTGCGAACAATTTGTTCTCTTCTCAACCATTTCTTGGCTTCAAACTCCCATATCTCGCGAACGGATTGACCTAACCCAAAAATTCCTGTTGCGTCTGAAAGTAGAAACTCGCCCGGTTACAACGGTATGTGTATTTTTTCCCTAGGCCATTCTGGTTAAGTGTTTGGAGCAGCGGAAGTGCGAAAAATTTGTTGTCTCCTCAACCATTTCTTAGCTTCAAACTCCCATACCTCACGAATGGATTGACCTAACCCAAAAATTCCTATTGCATCTGAAAGTAGAAACTCGCCCGATTACAACGGTATGTGTATTTTTTCCCTAGGCCATTCTGGTTAAGCGTTTGGAGCAGCGGAAGTGCGAAAAATTTGTTGTCTCCTCAACCATTTCTTAGCTTCAAACTCCCATATCTCGCGAATGGATTGACCTAACCCAAAAATTCCTATTGCATTTGATAGTAGAAACTCGCCCGATTACAACGGTACGTGTATTTTTCCCCTACGCCATTCTGGTTAAGCGATTGGAGCAGCAGAAGTGCGAAAAATTTGTTGTCTTGACAACCATTTCTTAGCTTCAAAGTCCCATATCTCGCGAACGGATTGACCTAACCCAGAAATTCCTATTGCATCTGAAAGTAGAAACTCGCCCGATTACAACGGTATGTGTATTTTTTCCCTAGGCCATTCTGGTTAAGCGTTTGAAGCAGCAGAATTGCGAAAAATTTTTTGCCTTCTCAACCATTTCTTGGCTTCAAACTCCCATATCTCGCGAACGGATTGACCTAATCCAAAAATTCCTATTGTAACTGAAAGTAGAAACTCGCCCGATTACAACGGTTTGTGTATTTTTTCCCTAGGCCATTCTGGTTAAGCGTTTGGAGCAGCAGAATTGCGAAAAATTTTTTGCCTTATCAACCATTCCTTGGCTTCAAACTCCCATATCTCGCGAACGGATTTACCTAACCCAAAAATTCCTATTGCATCTGAAAGTAGAAACTCGCCCGATTACAACGGTATGTGTATTTTTGCCCTAGGCCATTCTGGTTAAGCGTTTGGAGCAGCAGAATTGCGAAAAATTTTTTGCCTTCTCAACCATTTCTTGGCTTCAAACTCCCATATCTCGCGAACGGATTGACCTAACCCTAAAATTCCTATCGCATCTGAAAGTAGAAACTCGCCCGATTACAACGGTATGTGTATTTTTTCCCTAGTCCATTCTGGTTAAGCGTTTGGAGCAGCAGAATTGCGAACAATTTGTTCTCTTCTCAACCATTTCTTAGCTTCCAACTCCCATACCTCGCGAACGGATTGGCCTAACCCAAAAATTCCTATTGCATTTGATAGTAGAAACTCGCCCGATTACAACGGTATGTGTATTTTTCCCCTAGGCCATTCTGGTTAAGCGATTGGAGCCGCAGAAGTGCGAAAAATTTGTTGTCTTGACAACCATTTCATAGCTTCAAAGTCCCATATCTCGCGAACGGATTGACCTAACCCTAAAATTCCTATCGCATCTGAAAGTAGAAACTCGCCCGATTACAACGGTATGTGTATTTTTTCCCTAGGCCATTCTGGTTAAGCGTTTGGAGCAGCAGAATTGCGAAAAATTTTTTGCCTTCTCAACCATTTCTTAGCTTCAAACTCCCATATCTCGCGAACGGATTGACCTAACCCAAAAATTCCTATTGCATCTGAAAGTAGAAACTCTCCCGATTACAACGGTATGTGTATTTTTTCCCTAGGCCATTCTGGTTAAGCGTTTGAAGCAGCAGAATTGCGAAAAATTTTTTGCCTTCTCAACCATTTCTTGGCTTCAAACTCCCATATCTCGCGAACGGATTGACCTAACCAAAAAATTCCTATTGCATCTGAAAGTAGAAACTCTCCCGTTTACAACGGTATGTGTATTTTTTCCCTAGGCCATTCTGGTTAAGCGTTTGAAGCAGCAGAATTGCGAAAAATTTTTTGCCTTCTCAACCATTCCTTGGCTTCAAACTCCCATATCTCGCGAACGGATTAACCTAACCCAAAAATTCCTATTGTAACTGAAAGTAGAAACTCGCCCGATTACAACGGTATGCGTATTTTTTCCCTAGGCCATTCTGCTTAAGCGTTTGGAGCAGCAGAATTGCGAAAAATTTGTTCTCTTCTCTACCATTTCTTGGCTTCAAACTCCCATATCTCGCGAACGGATTTACCTAACCCACAAATTCCTGTTGCATCAGAAAGCAGAAACTCGCCCGATTACAACGGTATGCGTATTTTTTCCCTAGTCCATTCTGGTTAAGCGTTTGGAGCAGCAGAATCGCGAAAAATTTGTTGTCTTCTCAACCATTTCTTAGATGCAAACTCTCACATCTCGCGAACGGATTGACCTAACCCAAACATTGCTATGGCATTTGAAAGTAGAAACTCGCCCGATTACATCAGTATGTGTATTTTGTCCCTAGGCCATTCGGGTTAAGCGTTTGGAGCAGCAGAAGTGCGAAAAATTTGTTGTCTTCTCAACCATTTCTTAGCTTCAAACAATCATATCTCACGAACGGATTGACCTAACCCAAACATTCCTATGGCATTTGAAAGTAGAAACTCGCCCGATTACAACGGTACGTGTATTTCTCCCCTAGGCCATTCTGGTTAAGCGTTTGAAGCAGCAGAATTGCGAAAAATTTTTTGCCTTCTCAACCATTTCTTGGCTTCAAACTCCCATATCTCGCGAACGGATTGACCTAACCCAAAAATTCCTATTGTAACTGAAAGTAGAAACTTGACCGATTACAACGGTATGCGTATTTTCCCCGTAGGCCATTCTGCTGAAGCGTTTGGAGCAGCAGAATTGCGAAAAATTTGTTCTCTTCTCAACCATTTCTTAGCTTCCAACTCCCATATCTCGCGAACGGATTGACCTAACCCAAAAATTCCTATTGCATTTGATAGTAGAAACTCGCCCGAATACAACGGTATGTGTATTTTTTCCCTAGGCCATTCTGGTTAAACGTTTGGAGCAGCAGAATTGCGAAAAATCTTTTGCCTTCTCAAACATTTCTTGGCTTCAAACTCCCATATCTCGCGAACGGATTGACCTAACCCAAAAATTCCTATTGTAACTGAAAGTAGAAACTCGACCGATTACAACGGTATGCGTATTTTCCCCCTAGGCCAGTCTGCTGAAGCGTTTGGAGCAGCAGAATTGCGAAAAATTTGTTCTCTTCTCAACCATTTCTTGGCTTCAAACTCCCATATCTCGCGAACGGATTGTCCTAACCCAAAAATTCCTATCCCATCTGAAAGTAGAAACTCGCCCGATTACAACGGTATGTGTATTTTTTCCCTAGGCCAGTCTGGTTAAGCGTTTGGAGCAGTAGAATTGCGAAAAATTTTTTGCCTTATCAACCATTTCTTGGCTTCAAACACCCATATCTCGCGAACGGATTTACCTAACCCAAAAATTCCTGTTGCATCTGAAAGTAGAAACTCGCCCGATTACAAAGGTACGTGTATTTTTCCCCTAGTCCATTCTGGTTAAGCGTTTGGAGCAGCAGAATTGTGAACAATTTGTTCTCTTCTCAACCATTTCTTAGCTTCCAACTCCCATATCTCAAGAACGGATTGACCTAAACCAAAAATTCCTATTGCATTTGACAGTAGAAACTCGCCCGAATACAACGGTATGTGTATTTTTCCCTAGGCCATTCTGGTTAAGCGTTTGGAGCAGCAGAATTGCGAAAAATTTTTTGCCTTATCAACCATTTCTTGGCTTCAAACTCCCATATCTCGCGAACGGATTTACCTAACCCAAAAATTCCTGTTGCATCAGAAAGCAGAAACTCGCCCGATTACAACGGTATGCGTATTTTTTCCCTAGTCCATTCTGGTTAAGCTTTGGGGCAGCAGAATTGCGAACAATTTGTTCTCTTCTCAACCATTTCTTAGCTTCCAACTCCCATATCTCGTGAACGGATTGGCCTAACCCAAAAATTCCTATTGCATTTGATAGTGGAAGCTCGCCCGATTACAACGGTACGTGTATTTTTCCCCTAGGCCATTCTGGTTAAGCGATTGGAGCAGCAGAAGTGCGAAAAATTTGTTGTCTTGGCAACCATTTCTTAGATTCAAACTCCCATATCTCGCGAACGGATTGACCTAACCCAAAAATTCCTATTGCATCTGAAAGTAGAAACTCGCCCGATTACAACGGTACGTGTATTTTTCCCCTAGGCCATTCTGGTTAAGCGATTGGAGCAGCAGAAGTGCGAAAAATGTGTTGTCTTGTCAACCATTTCTTAGCTTTAAAGTCCCATATCTCGCGAACGGATTAACCTAACCCAAAAATTCCTATTGTAACTGAAAGTAGAAACTCGCCCGATTACAACGGTATGCGTATTTTTTCCCTAGTCCATTCTGGTTAAGCTTTGGGGCAGCAGAATTGCGAACAATTTGTTCTCTTCTCAACCATTTCTTAGCTTCCAACTCCCATATCTCAAGAACGGATTGACCTAAACCAAAAATTCCTATTGCATTTGACAGTAGAAACTCGCCCGAATACAACGGTATGTGTATTTTTCCCTAGGCCATTCTGGTTAAGCGTTTGGAGCAGCAGAATTGCGAAAAATTTTTTGCCTTATCAACCATTTCTTGGCTTCAAACTCCCATATCTCGCGAACGGATTTACCTAACCCAAAAATTCCTGTTGCATCAGAAAGCAGAAACTCGCCCGATTACAACGGTATGCGTATTTTTTCCCTAGTCCATTCTGGTTAAGCTTTGGGGCAGCAGAATTGCGAACAATTTGTTCTCTTCTCAACCATTTCTTAGCTTCCAACTCCCATATCTCGCGAACGGATTGGCCTAACCCAAAAATTCCTATTGCATTTGATAGTGGAAGCTCGCCCGATTACAACGGTACGTGTATTTTTCCCCTAGGCCATTCTGGTTAAGCGATTGGAGCAGCAGAAGTGCGAAAAATTTGTTGTCTTGGCAACCATTTCTTAGATTCAAACTCCCATATCTCGCGAACGGATTGACCTAACCCAAAAATTCCTATTGCATCTGAAAGTAGAAACTCGCCCGATTACAACGGTACGTGTATTTTTCCCCTAGGCCATTCTGGTTAAGCGATTGGAGCAGCAGAAGTGCGAAAAATGTGTTGTCTTGTCAACCATTTCTTAGCTTTAAAGTCCCATATCTCGCGAACGGATTAACCTAACCCAAAAATTCCTATTGTAACTGAAAGTAGAAACTCGCCCGATTACAAGGGTATGCGTATTTTTTCCCTTGGCCATTCTGCTTAAGCGTTTGGAGCAGCAGAATTGCGAAAAATTTGTTCTCTTCTCAACCATTTCTTAGCTTCCAACTCCCATATCTCGCGAACGGATTGACCTAACCCAAAAATTCCTATTGCATCTGAAAGTAGAAACTCGCCCGATTACAACGGTACGTGTATTTTTTCCCTAGGCCATTCTGGTTAAGCGTTTGGAGCAGCAGAATTGCGAAAAAATTTTTGCCTTATCAACCATTTCTTGGCTTCAAACTCCCATATCTCGCGAACGGATTTACCTAATCCAAAAATTCCTGTTGCATCAGAAAGCAGAAACTCGCCCGATTACAACGGTATGCGTATTTTTTCCCTAGTCCATTCTGGTTAAGCGTTTGGGGCAGCAGAATTGCGAACAATTTGTTCTCTTCTCAACCATTTCTTAGCTTCCAACTCCCATATCTCGCGAACGGATTCACCTAACCCACAAATTCCTATTGCATTTGATAGTGGAAACTCGCCCGGTTACAACGGTACGTGTATTTTTCCCCTAGGCCGTTCTGGTTAAGCGATTGGAGCAGCAGGAGTGCGAAAAATTTGTTGTCTTGACAACCATTTCTTAGATTCAAAGTCCCATATCTCGCGAACGGATTGACCTAACCCAAAAATTCCTATTGCATTTGAAAGTAGAAACTCGCCCGATTACAACGGTACGTGTATTTTTCCCCTAGGCCATTCTGGTTAAGCGATTGGAGCAGCAGAAGTGCGAAAAATTTGTTGTCTTGTCAACCATTTCTTGGCTTCAAACTCCCATATCTCGCGAACGGATTGACCTAACCCAAAAATTCCCATTGCATCTGAAAGTAGAAACTCGCCCGATTACAACGGTATGTGTATTTTTTCCCTAGGCCATTCTGGTTAAGCGTTTGGAGCAGCAGAATTGCGAACAATTTGTTCTCTTCTCAACCATTTCTTACCTTCCAACTCCCATATCTCGCGAACGGATTGACCTAACCCAAAAATTCCTATTGCATTTGAAAGTAGAAACTGGCCCGATTACAACGGTACGTGTATTTTTCCCCTAGGCCATTCTGGTTAAGCGATTGGAGCAGCAGAAGTGCGAAAAATTTGTTGTCTTGTCAACCATTTCTTAGCTTTAAAGTCCCATATCTCGCGAACGGATTAACCTAACCCAAAAACTCCTATTGTAACTGAAAGTAGAAACTCGCCCGATTACAAGGGTATGCGTATTTTTTCCCTTGGCCATTCTGCTTAAGCGTTTGGAGCAGCAGAATTGCGAAAAATTTGTTCTCTTCTCAACCATTTCTTAGCTTCCAACTCCCATATCTCGCGAACGGATTGACCTAACCCAAAAATTCCTATTGCATCTGAAAGTAGAAACTCGCCCGATTACAACGGTACGTGTATTTTTTCCCTAGGCCATTCTGGTTAAGCGTTTGGAGCAGCAGAATTGCGAAAAATTTTTTGCCTTATCAACCATTTCTTGGCTTCAAACTCCCATATCTCGCGAACGGATTTACCTAACCCAAAAATTCCTGTTGCATCAGAAAGCAGAAACTCGCCCGATTACAACGGTATGCGTATTTTTTCCCTAGTCCATTCTGGTTAAGCGTTTGGAGCAGCAGAATTGCGAACAATTTGTTCTCTTCTCAACCATTTCTTAGCTTCCAACTCCCATATCTCGCGAACGGATTGACCTAACCCAAAAATTCCTATTGCATTTGATAGTAAAAACTCGCCCGATTACAACGGTATGCGTAATTTTTCCCTTGGCCATTCTGCTTAAGCGTTTGGAGCAGCAGAATTGCGAAAAATTTGTTCTCTTCTCAACCATTTCTTAGCTTCCAACTCCCATATCTCGCGAACGGATTGACCCAACCCAAAAATTCCTATTGCATCTGAAAGTAGAAACTCGCCTGATTACAACGGTACGTGTATTTTTTCCCTAGTCCATTCTGGTTAAGCGTTTGGAGCAGCAGAATTGCGAACAATTTGTTCTCTTCTCAACCATTTCTTAGCTTCCAACTCCCATATCTCGCGAACGGATTGACCTAACCCAAAAATTCCTATTGCATTTGATAGTGGAAACTCGCCCGATTACAACGGTACGTTTATTTTTCCCCTAGGCCATTCTGGTTAAGCGATTGGAGCAGCAGAAGTGCGAAAAATTTGTTGTCTTGACAACCATTTCTTAGATTCAAAGTCCCATATCTCGTGAACGGATTGACCTAACCCAAAAATTCCTATTGCATCTGAAAGTAGAAACTCGCCCGATTACAACGGTATGTGTATTTTTTCCCTAGGCCATTCTGGTTAAGCGTTTGGAGCAGCAGAATTGCGAACAATTTGTTCTCTTCTCAACCATTTCTTACCTTCCAACTCCCATATCTCGCGAACGGATTGACCTAACCCAAAAATTCCTATTGCATTTGAAAGTAGAAACTGGCCCGATTACAACGGTACGTGTATTTTTCCCCTAGGCCATTCTGGTTAAGCGATTGGAGCAGCAGAAGTGCGAAAAATTTGTTGTCTTGTCAACCATTTCTTAGCTTTAAAGTCCCATATCTCGCGAACGGATTAACCTAACCCAAAAACTCCTATTGTAACTGAAAGTAGAAACTCGCCCGATTACAAGGGTATGCGTATTTTTTCCCTTGGCCATTCTGCTTAAGCGTTTGGAGCAGCAGAATTGCGAAAAATTTGTTCTCTTCTCAACCATTTCTTAGCTTCCAACTCCCATATCTCGCGAACGGATTGACCTAACCCAAAAATTCCTATTGCATCTGAAAGTAGAAACTCGCCCGATTACAACGGTACGTGTATTTTTTCCCTAGGCCATTCTGGTTAAGCGTTTGGAGCAGCAGAATTGCGAAAAATTGTTTGCCTTATCAACCATTTCTTGGCTTCAAACTCCCATATCTCGCGAACGGATTTACCTAACCCAAAAATTCCTGTTGCATTAGAAAGCAGAAACTCGCCCGATTACAACGGTATGCGTATTTTTTCCCTAGTCCATTCTGGTTAAGCGTTTGGAGCAGCAGAATTGCGAACAATTTGTTCTCTTCTCAACCATTTCTTAGCTTCCAACTCCCATATCTCGCGAACGGATTGACCTAACCCAAAAATTCCTATTGCATTTGATAGTAAAAACTCGCCCGATTACAACGGTATGCGTAATTTTTCCCTTGGCCATTCTGCTTAAGCGTTTGGAGCAGCAGAATTGCGAAAAATTTGTTCTCTTCTCAACCATTTCTTAGCTTCCAACTCCCACATCTCGCGAACGGATTGACCCAACCCAAAAATTCCTATTGCATCTGAAAGTAGAAACTCGCCTGATTAGAACGGTACGTGTATTTTTTCCCTAGTCCATTCTGGTTAAGCGTTTGGAGCAGCAGAATTGCGAACAATTTGTTCTCTTCTCAACCATTTCTTAGCTTCCAACTCCCATATCTCGCGAACGGATTGACCTAACCCAAAAATTCCTATTGCATTTGATAGTGGAAACTCGCCCGATTACAACGGTACGTTTATTTTTCCCCTAGGCCATTCTGGTTAAGCGATTGGAGCAGCAGAAGTGCGAAAAATTTGTTGTCTTGACAACCATTTCTTAGATTCAAAGTCCCATATCTCGTGAACGGATTGACCTAACCCAAAAATTCCTATTGCATCTGAAAGTAGAAACTCGCCCGATTACAACGGTATGTGTATTTTTTCCCTAGGCCATTCTGGTTAAGCGTTTGAAGAAGCAGAATTGCGAAAAATTTTTTGCCTTCTCAACCATTTCTTGGCTTCAAACTCCCATATCTCGCGAACGGATTGACCTAATCCAAAAATTCCTATTGTAACTGAAAGTAGAAACTCGCCCGATTACAACGGTTTGTGTATTTTTTCCCTAGGCCATTCTGGTTAAGCTTTTGAAGCAGCAGAATTGCGAAAAATTTTTTGCCTTCTCAACCATTTCTTGGCTTCAAACTCCCATATCTCGCGAATGGATTGACCTAACCCTAAAATTCCTATCGCATCTGAAAGTAGAAACTCGCCCGATTACATCGGTATGTGTATTTTTTCCCTAGGCCATTCTGGTTAAGCGTTTGAAGCAGCAGAATTGCGAAAAATTTTTTGCCTTCTCAACCATTTCTTGGCTTCAAACTCCCATATCTCGCGAACGGATTGACCTATCCCAAAAATTCCTGTTGCATCAGAAAGTAGAAACTCGCCCGATTACAGCGGTATGTGTATTTTTTCCCTAGGATATTCTGGTTAAGCGTTTGGAGCAGCAGAATTGCGAAAAATTTTTTCCATCTCAACCATTTCTTGGCTTCAAACTCCCATATCTCGCGAACAGATTGACCTAACCCAAAAATTCCTATTGCATCTGAAAGTAGAAACTCGCGCGATTACAACGGTACGTGTATTTTCTCCCTAGGCCATTCTGGTTAAGCGTTTGGAGCAGCAGAATTGCGAAAAATTTTTTGCCTTATCAACCATTTCTTGGCTTCAAACACCCATATCTCGCGAACGGATTTACCTAACCCAAAAATTCCTGTTGCATCAGAAAGCAGAAACTCGCCCGATTACAACGGTATGCGTATTTTTTCCCTAGTCCTTTCTGGTTAAGCGTTTGGAGCAGCAGAAATGTGAACAATTTGTTCTCTTCTCAACCATTTCTTAGCTTCCAACTCCCATATCTCGCGAACGGATTGACCTAACCCAAAAATTCCTATTGCATTTGATAGTAGAAACTCGCCCGATAACAACGGTACGTGTATTTTTCCCCTACGCCATTCTGGTTAAGCGATTGGAGCAGCAGAATTGCGAAAAATTTGTTCTCTTCTCAACCATTTCTTAGCTTCCAACTCCCATATCTCGCGAACGGATTGACCCAACCCAAAAATTCCTATTGCATCTGAAAGTAGAAACTCGCCCGATTACAACGGTACGTGTATTTTTTCACTAGTCCATTCTGGTTAAGCGTTTGGAGCAGCAGAATTGCGAACAATTTGTTCTCTTCTCAACCATTTCTTAGCTTCCAACTCCCATATCTCGCGAACGGATTGACCTAACCCAAAAATTCCTATTGCATCTGAAAGTAGAAACTCGCCCGATTACAACGGTTTGTGTATTTTTTCCCTAGGCCATTCTGGTTAAGCTTTTGAAGCAGCAGAATTGCGAAAAATTTTTTGCCTTCTCAACCATTTCTTGGCTTCAAACTCCCATATCTCGCGAATGGATTGACCTAACCCTAAAATTCCTATCGCATCTGAAAGTAGAAACTCGCCCGATTACATCGGTATGTGTATTTTTTCCCTAGGCCATTCTGGTTAAGCGTTTGAAGCAGCAGAATTGCGAAAAATTTTTTGCCTTCTCAACCATTTCTTGGCTTCAAACTCCCATATCTCGCGAACGGATTGACCTATCCCAAAAATTCCTGTTGCATCAGAAAGTAGAAACTCGCCCGATTACAGCGGTATGTGTATTTTTTCCCTAGGATATTCTGGTTAAGCGTTTGGAGCAGCAGAATTGCGAAAAATTTTTTCCATCTCAACCATTTCTTGGCTTCAAACTCCCATATCTCGCGAACAGATTGACCTAACCCAAAAATTCCTATTGCATCTGAAAGTAGAAACTCGCGCGATTACAACGGTACGTGTATTTTCTCCCTAGGCCATTCTGGTTAAGCGTTTGGAGCAGCAGAATTGCGAAAAATTTTTTGCCTTATCAACCATTTCTTGGCTTCAAACACCCATATCTCGCGAACGGATTTACCTAACCCAAAAATTCCTGTTGCATCAGAAAGCAGAAACTCGCCCGATTACAACGGTATGCGTATTTTTTCCCTAGTCCTTTCTGGTTAAGCGTTTGGAGCAGCAGAAATGTGAACAATTTGTTCTCTTCTCAACCATTTCTTAGCTTCCAACTCCCATATCTCGCGAACGGATTGACCTAACCCAAAAATTCCTATTGCATTTGATAGTAGAAACTCGCCCGATAACAACGGTACGTGTATTTTTCCCCTACGCCATTCTGGTTAAGCGATTGGAGCAGCAGAATTGCGAAAAATTTGTTCTCTTCTCAACCATTTCTTAGCTTCCAACTCCCATATCTCGCGAACGGATTGACCCAACCCAAAAATTCCTATTGCATCTGAAAGTAGAAACTCGCCCGATTACAACGGTACGTGTATTTTTTCACTAGTCCATTCTGGTTAAGCGTTTGGAGCAGCAGAATTGCGAACAATTTGTTCTCTTCTCAACCATTTCTTAGCTTCCAACTCCCATATCTCGCGAACGGATTGACCTAACCCAAAAATTCCTATTGCATCTGAAAGTAGAAACTCGCCCGATTACAACGGTACGTGTATTTTTTCCCTAGGCCATTCTGGTTAAGCGTTTGGAGCAGCAGAATTGCGAAAAATTTTTTGCCTTATCAACCATTTCTTGGCTTCAAACTCCCATATCTCGCGAACGGATTTACCTAACCCAAAAATTCCTGTTGCATCAGAAAGCAGAAACTCGCCCGATTACAACGGTATGCGTATTTTTTCCCTAGTCCATTCTGGTTAAGCTTTGGGGCAGCAGAATTGCGAACAATTTGTTCTCTTCTCAACCATTTCTTAGCTTCCAACTCCCATATCTCGCGAACGGATTGGCCTAACCCAAAAATTCCTATTGCATTTGATAGTGGAAGCTCGCCCGATTACAACGGTACGTGTATTTTTCCCCTAGGCCATTCTGGTTAAGCGATTGGAGCAGCAGAAGTGCGAAAAATTTGTTGTCTTGGCAACCATTTCTTAGATTCAAACTCCCATATCTCGCGAACGGATTGACCTAACCCAAAAATTCCTATTGCATCTGAAAGTAGAAACTCGCCCGATTACAACGGTACGTGTATTTTTCCCCTAGGCCATTCTGGTTAAGCGATTGGAGCAGCAGAAGTGCGAAAAATGTGTTGTCTTGTCAACCATTTCTTAGCTTTAAAGTCCCATATCTCGCGAACGGATTAACCTAACCCAAAAATTCCTATTGTAACTGAAAGTAGAAACTCGCCCGATTACAAGGGTATGCGTATTTTTTCCCTTGGCCATTCTGCTTAAGCGTTTGGAGCAGCAGAATTGCGAAAAATTTGTTCTCTTCTCAACCATTTCTTAGCTTCCAACTCCCATATCTCGCGAACGGATTGACCTAACCCAAAAATTCCTATTGCATCTGAAAGTAGAAACTCGCCCGATTACAACGGTACGTGTATTTTTTCCCTAGGCCATTCTGGTTAAGCGTTTGGAGCAGCAGAATTGCGAAAAAATTTTTGCCTTATCAACCATTTCTTGGCTTCAAACTCCCATATCTCGCGAACGGATTTACCTAATCCAAAAATTCCTGTTGCATCAGAAAGCAGAAACTCGCCCGATTACAACGGTATGCGTATTTTTTCCCTAGTCCATTCTGGTTAAGCGTTTGGGGCAGCAGAATTGCGAACAATTTGTTCTCTTCTCAACCATTTCTTAGCTTCCAACTCCCATATCTCGCGAACGGATTCACCTAACCCACAAATTCCTATTGCATTTGATAGTGGAAACTCGCCCGGTTACAACGGTACGTGTATTTTTCCCCTAGGCCGTTCTGGTTAAGCGATTGGAGCAGCAGGAGTGCGAAAAATTTGTTGTCTTGACAACCATTTCTTAGATTCAAAGTCCCATATCTCGCGAACGGATTGACCTAACCCAAAAATTCCTATTGCATTTGAAAGTAGAAACTCGCCCGATTACAACGGTACGTGTATTTTTCCCCTAGGCCATTCTGGTTAAGCGATTGGAGCAGCAGAAGTGCGAAAAATTTGTTGTCTTGTCAACCATTTCTTGGCTTCAAACTCCCATATCTCGCGAACGGATTGACCTAACCCAAAAATTCCCATTGCATCTGAAAGTAGAAACTCGCCCGATTACAACGGTATGTGTATTTTTTCCCTAGGCCATTCTGGTTAAGCGTTTGGAGCAGCAGAATTGCGAACAATTTGTTCTCTTCTCAACCATTTCTTACCTTCCAACTCCCATATCTCGCGAACGGATTGACCTAACCCAAAAATTCCTATTGCATTTGAAAGTAGAAACTGGCCCGATTACAACGGTACGTGTATTTTTCCCCTAGGCCATTCTGGTTAAGCGATTGGAGCAGCAGAAGTGCGAAAAATTTGTTGTCTTGTCAACCATTTCTTAGCTTTAAAGTCCCATATCTCGCGAACGGATTAACCTAACCCAAAAACTCCTATTGTAACTGAAAGTAGAAACTCGCCCGATTACAAGGGTATGCGTATTTTTTCCCTTGGCCATTCTGCTTAAGCGTTTGGAGCAGCAGAATTGCGAAAAATTTGTTCTCTTCTCAACCATTTCTTAGCTTCCAACTCCCATATCTCGCGAACGGATTGACCTAACCCAAAAATTCCTATTGCATCTGAAAGTAGAAACTCGCCCGATTACAACGGTACGTGTATTTTTTCCCTAGGCCATTCTGGTTAAGCGTTTGGAGCAGCAGAATTGCGAAAAATTTTTTGCCTTATCAACCATTTCTTGGCTTCAAACTCCCATATCTCGCGAACGGATTTACCTAACCCAAAAATTCCTGTTGCATCAGAAAGCAGAAACTCGCCCGATTACAACGGTATGCGTATTTTTTCCCTAGTCCATTCTGGTTAAGCGTTTGGAGCAGCAGAATTGCGAACAATTTGTTCTCTTCTCAACCATTTCTTAGCTTCCAACTCCCATATCTCGCGAACGGATTGACCTAACCCAAAAATTCCTATTGCATTTGATAGTAAAAACTCGCCCGATTACAACGGTATGCGTAATTTTTCCCTTGGCCATTCTGCTTAAGCGTTTGGAGCAGCAGAATTGCGAAAAATTTGTTCTCTTCTCAACCATTTCTTAGCTTCCAACTCCCATATCTCGCGAACGGATTGACCCAACCCAAAAATTCCTATTGCATCTGAAAGTAGAAACTCGCCTGATTACAACGGTACGTGTATTTTTTCCCTAGTCCATTCTGGTTAAGCGTTTGGAGCAGCAGAATTGCGAACAATTTGTTCTCTTCTCAACCATTTCTTAGCTTCCAACTCCCATATCTCGCGAACGGATTGACCTAACCCAAAAATTCCTATTGCATTTGATAGTGGAAACTCGCCCGATTACAACGGTACGTTTATTTTTCCCCTAGGCCATTCTGGTTAAGCGATTGGAGCAGCAGAAGTGCGAAAAATTTGTTGTCTTGACAACCATTTCTTAGATTCAAAGTCCCATATCTCGTGAACGGATTGACCTAACCCAAAAATTCCTATTGCATCTGAAAGTAGAAACTCGCCCGATTACAACGGTATGTGTATTTTTTCCCTAGGCCATTCTGGTTAAGCGTTTGGAGCAGCAGAATTGCGAACAATTTGTTCTCTTCTCAACCATTTCTTACCTTCCAACTCCCATATCTCGCGAACGGATTGACCTAACCCAAAAATTCCTATTGCATTTGAAAGTAGAAACTGGCCCGATTACAACGGTACGTGTATTTTTCCCCTAGGCCATTCTGGTTAAGCGATTGGAGCAGCAGAAGTGCGAAAAATTTGTTGTCTTGTCAACCATTTCTTAGCTTTAAAGTCCCATATCTCGCGAACGGATTAACCTAACCCAAAAACTCCTATTGTAACTGAAAGTAGAAACTCGCCCGATTACAAGGGTATGCGTATTTTTTCCCTTGGCCATTCTGCTTAAGCGTTTGGAGCAGCAGAATTGCGAAAAATTTGTTCTCTTCTCAACCATTTCTTAGCTTCCAACTCCCATATCTCGCGAACGGATTGACCTAACCCAAAAATTCCTATTGCATCTGAAAGTAGAAACTCGCCCGATTACAACGGTACGTGTATTTTTTCCCTAGGCCATTCTGGTTAAGCGTTTGGAGCAGCAGAATTGCGAAAAATTGTTTGCCTTATCAACCATTTCTTGGCTTCAAACTCCCATATCTCGCGAACGGATTTACCTAACCCAAAAATTCCTGTTGCATTAGAAAGCAGAAACTCGCCCGATTACAACGGTATGCGTATTTTTTCCCTAGTCCATTCTGGTTAAGCGTTTGGAGCAGCAGAATTGCGAACAATTTGTTCTCTTCTCAACCATTTCTTAGCTTCCAACTCCCATATCTCGCGAACGGATTGACCTAACCCAAAAATTCCTATTGCATTTGATAGTAAAAACTCGCCCGATTACAACGGTATGCGTAATTTTTCCCTTGGCCATTCTGCTTAAGCGTTTGGAGCAGCAGAATTGCGAAAAATTTGTTCTCTTCTCAACCATTTCTTAGCTTCCAACTCCCACATCTCGCGAACGGATTGACCCAACCCAAAAATTCCTATTGCATCTGAAAGTAGAAACTCGCCTGATTAGAACGGTACGTGTATTTTTTCCCTAGTCCATTCTGGTTAAGCGTTTGGAGCAGCAGAATTGCGAACAATTTGTTCTCTTCTCAACCATTTCTTAGCTTCCAACTCCCATATCTCGCGAACGGATTGACCTAACCCAAAAATTCCTATTGCATTTGATAGTGGAAACTCGCCCGATTACAACGGTACGTTTATTTTTCCCCTAGGCCATTCTGGTTAAGCGATTGGAGCAGCAGAAGTGCGAAAAATTTGTTGTCTTGACAACCATTTCTTAGATTCAAAGTCCCATATCTCGTGAACGGATTGACCTAACCCAAAAATTCCTATTGCATCTGAAAGTAGAAACTCGCCCGATTACAACGGTATGTGTATTTTTTCCCTAGGCCATTCTGGTTAAGCGTTTGAAGAAGCAGAATTGCGAAAAATTTTTTGCCTTCTCAACCATTTCTTGCTTCAAACTCCCATATCTCGCGAACGGATTGACCTAATCCAAAAATTCCTATTGTAACTGAAAGTAGAAACTCGCCCGATTACAACGGTTTGTGTATTTTTTCCCTAGGCCATTCTGGTTAAGCTTTTGAAGCAGCAGAATTGCGAAAAATTTTTTGCCTTCTCAACCATTTCTTGGCTTCAAACTCCCATATCTCGCGAATGGATTGACCTAACCCTAAAATTCCTATCGCATCTGAAAGTAGAAACTCGCCCGATTACATCGGTATGTGTATTTTTTCCCTAGGCCATTCTGGTTAAGCGTTTGAAGCAGCAGAATTGCGAAAAATTTTTTGCCTTCTCAACCATTTCTTGGCTTCAAACTCCCATATCTCGCGAACGGATTGACCTATCCCAAAAATTCCTGTTGCATCAGAAAGTAGAAACTCGCCCGATTACAGCGGTATGTGTATTTTTTCCCTAGGATATTCTGGTTAAGCGTTTGGAGCAGCAGAATTGCGAAAAATTTTTTCCATCTCAACCATTTCTTGGCTTCAAACTCCCATATCTCGCGAACAGATTGACCTAACCCAAAAATTCCTATTGCATCTGAAAGTAGAAACTCGCGCGATTACAACGGTACGTGTATTTTCTCCCTAGGCCATTCTGGTTAAGCGTTTGGAGCAGCAGAATTGCGAAAAATTTTTTGCCTTATCAACCATTTCTTGGCTTCAAACACCCATATCTCGCGAACGGATTTACCTAACCCAAAAATTCCTGTTGCATCAGAAAGCAGAAACTCGCCCGATTACAACGGTATGCGTATTTTTTCCCTAGTCCTTTCTGGTTAAGCGTTTGGAGCAGCAGAAATGTGAACAATTTGTTCTCTTCTCAACCATTTCTTAGCTTCCAACTCCCATATCTCGCGAACGGATTGACCTAACCCAAAAATTCCTATTGCATTTGATAGTAGAAACTCGCCCGATAACAACGGTACGTGTATTTTTCCCCTACGCCATTCTGGTTAAGCGATTGGAGCAGCAGAATTGCGAAAAATTTGTTCTCTTCTCAACCATTTCTTAGCTTCCAACTCCCATATCTCGCGAACGGATTGACCCAACCCAAAAATTCCTATTGCATCTGAAAGTAGAAACTCGCCCGATTACAACGGTACGTGTATTTTTTCACTAGTCCATTCTGGTTAAGCGTTTGGAGCAGCAGAATTGCGAACAATTTGTTCTCTTCTCAACCATTTCTTAGCTTCCAACTCCCATATCTCGCGAACGGATTGACCTAACCCAAAAATTCCTATTGCATCTGAAAGTAGAAACTCGCTCGATTACAACGGTTTGTGTATTTTTTCCCTAGGCCATTCTGGTTAAGCTTTTGAAGCAGCAGAATTGCGAAAAATTTTTTGCCTTCTCAACCATTTCTTGGCTTCAAACTCCCATATCTCGCGAATGGATTGACCTAACCCTAAAATTCCTATCGCATCTGAAAGTAGAAACTCGCCCGATTACATCGGTATGTGTATTTTTTCCCTAGGCCATTCTGGTTAAGCGTTTGAAGCAGCAGAATTGCGAAAAATTTTTTGCCTTCTCAACCATTTCTTGGCTTCAAACTCCCATATCTCGCGAACGGATTGACCTATCCCAAAAATTCCTGTTGCATCAGAAAGTAGAAACTCGCCCGATTACAGCGGTATGTGTATTTTTTCCCTAGGATATTCTGGTTAAGCGTTTGGAGCAGCAGAATTGCGAAAAATTTTTTCCATCTCAACCATTTCTTGGCTTCAAACTCCCATATCTCGCGAACAGATTGACCTAACCCAAAAATTCCTATTGCATCTGAAAGTAGAAACTCGCGCGATTACAACGGTACGTGTATTTTCTCCCTAGGCCATTCTGGTTAAGCGTTTGGAGCAGCAGAATTGCGAAAAATTTTTTGCCTTATCAACCATTTCTTGGCTTCAAACACCCATATCTCGCGAACGGATTTACCTAACCCAAAAATTCCTGTTGCATCAGAAAGCAGAAACTCGCCCGATTACAACGGTATGCGTATTTTTTCCCTAGTCCTTTCTGGTTAAGCGTTTGGAGCAGCAGAAATGTGAACAATTTGTTCTCTTCTCAACCATTTCTTAGCTTCCAACTCCCATATCTCGCGAACGGATTGACCTAACCCAAAAATTCCTATTGCATTTGATAGTAGAAACTCGCCCGATAACAACGGTACGTGTATTTTTCCCCTACGCCATTCTGGTTAAGCGATTGGAGCAGCAGAATTGCGAAAAATTTGTTCTCTTCTCAACCATTTCTTAGCTTCCAACTCCCATATCTCGCGAACGGATTGACCCAACCCAAAAATTCCTATTGCATCTGAAAGTAGAAACTCGCCCGATTACAACGGTACGTGTATTTTTTCACTAGTCCATTCTGGTTAAGCGTTTGGAGCAGCAGAATTGCGAACAATTTGTTCTCTTCTCAACCATTTCTTAGCTTCCAACTCCCATATCTCGCGAACGGATTGACCTAACCCAAAAATTCCTATTGCATCTGAAAGTAGAAACTCGCCCGATTACAACGGTACGTGTATTTTTTCCCTAGGCCATTCTGGTTAAGCGTTTGGAGCAGCAGAATTGCGAAAAATTTTTTGCCTTATCAACCATTTCTTGGCTTCAAACTCCCATATCTCGCGAACGGATTTACCTAACCCAAAAATTCCTGTTGCATCAGAAAGCAGAAACTCGCCCGATTACAACGGTATGCGTATTTTTTCCCTAGTCCATTCTGGTTAAGCGTTTGGAGCAGCAGAATTGCGAACAATTTGTTCTCTTCTCAACCATTTCTTAGCTTCCAACTCCCATATCTCGCGAACGGATTGACCTAACCCAAAAATTCCTATTGCATTTGATAGTAAAAACTCGCCCGATTACAACGGTATGCGTAATTTTTCCCTTGGCCATTCTGCTTAAGCGTTTGGAGCAGCAGAATTGCGAAAAATTTGTTCTCTTCTCAACCATTTCTTAGCTTCCAACTCCCATATCTCGCGAACGGATTGACCCAACCCAAAAATTCCTATTGCATCTGAAAGTAGAAACTCGCCTGATTACAACGGTACGTGTATTTTTTCCCTAGTCCATTCTGGTTAAGCGTTTGGAGCAGCAGAATTGCGAACAATTTGTTCTCTTCTCAACCATTTCTTAGCTTCCAACTCCCATATCTCGCGAACGGATTGACCTAACCCAAAAATTCCTATTGCATTTGATAGTGGAAACTCGCCCGATTACAACGGTACGTTTATTTTTCCCCTAGGCCATTCTGGTTAAGCGATTGGAGCAGCAGAAGTGCGAAAAATTTGTTGTCTTGACAACCATTTCTTAGATTCAAAGTCCCATATCTCGTGAACGGATTGACCTAACCCAAAAATTCCTATTGCATCTGAAAGTAGAAACTCGCCCGATTACAACGGTATGTGTATTTTTTCCCTAGGCCATTCTGGTTAAGCGTTTGGAGCAGCAGAATTGCGAACAATTTGTTCTCTTCTCAACCATTTCTTACCTTCCAACTCCCATATCTCGCGAACGGATTGACCTAACCCAAAATTCCTATTGCATTTGAAAGTAGAAACTGGCCCGATTACAACGGTACGTGTATTTTTCCCCTAGGCCATTCTGGTTAAGCGATTGGAGCAGCAGAAGTGCGAAAAATTTGTTGTCTTGTCAACCATTTCTTAGCTTTAAAGTCCCATATCTCGCGAACGGATTAACCTAACCCAAAAACTCCTATTGTAACTGAAAGTAGAAACTCGCCCGATTACAAGGGTATGCGTATTTTTTCCCTTGGCCATTCTGCTTAAGCGTTTGGAGCAGCAGAATTGCGAAAAATTTGTTCTCATCTCAACCATTTCTTAGCTTCCAACTCCCATATCTCGCGAACGGATTGACCTAACCCAAAAATTCCTATTGCATCTGAAAGTAGAAACTCGCCCGATTACAACGGTACGTGTATTTTTTCCCTAGGCCATTCTGGTTAAGCGTTTGGAGCAGCAGAATTGCGAAAAATTTTTTGCCTTACCAACCATTTCTTGGCTTCAAACTCCCATATCTCGCGAACGGATTTACCTAACCCAAAAATTCCTGTTGCATCAGAAAGCAGAAACTCGCCCGATTACAACGGTATGCGTATTTTTTCCCTAGTCCATTCTGGTTAAGCGTTTGGAGCAGCAGAATTGCGAACAATTTGTTCTCTTCTCAACCATTTCTTAGCTTCCAACTCCCATATCTCGCGAACGGATTGACCTAACCCAAAAATTCCTATTGCATTTGATAGTAAAAACTCGCCCGATTACAACGGTATGCGTAATTTTTCCCTTGGCCATTCTGCTTAAGCGTTTGGAGCAGCAGAATTGCGAAAAATTTGTTCTCTTCTCAACCATTTCTTAGCTTCCAACTCCCACATCTCGCGAACGGATTGACCCAACCCAAAAATTCCTATTGCATCTGAAAGTAGAAACTCGCCTGATTACAACGGTACGTGTATTTTTTCCCTAGTCCATTCTGGTTAAGCGTTTGGAGCAGCAGAATTGCGAACAATTTGTTCTCTTCTCAACCATTTCTTAGCTTCCAACTCCCATATCTCGCGAACGGATTGACCTAACCCAAAAATTCCTATTGCATTTGATAGTGGAAACTCGCCCGATTACAACGGTACGTTTATTTTTCCCCTAGGCCATTCTGGTTAAGCGATTGGAGCAGCAGAAGTGCGAAAAATTTGTTGTCTTGACAACCATTTCTTAGATTCAAAGTCCCATATCTCGTGAACGGATTGACCTAACCCAAAAATTCCTATTGCATCTGAAAGTAGAAACTCGCCCGATTACAACGGTATGTGTATTTTTTCCCTAGGCCATTCTGGTTAAGCGTTTGAAGCAGCAGAATTGCGAAAAATTTTTTGCCTTCTCAACCATTTCTTGGCTTCAAACTCCCATATCTCGCGAACGGATTGACCTAATCCAAAAATTCCTATTGTAACTGAAAGTAGAAACTCGCCCGATTACAACGGTTTGTGTATTTTTTCCCTAGGCCATTCTGGTTAAGCTTTTGAAGCAGCAGAATTGCGAAAAATTTTTTGCCTTCTCAACCATTTCTTGGCTTCAAACTCCCATATCTCGCGAACGGATTGACCTATCCCAAAAATTCCTGTTCCATCAGAAAGTAGAAACTCGCCCGATTACAGCGGTATGTGTATTTTTTCCCTAGGATATTCTGGTTAAGCGTTTGGAGCAGCAGAATTGCGAAAAATTTTTTCCATCTCAACCATTTCTTGGCTTCAAACTCCCATATCTCGCGAACAGATTGACCTAACCCAAAAATTCCTATTGCATCTGAAAGTAGAAACTCGCGCGATTACAACGGTACGTGTATTTTCTCCCTAGGCCATTCTGGTTAAGCGTTTGGAGCAGCAGAATTGCGAAAAATTTTTTGCCTTATCAACCATTTCTTGGCTTCAAACACCCATATCTCGCGAACGGATTTACCTAACCCAAAAATTCCTGTTGCATCAGAAAGCAGAAACTCGCCCGATTACAACGGTATGCGTATTTTTTCCCTAGTCCTTTCTGGTTAAGCGTTTGGAGCAGCAGAAATGTGAACAATTTGTTCTCTTCTCAACCATTTCTTAGCTTCCAACTCCCATATCTCGCGAACGGATTGACCTAATCCAAAAATTCCTATTGCATTTGATAGTAGAAACTCGCCCGATAACAACGGTACGTGTATTTTTCCCCTACGCCATTCTGGTTAAGCGATTGGAGCAGCAGAATTGCGAAAAATTTGTTCTCTTCTCAACCATTTCTTAGCTTCCAACTCCCATATCTCGCGAACGGATTGACCCAACCCAAAAATTCCTATTGCATCTGAAAGTAGAAACTCGCCCGATTACAACGGTACGTGTATTTTTTCACTAGTCCATTCTGGTTAAGCGTTTGGAGCAGCAGAATTGCGAACAATTTGTTCTCTTCTCAACCATTTCTTAGCTTCCAACTCCCATATCTCGCGAACGGATTGACCTAACCCAAAAATTCCTATTGCATTTGATAGTGGAAACTCGCCCGATTACAACGGTACGTTTATTTTTCCCCTAGGCCATTCTGGTTAAGCGATTGGAGCAGCAGAAGTGCGAAAAATTTGTGGTCTTGACAACCATTTCTTAGATTCAGAGTCCCATATCTCGTGAACGGATTGACTTAACCCAAAAATTCCTATTGCATCTGAAAGTAGAAACTCGCCCGATTACAACGGTATGTGTATTTTTTCCCTAGGCCATTCTGGTTAAGCGTTTGAAGCAGCAGAATTGCGAAAAATTTTTTGCCTTCTCAACCATTTCTTGGCTTCAAACTCCCATATCTCGCGAACGGATTGACCTAACCCTAAAATTCCTATCGCATCTGAAAGTAGAAACTCGCCCGATTACATCGGTATGTGTATTTTTTCCCTAGGCCATTCTGGTTAAGCGTTTGAAGCAGCAGAATTGCGAAAAATTTTTTGCCTTCTCAACCATTTCTTGGCTTCAAACTCCCATATCTCGCGAACGGATTGACCTATCCCAAAAATTCCTGTTGCATCAGAAAGTAGAAACTCGCCCGATTACAGCGGTATGTGTATTTTTTCCCTAGGGTATTCTGGTTAAGCGTTTGGAGCAGCAGAATTGCGAAAAATTTTTTCCACCTCAACCATTTCTTGGCTTCAAACTCCCATATCTCGCGAACAGATTGACCTAACCCAAAACTTCCTATTGCATCTGAAAGTAGAAACTCGCCCGATTACAACGGTACGTGCATTTTTTCCCTAGTCCATTCTGGTTAAGCGTTTGGAGCAGCAGAATTGCGAACAATTTGTTCTCTTCTCAACCATTTCTTAGCTTCCAACTCCCATATCTCGCGAACGGATTGACCTAACCCAAAAATTCCTATTGCATTTGATAGTAGAAACTCGCCCGATTACAACGGTACGTGTATTTTTCCCCTACGCCATTCTGGTTAAGCGATTGGAGCAGCAGAATTGCGAAAAATTTGTTCTCTTCTCAACCATTTCTTAGCTTCCAACTCCCATATCTCGCGAACGGATTGACCCAACCCAAAAATTCCTATTGCATCTGAAAGTAGAAACTCGCCCGATTACAACGGTACGTGTATTTTTTCACTAGTCCATTCTGGTTAAGCGTTTGGAGCAGCAGAATTGCGAACAATTTGTTCTCTTCTCAACCATTTCTTAGCTTCCAACTCCCATATCTCGCGAACGGATTGACCTAACCCAAAAATTCCTATTGCATTTGATAGTGGAAACTCGCCCGATTACAACGGTACGTTTATTTTTCCCCTAGGCCATTCTGGTTAAGCGATTGGAGCAGCAGAAGTGCGAAAAATTTGTGGTCTTGACAACCATTTATTAGATTCAAAGTCCCATATCTCGTGAACGGATTGACCTAACCCAAAAATTCCTATTGCATCTGAAAGTAGAAACTCGCCCGATTACAACGGTATGTGTATTTTTTCCCTAGGCCATTCTGGTTAAGCGTTTGAAGCAGCAGAATTGCGAAAAATTTTTTGCCTTCTCAACCATTTCTTGGCTTCAAACTCCCATATCTCGCGAACGGATTGACCTAACCCTAAAATTCCTATCGCATCTGAAAGTAGAAACTCGCCCGATTACATCGGTATGTGTATTTTTTCCCTAGGCCATTCTGGTTAAGCGTTTGAAGCAGCAGAATTGCGAAAAATTTTTTGCCTTCTCAACCATTTCTTGGCTTCAAACTCCCATATCTCGCGAACGGATTGACCTATCCCAAAAATTCCTGTTGCATCAGAAAGTAGAAACTCGCCCGATTACAGCGGTATGTGTATTTTTTCCCTAGGGTATTCTGGTTAAGCGTTTGGAGCAGCAGAATTGCGAAAAATTTTTTCCACCTCAACCATTTCTTGGCTTCAAACTCCCATATCTCGCGAACAGATTGACCTAACCCAAAACTTCCTATTGCATCTGAAAGTAGAAACTCGCCCGATTACAACGGTACGTGTATTTTCTCCCTAGGCCATTCTGGTTAAGCGTTTGGAGCAGCAGAATTGCGAAAAATTTTTTGCCTTATCAACCATTTCTTGGCTTCAAACTCCCATATCTCGCGAACGGATTTACCTAACCCAAAAATTCCTGTTGCATCAGAAAGCAGAAACTCGCCCGATTACAACGGTATGCGTATTTTTTCCCTAGTCCTTTCTGGTTAAGCGTTTGGAGCAGCAGAAATGTGAACAATTTGTTCTCTTCTCAACCATTTCTTAGCTTCCAACTCCCATATCTCGCGAACGGATTGACCTAACCCAAAAATTCCTATTGCATTTGATAGTAGAAACTCGCCCGATTACAACGGTACGTGTATTTTTCCCCTACGCCATTCTGGTTAAGCGATTGGAGCAGCAGAAGTGCGAAAAATTTGTTGTCTTGACAACCATTTCGTAGCTTCAAAGTCCCATATCTCGCGAACGGATTGACCTAACCCAAAAATTCCTATTGCATCTGAAAGTAGAAACTCGCCCGATTACAACGGTATGTGCATTTTTTCCCTAGTCCATTCTGGTTAAGCGTTTGGAGCAGCAGAATTGCGAACAATTTGTTCTCTTCTCAACCATTTCTTAGCTTCCAACTCCCATATCTCGCGAACGGATTGACCTAACCCAAAAATTCCTATTGCATTTGATAGTAGAAACTCGCCCGATTACAACGGTACGTGTATTTTTCCCCTACGCCATTCTGGTTAAGCGATTGGAGCAGCAGAATTGCGAAAAATTTGTTCTCTTCTCAACCATTTCTTAGCTTCCAACTCCCATATCTCGCGAACGGATTGACCCAACCCAAAAATTCCTATTGCATCTGAAAGTAGAAACTCGCCCGATTACAACGGTACGTGTATTTTTTCACTAGTCCATTCTGGTTAAGCGTTTGGAGCAGCAGAATTGCGAACAATTTGTTCTCTTCTCAACCATTTCTTAGCTTCCAACTCCCATATCTCGCGAACGGATTGACCTAACCCAAAAATTCCTATTGCATTTGATAGTGGAAACTCGCCCGATTACAACGGTACGTTTATTTTTCCCCTAGGCCATTCTGGTTAAGCGATTGGAGCAGCAGAAGTGCGAAAAATTTGTGGTCTTGACAACCATTTCTTAGATTCAAAGTCCCATATCTCGTGAACGGATTGACCTAACCCAAAAATTCCTGTTGCATCTGAAAGTAGAAACTCGCCCGATTACAACGGTATGTGTATTTTTCCCCTAGGCCATTCTGGTTAAGCGATTGGAGCAGCAGAAGTGCGAAAAATTTGTGGTCTTGACAACCATTTCTTAGATTCAAAGTCCCATATCTCGTGAACGGATTGACCTAACCCAAAAATTCCTATTGCATCTGAAAGTAGAAACTCGCCCGATTACAACGGTATGTGTATTTTTTCCCTAGGCCATTCTGGTTAAGCGTTTGAAGCAGCAGAATTGCGAAAAATTTTTTGCCTTCTCAACCATTTCTTGGCTTCAAACTCCCATATCTCGCGAACGGATTGACCTAACCCTAAAATTCCTATCGCATCTGAAAGTAGAAACTCGCCCGATTACATCGGTATGTGTATTTTTTCCCTAGGACATTCTGGTTAAGCGTTTGAAGCAGCAGAATTGCGAAAAATTTTTTGCCTTCTCAACCATTTCTTGGCTTCAAACTCCCATATCTCGCGAACGGATTGACCTATCCCAAAAATTCCTGTTGCATCAGAAAGTAGAAACTCGCCCGATTACAGCGGTATGTGTATTTTTTCCCTAGGGTATTCTGGTTAAGCGTTTGGAGCAGCAGAATTGCGAAAAATTTTTTCCACCTCAACCATTTCTTGGCTTCAAACTCCCATATCTCGCGAACAGATTGACCTAACCCAAAACTTCCTATTGCATCTGAAAGTAGAAACTCGCCCGATTACAACGGTACGTGCATTTTTTCCCTAGTCCATTCTGGTTAAGCGTTTGGAGCAGCAGAATTGCGAACAATTTGTTCTCTTCTCAACCATTTCTTAGCTTCCAACTCCCATATCTCGCGAACGGATTGACCTAACCCAAAAATTCCTATTGCATTTGATAGTAGAAACTCGCCCGATTACAACGGTACGTGTATTTTTCCCCTACGCCATTCTGGTTAAGCGATTGGAGCAGCAGAATTGCGAAAAATTTGTTCTCTTCTCAACCATTTCTTAGCTTCCAACTCCCATATCTCGCGAACGGATTGACCCAACCCAAAAATTCCTATTGCATCTGAAAGTAGAAACTCGCCCGATTACAACGGTACGTGTATTTTTTCACTAGTCCATTCTGGTTAAGCGTTTGGAGCAGCAGAATTGCGAACAATTTGTTCTCTTCTCAACCATTTCTTAGCTTCCAACTCCCATATCTCGCGAACGGATTGACCTAACCCAAAAATTCCTATTGCATTTGATAGTGGAAACTCGCCCGATTACAACGGTACGTTTATTTTTCCCCTAGGCCATTCTGGTTAAGCGATTGGAGCAGCAGAAGTGCGAAAAATTTGTGGTCTTGACAACCATTTCTTAGATTCAAAGTCCCATATCTCGTGAACGGATTGACCTAACCCAAAAATTCCTATTGCATCTGAAAGTAGAAACTCGCCCGATTACAACGGTATGTGTATTTTTTCCCTAGGCCATTCTGGTTAAGCGTTTGAAGCAGCAGAATTGCGAAAAATTTTTTGCCTTCTCAACCATTTCTTGGCTTCAAACTCCCATATCTCGCGAACGGATTGACCTAACCCTAAAATTCCTATCGCATCTGAAAGTAGAAACTCGCCCGATTACATCGGTATGTGTATTTTTTCCCTAGGCCATTCTGGTTAAGCGTTTGAAGCAGCAGAATTGCGAAAAATTTTTTGCCTTCTCAACCATTTCTTGGCTTCAAACTCCCATATCTCGCGAACGGATTGACCTATCCCAAAAATTCCTGTTGCATCAGAAAGTAGAAACTCGCCCGATTACAGCGGTATGTGTATTTTTTCCCTAGGGTATTCTGGTTAAGCGTTTGGAGCAGCAGAATTGCGAAAAATTTTTTCCACCTCAACCATTTCTTGGCTTCAAACTCCCATATCTCGCGAACAGATTGACCTAACCCAAAACTTCCTATTGCATCTGAAAGTAGAAACTCGCCCGATTACAACGGTACGTGTATTTTCTCCCTAGGCCATTCTGGTTAAGCGTTTGGAGCAGCAGAATTGCGAAAAATTTTTTGCCTTATCAACCATTTCTTGGCTTCAAACTCCCATATCTCGCGAACGGATTTACCTAACCCAAAAATTCCTGTTGCATCAGAAAGCAGAAACTCGCCCGATTACAACGGTATGCGTATTTTTTCCCTAGTCCTTTCTGGTTAAGCGTTTGGAGCAGCAGAAATGTGAACAATTTGTTCTCTTCTCAACCATTTCTTAGCTTCCAACTCCCATATCTCGCGAACGGATTGACCTAACCCAAAAATTCCTATTGCATTTGATAGTAGAAACTCGCCCGATTACAACGGTACGTGTATTTTTCCCCTACGCCATTCTGGTTAAGCGATTGGAGCAGCAGAAGTGCGAAAAATTTGTTGTCTTGACAACCATTTCGTAGCTTCAAAGTCCCATATCTCGCGAACGGATTGACCTAACCCAAAAATTCCTATTGCATCTGAAAGTAGAAACTCGCCCGATTACAACGGTATGTGCATTTTTTCCCTAGTCCATTCTGGTTAAGCGTTTGGAGCAGCAGAATTGCGAACAATTTGTTCTCTTCTCAACCATTTCTTAGCTTCCAACTCCCATATCTCGCGAACGGATTGACCTAACCCAAAAATTCCTATTGCATTTGATAGTAGAAACTCGCCCGATTACAACGGTACGTGTATTTTTCCCCTACGCCATTCTGGTTAAGCGATTGGAGCAGCAGAATTGCGAAAAATTTGTTCTCTTCTCAACCATTTCTTAGCTTCCAACTCCCATATCTCGCGAACGGATTGACCCAACCCAAAAATTCCTATTGCATCTGAAAGTAGAAACTCGCCCGATTACAACGGTACGTGTATTTTTTCACTAGTCCATTCTGGTTAAGCGTTTGGAGCAGCAGAATTGCGAACAATTTGTTCTCTTCTCAACCATTTCTTAGCTTCCAACTCCCATATCTCGCGAACGGATTGACCTAACCCAAAAATTCCTATTGCATTTGATAGTGGAAACTCGCCCGATTACAACGGTACGTTTATTTTTCCCCTAGGCCATTCTGGTTAAGCGATTGGAGCAGCAGAAGTGCGAAAAATTTGTGGTCTTGACAACCATTTCTTAGATTCAAAGTCCCATATCTCGTGAACGGATTGACCTAACCCAAAAATTCCTGTTGCATCTGAAAGTAGAAACTCGCCCGATTACAACGGTATGTGTATTTTTCCCCTAGGCCATTCTGGTTAAGCGATTGGAGCAGCAGAAGTGCGAAAAATTTGTGGTCTTGACAACCATTTCTTAGATTCAAAGTCCCATATCTCGTGAACGGATTGACCTAACCCAAAAATTCCTATTGCATCTGAAAGTAGAAACTCGCCCGATTACAACGGTATGTGTATTTTTTCCCTAGGCCATTCTGGTTAAGCGTTTGAAGCAGCAGAATTGCGAAAAATTTTTTGCCTTCTCATCCATTTCTTGGCTTCAAACTCCCATATCTCGCGAACGGATTGACCTAACCCTAAAATTCCTATCGCATCTGAAAGTAGAAACTCGCCCGATTACATCGGTATGTGTATTTTTTCCCTAGGACATTCTGGTTAAGCGTTTGAAGCAGCAGAATTGCGAAAAATTTTTTGCCTTCTCAACCATTTCTTGGCTTCAAACTCCCATATCTCGCGAACGGATTGACCTATCCCAAAAATTCCTGTTGCATCAGAAAGTAGAAACTCGCCCGATTACAGCGGTATGTGTATTTTTTCCCTAGGGTATTCTGGTTAAGCGTTTGGAGCAGCAGAATTGCGAAAAATTTTTTCCACCTCAACCATTTCTTGGCTTCAAACTCCCATATCTCGCGAACAGATTGACCTAACCCAAAACTTCCTATTGCATCTGAAAGTAGAAACTCGCCCGATTACAACGGTACGTGCATTTTTTCCCTAGTCCATTCTGGTTAAGCGTTTGGAGCAGCAGAATTGCGAACAATTTGTTCTCTTCTCAACCATTTCTTAGCTTCCAACTCCCATATCTCGCGAACGGATTGACCTAACCCAAAAATTCCTATTGCATTTGATAGTAGAAACTCGCCCGATTACAACGGTACGTGTATTTTTCCCCTACGCCATTCTGGTTAAGCGATTGGAGCAGCAGAATTGCGAAAAATTTGTTCTCTTCTCAACCATTTCTTAGCTTCCAACTCCCATATCTCGCGAACGGATTGACCCAACCCAAAAATTCCTATTGCATCTGAAAGTAGAAACTCGCCCGATTACAACGGTACGTGTATTTTTTCACTAGTCCATTCTGGTTAAGCGTTTGGAGCAGCAGAATTGCGAACAATTTGTTCTCTTCTCAACCATTTCTTAGCTTCCAACTCCCATATCTCGCGAACGGATTGACCTAACCCTAAAATTCCTATCGCATCTGAAAGTAGAAACTCGCCCGATTACATCGGTATGTGTATTTTTTCCCTAGGCCATTCTGGTTAAGCGTTTGAAGCAGCAGAATTGCGAAAAATTTTTTGCCTTCTCAACCATTTCTTGGCTTCAAACTCCCATATCTCGCGAACGGATTGACCTAACCCTAAAATTCCTATCGCATCTGAAAGTAGAAACTCGCCCGATTACATCGGTATGTGTATTTTTTCCCTAGGCCATTCTGGTTAAGCGTTTGAAGCAGCAGAATTGCGAAAAATTTTTTGCCTTCTCAACCATTTCTTGGCTTCAAACTCCCATATCTCGCGAACGGATTGACCTATCCCAAAAATTCCTGTTGCATCAGAAAGTAGAAACTCGCCCGATTACAGCGGTATGTGTATTTTTTCCCTAGGGTATTCTGGTTAAGCGTTTGGAGCAGCAGAATTGCGAAAAATTTTTTCCACCTCAACCATTTCTTGGCTTCAAACTCCCATATCTCGCGAACAGATTGACCTAACCCAAAACTTCCTATTGCATCTGAAAGTAGAAACTCGCCCGATTACAACGGTACGTGTATTTTCTCCCTAGGCCATTCTGGTTAAGCGTTTGGAGCAGCAGAATTGCGAAAAATTTTTTGCCTTATCAACCATTTCTTGGCTTCAAACTCCCATATCTCGCGAACGGATTTACCTAACCCAAAAATTCCTGTTGCATCAGAAAGCAGAAACTCGCCCGATTACAACGGTATGCGTATTTTTTCCCTAGTCCTTTCTGGTTAAGCGTTTGGAGCAGCAGAAATGTGAACAATTTGTTCTCTTCTCAACCATTTCTTAGCTTCCAACTCCCATATCTCGCGAACGGATTGACCTAACCCAAAAATTCCTATTGCATTTGATAGTAGAAACTCGCCCGATTACAACGGTACGTGTATTTTTCCCCTACGCCATTCTGGTTAAGCGATTGGAGCAGCCGAAGTGCGAAAAATTTGTTGTCTTGACAACCATTTCGTAGCTTCAAAGTCCCATATCTCGCGAACGGATTGACCTAACCCAAAAATTCCTATTGCATCTGAAAGTAGAAACTCGCCCGATTACAACGGTATGTGCATTTTTTCCCTAGTCCATTCTGGTTAAGCGTTTGGAGCAGCAGAATTGCGAACAATTTGTTCTCTTCTCAACCATTTCTTAGCTTCCAACTCCCATATCTCGCGAACGGATTGACCTATCCCAAAAATTCCTATTGCATTTGATAGTAGAAACTCGCCCGATTACAACGGTACGTGTATTTTTCCCCTACGCCATTCTGGTTAAGCGATTGGAGCAGCAGAATTGCGAAAAATTTGTTCTCTTCTCAACCATTTCTTAGCTTCCAACTCCCATATCTCGCGAACGGATTGACCCAACCCAAAAATTCCTATTGCATCTGAAAGTAGAAACTCGCCCGATTACAACGGTACGTGTATTTCTTCACTAGTCCATTCTGGTTAAGCGTTTGGAGCAGCAGAATTGCGAACAATTTGTTCTCTTCTCAACCATTTCTTAGCTTCCAACTCCCATATCTCGCGAACGGATTGACCTAACCCAAAAATTCCTATTGCATTTGATAGTGGAAACTCGCCCGATTACAACGGTACGTTTATTTTTCCCCTAGGCCATTCTGGTTAAGCGATTGGAGCAGCAGAAGTGCGAAAAATTTGTGGTCTTGACAACCATTTCTTAGATTCAAAGTCCCATATCTCGTGAACGGATTGACCTAACCCAAAAATTCCTGTTGCATCTGAAAGTAGAAACTCGCCCGATTACAACGGTATGTGTATTTTTTCCCTAGGCCATTCTAGTTAAGCGTTTGAAGCAGCAGAATTGCGAAAAATTTTTTGCCTTCTCAACCATTTCTTGGCTTCAAACTCCCATATCTCGCGAACGGATTGACCTAATCCAAAAATTTCTATTGTAACTGAAAGTAGAAACTCGCCCGATTACAACGGTTTGTGTATTTTTTCCCTAGGCCATTCTGGTTAAGCTTTTGAAGCAGCAGAATTGCGAAAAATTTTTTGCCTTCTCAACCATTTCTTGGCTTCAAACTCCCATATCTCGCGAACGGATTGACCTAACCCTAAAATTCCTATCGCATCTGAAAGTAGAAACTCGCCCGATTACATCGGTATGTGTATTTTTTCCCTAGGCCATTCTGGTTAAGCGTTTGAAGCAGCAGAATTGCGAAAAATTTTTTGCCTTCTCAACCATTTCTTGGCTTCAAACTCCCATATCTCGCGAACGGATTGACCTATCCCAAAAATTCCTGTTGCATCAGAAAGTAGAAACTCGCCCGATTACAGCGGTATGTGTATTTTTTCCCTAGGGTATTCTGGTTAAGCGTTTGGAGCAGCAGAATTGCGAAAAATTTTTTCCACCTCAACCATTTCTTGGCTTCAAACTCCCATATCTCGCGAACAGATTGACCTAACCCAAAACTTCCTATTGCATCTGAAAGTAGAAACTCGCCCGATTACAACGGTACGTGTATTTTCTCCCTAGGCCATTCTGGTTAAGCGTTTGGAGCAGCAGAATTGCGAAAAATTTTTTGCCTTATCAACCATTTCTTGGCTTCAAACTCCCATATCTCGCGAACGGATTTACCTAACCCAAAAATTCCTGTTGCATCAGAAAGCAGAAACTCGCCCGATTACAACGGTATGCGTATTTTTTCCCTAGTCCTTTCTGCTTAAGCGTTTGGAGCAGCAGAAATGTGAACAATTTGTTCTCTTCTCAACCATTTCTTAGCTTCCAACTCCCATATCTCGCGAACGGATTGACCTAACCCAAAAATTCCTATTGCATTTGATAGTAGAAACTCGCCCGATTACAACGGTACGTGTATTTTTCCCCTACGCCATTCTGGTTAAGCGATTGGAGCAGCAGAAGTGCGAAAAATTTGTTGTCTTGACAACCATTTCGTAGCTTCAAAGTCCCATATCTCGCGAACGGATTGACCTAACCCAAAAATTCCTATTGCATCTGAAAGTAGAAACTCGCCCGATTACAACGGTATGTGCATTTTTTCCCTAGGCCATTCTGGTTAAGCGTTTGGAGCAGCAGAATTGCGAAAAATTTTTTGCCTTCTCAACCATTTCTTGGCTTCAAACTCCCATATCTCGCGAACGGATTGACCTAACCCAAAAATTCCTGTTGCGTCTGAAAGTAGAAACTCGCCCGGTTACAACGGTATGTGTATTTTTTCCCTAGGCCATTCTGGTTAAGCGTTTGGAGCAGCGGAAGTGCGAAAAATTTGTTGTCTCCTCAACCATTTCTTAGCTTCAAACTCCCATATCTCGCGAATGGATTGACCTAACCCAAAAATTCCTATTGCATCTGAAAGTAGAAACTCGCCCGATTACAACGGTATGTGTATTTTTTCCCTAGGCCATTCTGGTTAAGCGTTTGGAGCAGCGGAAGTGCGAAAAATTTGTTGTCTCCTCAACCATTTCTTAGCTTCAAACTCCCATATCTCGCGAATGGATTGACCTAACCCAAAAATTCCTATTGCATTTGATAGTAGAAACTCGCCCGATTACAACGGTACGTGTATTTTTCCCCTACGCCATTCTGGTTAAGCGATTGGAGCAGCAGAAGTGCGAAAAATTTGTTGTCTTGACAACCATTTCGTAGCTTCAAAGTCCCATATCTCGCGAACGGATTGACCTAACCCAAAAATTCCTATTGCATCTGAAAGTAGAAACTCGCCCGATTACAACGGTATGTGCATTTTTTCCCTAGTCCATTCTGGTTAAGCGTTTGGAGCAGCAGAATTGCGAACAATTTGTTCTCTTCTCAACCATTTCTTAGCTTCCAACTCCCATATCTCGCGAACGGATTGACCTAACCCAAAAATTCCTATTGCATTTGATAGTAGAAACTCGCCCGATTACAACGGTACGTGTATTTTTCCCCTACGCCATTCTGGTTAAGCGATTGGAGCAGCAGAATTGCGAAAAATTTGTTCTCTTCTCAACCATTTCTTAGCTTCCAACTCCCATATCTCGCGAACGGATTGACCCAACCCAAAAATTCCTATTGCATCTGAAAGTAGAAACTCGCCCGATTACAACGGTACGTGTATTTTTTCACTAGTCCATTCTGGTTAAGCGTTTGGAGCAGCAGAATTGCGAACAATTTGTTCTCTTCTCAACCATTTCTTAGCTTCCAACTCCCATATCTCGCGAACGGATTGACCTAACCCAAAAATTCCTATTGCATTTGATAGTGGAAACTCGCCCGATTACAACGGTACGTTTATTTTTCCCCTAGGCCATTCTGGTTAAGCGATTGGAGCAGCAGAAGTGCGAAAAATTTGTGGTCTTGACAACCATTTCTTAGATTCAAAGTCCCATATCTCGTGAACGGATTGACCTAACCCAAAAATTCCTGTTGCATCTGAAAGTAGAAACTCGCCCGATTACAACGGTATGTGTATTTTTTCCCTAGGCCATTCTAGTTAAGCGTTTGAAGCAGCAGAATTGCGAAAAATTTTTTGCCTTCTCAACCATTTCTTGGCTTCAAACTCCCATATCTCGCGAACGGATTGACCTAATCCAAAAATTTCTATTGTAACTGAAAGTAGAAACTCGCCCGATTACAACGGTTTGTGTATTTTTTCCCTAGGCCATTCTGGTTAAGCTTTTGAAGCAGCAGAATTGCGAAAAATTTTTTGCCTTCTCAACCATTTCTTGGCTTCAAACTCCCATATCTCGCGAACGGATTGACCTAACCCTAAAATTCCTATCGCATCTGAAAGTAGAAACTCGCCCGATTACATCGGTATGTGTATTTTTTCCCTAGGCCATTCTGGTTAAGCGTTTGAAGCAGCAGAATTGCGAAAAATTTTTTGCCTTCTCAACCATTTCTTGGCTTCAAACTCCCATATCTCGCGAACGGATTGACCTATCCCAAAAATTCCTGTTGCATCAGAAAGTAGAAACTCGCCCGATTACAGCGGTATGTGTATTTTTTCCCTAGGGTATTCTGGTTAAGCGTTTGGAGCAGCAGAATTGCGAAAAATTTTTTCCACCTCAACCATTTCTTGGCTTCAAACTCCCATATCTCGCGAACAGATTGACCTAACCCAAAACTTCCTATTGCATCTGAAAGTAGAAACTCGCCCGATTACAACGGTACGTGTATTTTCTCCCTAGGCCATTCTGGTTAAGCGTTTGGAGCAGCAGAATTGCGAAAAATTTTTTGCCTTATCAACCATTTCTTGGCTTCAAACTCCCATATCTCGCGAACGGATTTACCTAACCCAAAAATTCCTGTTGCATCAGAAAGCAGAAACTCGCCCGATTACAACGGTATGCGTATTTTTTCCCTAGTCCTTTCTGGTTAAGCGTTTGGAGCAGCAGAAATGTGAACAATTTGTTCTCTTCTCAACCATTTCTTAGCTTCCAACTCCCATATCTCGCGAACGGATTGACCTAACCCAAAAATTCCTATTGCATTTGATAGTAGAAACTCGCCCGATTACAACGGTACGTGTATTTTTCCCCTACGCCATTCTGGTTAAGCGATTGGAGCAGCAGAAGTGCGAAAAATTTGTTGTCTTGACAACCATTTCGTAGCTTCAAAGTCCCATATCTCGCGAACGGATTGACCTAACCCAAAAATTCCTATTGCATCTGAAAGTAGAAACTCGCCCGATTACAACGGTATGTGCATTTTTTCCCTAGGCCATTTTGGTTAAGCGTTTGGAGCAGCAGAATTGCGAAAAATTTTTTGCCTTCTCAACCATTTCTTGGCTTCAAACTCCCATATCTCGCGAACGGATTGACCTAACCCAAAAATTCCTGTTGCGTCTGAAAGTAGAAACTCGCCCGGTTACAACGGTATGTGTATTTTTTCCCTAGGCCATTCTGGTTAAGCGTTTGGAGCAGCGGAAGTGCGAAAAATTTGTTGTCTCCTCAACCATTTCTTAGCTTCAAACTCCCATATCTCGCGAATGGATTGACCTAACCCAAAAATTCCTATTGCATCTGAAAGTAGAAACTCGCCCGATTACAACGGTATGTGTATTTTTTCCCTAGGCCATTCTGGTTAAGCGTTTGGAGCAGCGGAAGTGCGAAAAATTTGTTGTCTCCTCAACCATTTCTTAGCTTCAAACTCCCATATCTCGCGAATGGATTGACCTAACCCAAAAATTCCTATTGCATTTGATAGTAGAAACTCGCCCGATTACAACGGTACGTGTATTTTTCCCCTACGCCATTCTGGTTAAGCGATTGGAGCAGCAGAAGTGCGAAAAATTTGTTGTCTTGACAACCATTTCTTAGCTTCAAAGTCCCATATCTCGCGAACGGATTGACCTAACCCTAAAATTCCTATCGCATCTGAAAGTAGAAACTCGCCCGATTACAACGGTATGTGTATTTTTTCCCTAGGCCATTCTGGTTAAGCGTTTGAAGCAGCAGAATTGCGAAAAATTTTTTGCCTTCTCAACCATTTCTTGGCTTCAAACTCCCATATCTCGCGAACGGATTGACCTATCCCAAAAATTCCTATTGCATCTGAAAGTAGAAACTCGCCCGATTACAACGGTATGTGTATTTTTGCCCTAGGCCATTCTGGATAAGCGTTTGGAGCAGCAGAATTGCGAAAAATTTTTTGCCTTCTCAACCATTTCTTAGCTTCAAACTCCGATATCTCGCGAACGGATTGACCTAACCCAAAAATTCCCATTGCATCTGAAAGTAGAAACTCGCCCGATTACAACGGTATGCGTATTTTTTCCCTAGGTCATTCTGGTTAAGCGTTTGGAGCAGCAGAATTGCGAGAAATTTGTTTCCTTCACAACCATTTCTTGGATTCAAACTCCCATATCTCGCGAACGGATTGACATAACCCAAAAATTCCTGTTGCATCAGAAAGTAGAAACTCGCCCGATTACAGCGGTATGTGTATTTTTTCCCTAGGATATTCTGGTTAAGCGTTTGGAGCAGCAGAATTGCGAAAAATTTTTTCCATCTCAAACATTTCTTGGCTTCAAACTCCCATATCTCGCGAACGGATTGACCTAACCCAAAAATTCCTATTGCATCTGAAAGTAGAAACTCGCCCGATTACAACGGTACGTGTATTTTCTCCCTAGGCCATTCTGGTTAAGCGTTTGGAGCAGCAGAATTGCGAAAAATTTGTTGCCTTATCAACCATTCCTTGGCTTCAAACTCCCATATCTCGCGAACGGATTTACCTAACCCAAAAATTCCTATTGCATCTGAAAGTAGAAACTCGCCCGATTACAACGGTATGTGTATTTTTGCCCTAGGCCATTCTGGTTAAGCGTTTGGAGCAGCAGAATTGCGAAAAATTTTGTGCCTTCTCAACCATTTCTTAGCTTCAAACTCCCATATCTCGCGAACGGATTGACCTAACCCAAAAATTCCTATTGCATCTGAAAGTAGAAACTCTCCCGATTACAACGGTATGTGTATTTTTTCCCTAGGCCATTCTGGTTAAGCGTTTGGAGCAGCAGAATTGCGAAAAATTTGTTTCCTTCACAACCATTTCTTGGATTCAAACTCCCATATCTCGCGAACGGATTGACATAACCCAAAAATTCCTGTTGCATCCGAAAGTAGAAACTCGCCCGGTTACAACGGTACGTGTATTTTTTCCCTAGGCCATTCTGGTTAAGCGTTTGGAGCAGCAGAATTGCGAAAAATTTGTTCTCTTCTCAACCATTTCTTAGCTTCCAACTCCCATATCTCGCGAACGGATTGACCTAACCCAAAAATTCCTATTGCATTTGATAGTGGAAACTCGCCCGATTACAACGGTACGTGTATTTTTCCCCTAGGCCATTCTGGTTAAGCGATTGGAGCAGCAGAAGTGCGAAAAATTTGTTGTCTTGACAACCATTTCTTAGATTCAAAGTCCCATATCTCGCGAACGGATTGACCTAACCCAAAAATTCCTATTGCATTTGAAAGTAGAAACTCGCCCGATTACAACGGTACTTGTATTTTTTCCCTAGGCCATTCTGGTTAAGCGTTTGGAGCAGCAGAATTGCGAACAATTTGTTCTCTTCTCAACCATTTCTTAGCTTCCAACTCCCATATCTCGCGAACGGATTGACCTAACCCAAAAATTCCTATTGCATTTGAAAGTAGAAACTGGCCCGATTACAACGGTACGTGTATTTTCCCCCTAGGCCATTCTGGTTAAGCGATTGGAGCAGCAGAAGTGCGAAAAATTTGTTGTCTTGTCAACCATTTCTTAGCTTTAAAGTCCCATATCTCGCGAACGGATTAACCTAACCCAAAAACTCCTATTGTAACTGAAAGTAGAAACTCGCCCGATTACAAGGGTATGCGTATTTTTTCCCTTGGCCATTCTGCTTAAGCGTTTGGAGCAGCAGAATTGCGAAAAATTTGTTCTCTTCTCAACCATTTCTTAGCTTCCAACTCCCATATCTCGCGAACGGATTGACCTAACCCAAAAATTCCTATTGCATCTGAAAGTAGAAACTCGCCCGATTACAACGGTACGTGTATTTTTTCCCTAGGCCATTCTGGTTAAGCGTTTGGAGCAGCAGAATTGCGAAAAATTTGTTCTCTTCTCAACCATTTCTTAGCTTCCAACTCCCACATCTCGCGAACGGATTGACCCAACCCAAAAATTCCTATTGCATCTGAAAGTAGAAACTCGCCCGATTACAACGGTACGTGTATTTTTTCACTAGTCCATTCTGGTTAAGCGATTGGAGCAGCAGAATTGCGAAAAATTTGTTCTCTTCTCAACCATTTCTTAGCTTCCAACTCCCACATCTCGCGAACGGATTGACCCAACCCAAAAATTCCTATTGCATCTGAAAGTAGAAACTCGCCCGATTACAACGGTACGTGTATTTTTTCACTAGTCCATTCTGGTTAAGCGTTTGGAGCAGCAGAATTGCGAACAATTTGTTCTCTTCTCAACCATTTCTTGGCTTCAAACTCCCATATCTCGCGAACGGATTGACCTAACCCAAAAATTCCTGTTGCGTCTGAAAGTAGAAACTCGCCCGGTTACAACGGTATGTGTATTTTTTCCCTAGGCCATTCTGGTTAAGCGTTTGGAGCAGCGGAAGTGCGAAAAATTTGTTGTCTCCTCAACCATTTCTTAGCTTCAAACTCCCATACCTCGCGAATGGATTGACCTAACCCAAAAATTCCTATTGCATCTGAAAGTAGAAACTCGCCCGATTACAACGGTATGTGTATTTTTTCCCTAGGCCATTCTGGTTAAGCGTTTGGAGCAGCGGAAGTGCGAAAAATTTGTTGTCTCCTCAACCATTTCTTAGCTTCAAACTTCCATATCTCGCGAATGGATTGACCTAACCCAAAAATTCCTATTGCATTTGATAGTAGAAACTCGCCCGATTACAACGGTACGTGTATTTTTCCCCTACGCCATTCTGGTTAAGCGATTGGAGCAGCAGAAGTGCGAAAAATTTGTTGTCTTGACAACCATTTCTTAGCTTCAAAGTCCCATATCTCGCGAACGGATTGACCTAACCCAAAAATTCCTATTGCATCTGAAAGTAGAAACTCGCCCGATTACAACGGTATGTGTATTTTTTCCCTAGGCCATTCTGGTTAAGCGTTTGAAGCAGCAGAATTGCGAAAAATTTTTTGCCTTCTCAACCATTTCTTGGCTTCAAACTCCCATATCTCGCGAACGGATTGACCTAATCCAAAAATTCCTATTGTAACTGAAAGTAGAAACTCGCCCGATTACAACGGTTTGTGTATTATTTCCCTAGGCCATTCTGGTTAAGCTTTTGAAGCAGCAGAATTGCGAAAAATTTTTTGCCTTCTCAACCATTTCTTGGCTTCAAACTCCCATATCTCGCGAACGGATTGACCTAACCCAAAAATTCCTGTTGCGTCTGAAAGTAGAAACTCGCCCGGTTACAACGGTATGTGTATTTTTTCCCTAGGCCATTCTGGTTAAGCGTTTGGAGCAGCAGAATTGCGAAAAATTTGTTGTCTTGACAACCATTTCTTAGATTCAAAGTCCCATATCTCGCGAACGGATTGACCTAACCCAAAAATTCCTATTGCATTTGATAGTAGAAACTCGCCCGATTACAACGGTACGTGTATTTTTCCCCTACGCCATTCTGGTTAAGCGATTGGAGCAGCAGAAGTGCGAAAAATTTGTTGTCTTGACAACCATTTCATAGCTTCAAAGTCCCATATCTCGCGAACGGATTGACCTAACCCTAAAATTCCTATCGCATCTGAAAGTAGAAACTCGCCCGATTACAACGGTATGTGTATTTTTTCCCTAGGCCATTCTGGTTAAGCGTTTGAAGCAGCAGAATTGCGAAAAATTTTTTGCCTTTCAACCATTTCTTGGCTTCAAACCCCCATATCTCGCGAACGGATTGACCTAACCCTAAAATTCCTATCGCATCTGAAATTAGAAACTCGCCCGATTACAACGGTATGTGTATTTTTTCCCTAGTCCATTCTGGTTAAGCGTTTGGAGCAGCAGAATTGCGAACAATTTGTTCTCTTCTCAACCATTTCTTAGCTTCCAACTCCCATATCTCGCGAACGGATTGACCTAACCCAAAAATTCCTATTGCATTTGATAGTAGAAACTCGCCCGATTACAACGGTATGTGTATTTTTCCCCTAGGCCATTCTGGTTAAGCGATTGGAGCAGCAGAATTGCGAAAAATTTTTTGCCTTCTCAACCATTTCTTAGCTTCAAACTCCCATATCTCGCGAACGGATTGACCTAACCCAAAAATTCCTATTGCATCTGAAAGTAGAAACTCGCCCGATTACAACGGTATGTGTATTTTTTCCCTAGGCCATTCTGGTTAAGCGTTTGGAGCAGCAGAATTGCGAGAAATTTGTTTCCTTCACAACCATTTCTTGGATTCAAACTCCCATATCTCGCGAACGGATCGACATAACCCAAAAATTCCTGTTGCATCAGAAAGTAGAAACTCGCCCGATTACAGCGGTATGTGTATTTTTTCCCTCGGATATTCTGGTTAAGCGTTTGGAGCAGCAGAATTGCGAAAAATTTTTTCCATCTCAAACATTTCTTGGCTTCAAACTCCCATATCTCGCGAACGGATTGACCTAACCCAAAAATTCCTATTGCATCTGAAAGTAGAAACTCTCCCGATTACAACGGTATGTGTATTTTTTCCCTAGGCCATTCTGGTTAAGCGTTTGAAGCAGCAGAATTGCGAAAAATTTTTTGCCTTCTCAACCATTTCTTGGCTTCAAACTCCCATATCTCGCGAACGGATTGACCTAACCCTAAAATTCCTATCGCATCTGAAAGTAGAAACTCGCCCGATTACAACGGTATGTGTATTTTTTCCCTAGTCCATTCTGGTTAAGCGTTTGGAGCAGCAGAATTGCGAACAATTTGTTCTCTTCTCAACCATTTCTTAGCTTCCTACTCCCATACCTCGCGAACGGATTGGCCTAACCCAAAAATTCCTATTGCATTTGATAGTAGAAACTCGCCCGATTACAACGGTATGTGTATTTTTCCCCTAGGCCATTCTGGTTAAGCGATTGGAGCAGCAGAAGTGCGAAAAATTTGTTGTCTTGACAACCATTTCATAGCTTCAAAGTCCCATATCTCGCGAACGGATTGACCTAACCCTAAAATTCCTATCGCATCTGAAAGTAGAAACTCGCCCGATTACAACGGTATGTGTATTTTTTCCCTAGGCCATTCTGGTTAAGCGTTTGAAGCAGCAGAATTGCGAAAAATTTTTTGCCTTTCAACCATTTCTTGGCTTCAAACCCCCATATCTCGCGAACGGATTGACCTAACCCTAAAATTCCTATCGCATCTGAAAGTAGAAACTCGCCCGATTACAACGGTATGTGTATTTTTTCCCTAGTCCATTCTGGTTAAGCGTTTGGAGCAGCAGAATTGCGAACAATTTGTTCTCTTCTCAACCATTTCTTAGCTTCCAACTCCCATATCTCGCGAACGGATTGACCTAACCCAAAAATTCCTATTGCATTTGATAGTAGAAACTCGCCCGATTACAACGGTATGTGTATTTTTCCCCTAGGCCATTCTGGTTAAGCGATTGGAGCAGCAGAAGTGCGAAAAATTTGTTGTCTTGACAACAATTTCTTAGATTCAAAGTCCCATATCTCGCGAACGGATTGACCTAACCCAAAAATTCCTATTGCATCTGAAAGTAGAAACTCGCCCGATTACAACGATATGTGTATTTTTTCCCTAGGCCATTCTGGTTAAGCGTTTGAAGCAGCAGAATTGCGAAAAATTTTTTGCCTTCTCAACCATTTCTTGGCTTCAAACTCCCATATCTCGCGAACGGATTGACCTAACCCAAAAATTCCTATTGTAACTGAAAGTAGAAACTCGCCCGATTACATCAGTATGTGTATTTTGTCCCTAGGCCATTCGGGTTAAGCGTTTGGAGCAGCAGAAGTGCGAAAAATTTGTTGTCTTCTCAACCATTTCTTAGCTTCAAACAATCATATCTCACGAACGGATTGACCTAACCCAAACAATCCTTCTGCGTCTGAAAGGAGAAACTCGCCCGATTACAACGGTAAGTGTATTTTTTCCCTAGGCCATTCTGGTTAAGCGTTTGAAGCAGCAGAATTGTGAAAAATTTTTTGCCTTCTCAACCATTTCTTGGCTTCAAACTCCTATATCTCGCGAACGGATTGGCCTATCCCAAAAATTCCTATTGCATCTGAAAGTAGAAACTCGCCCGATTACAACGGTATGTGTATTTTTGCCCTAGGCCGTTCTGGATAAGCGTTTGGAGCAGCAGAATTGCGAAAAATTTTTTGCCTTCTCAACCATTTCTTAGCTTCAAACTCCCATATCTCGCGAACGGATTGACCTAACCCAAAAATTCCTATTGCATCTGAAAGTAGAAACTCGCCCGATTACAACGGTATGTGTATTTTTTCCCTAGGCCATTCTGGTTAAGCGTTTGGAGCAGCAGAATTGCGAGAAATTTGTTTCCTTCACAACCATTTCTTGGATTCAAACTCCCATATCTCGCGAACGGATTGACATAACCCAAAAATTCCTGTTGCATCAGCAAGTAGAAACTCGCCCGATTACAGCGGTATGTGTATTTTTTCCCTAGGATATTCTGGTTAAGCGTTTGGAGCAGCAGAATTGCGAAAAATTTTTTCCATCTCAAACATTTCTTGGCTTCAAACTCCCATATCTCGCGAACGGATTGACCTAACCCAAAAATTCCTATTGCATCTGAAAGTAGAAACTCGCCCGATTACAACGGTACGTGTATTTTCTCCCTAGGCCATTCTGGTTAAGCGTTTGGAGCAGCAGAATTGCGAAAAATTTTTTGCCTTATCAACCATTCCTTGGCTTCAAACTCCCATATCTCGCGAACGGATTTACCTAACCCAAAAATTCCTATTGCATCTGAAAGTAGAAACTCGCCCGATTACAACGGTATGTGTATTTTTGCCCTAGGCCATTCTGGTTAAGCGTTTGGAGCAGCAGAATTGCGAAAAATTTTTTGCCTTCTCAACCATTTCTTAGCTTCAAACTCCCATATCTCGCGAACGGATTGACCTAACCCAAAAATTCCTATTGCATCTGAAAGTAGAAACTCTCCCGATTACAACGGTATGTGTATTTTTTCCCTAGGCCATTCTGGTTAAGCGTTTGAAGCAGCAGAATTGCGAAAAATTTTTTGCCTTCTCAACCATTTCTTGGCTTCAAACTCCCATATCTCGCGAACGGATTGACCTAACCCTAAAATTCCTATCGCATCTGAAAGTAGAAACTCGCCCGATTACAACGGTATGTGTATTTTTTCCCTAGTCCATTCTGGTTAAGCGTTTGGAGCAGCAGAATTGCGAACAATTTGTTCTCTTCTCAACCATTTCTTAGCTTCGAACTCCCATACCTCGCGAACGCATTGGCCTAACCCAAAAATTCCTATTGCATTTGATAGTAGAAACTCGCCCGATTACAACGGTATGTGTATTTTTCCCCTAGGCCATTCTGGTTAAGCGATTGGAGCAGCAGAAGTGCGAAAAATTTGTTGTCTTGACAACCATTTCATAGCTTCAAAGTCCCATATCTCGCGAACGGATTGACCTAACCCTAAAATTCCTATCGCATCTGAAAGTAGAAACTCGCCCGATTACAACGGTATGTGTATTTTTTCCCTAGGCCATTCTGGTTAAGCGTTTGAAGCAGCAGAATTGCGAAAAATTTTTTGCCTTTCAACCATTTCTTGGCTTCAAACCCCCATATCTCGCGAACGGATTGACCTAACCCTAAAATTCCTGTCGCATCTGAAAGTAGAAACTCGCCCGATTACAACGGTATGTGTATTTTTTCCCTAGTCCATTCTGGTTAAGCGTTTGGAGCAGCAGAATTGCGAACAATTTGTTCTCTTCTCAACCATTTCTTAGCTTCCAACTCCCATATCTCGCGAACGGATTGACCTAACCCAAAAATTCCTATTGCATTTGATAGTAGAAACTCGCCCGATTACAACGGTATGTGTATTTTTCCCCTAGGCCATTCTGGTTAAGCGATTGGAGCAGCAGAAGTGCGAAAAATTTGTTGTCTTGACAACCATTTCTTAGATTCAAAGTCCCATATCTCGCGAACGGATTGACCTAACCCAAAAATTCCTATTGCATCTGAAAGTAGAAACTCGCCCGATTACAACGGTATGTGTATTTTTTCCCTAGGCCATTCTGGTTAAGCGTTTGAAGCAGCAGAATTGCGAAAAATTTTTTGCCTTCTCAACCATTTCTTGGCTTCAAACTCCCATATCTCGCGAACGGACTGACCTAACCCAAAAATTCCTATTGTAACTGAAAGTAGAAACTCGCCCGATTACATCAGTATGTGTATTTTGTCCCTAGGCCATTCGGGTTAAGCGTTTGGAGCAGCAGAAGTGCGAAAAATTTGTTGTCTTCTCAACCATTTCTTAGCTTCAAACAATCATATCTCACGAACGGATTGACCTAACCCAAACATTCCTTCTGCGTCTGAAAGGAGAAACTCGCCCGATTACAACGGTATGTGTATTTTTTCCCTAGGCCATTCTGGTTAAGCGTTTGAAGCAGCAGAATTGCGAAAAATTTTTTGCCTTCTCAACCATTTCTTGGCTTCAAACTCCTATATCTCGCGAACGGATTGGCCTATCCCAAAAATTCCTATTGCATCTGAAAGTAGAAACTCGCCCGATTACAACGGTATGTGTATTTTTGCCCTAGGCCATTCTGGATAAGCGTTTGGAGCAGCAGAATTGCGAAAAATTTTTTGCCTTCTCAACCATTTCTTAGCTTCAAACTCCCATATCTCGCGAACGGATTGACCTAACCCAAAAATTCCTATTGCATCTGAAAGTAGAAACTCGCCCGATTACAACGGTATGTGTATTTTTTCCCTAGGCCATTCTGGTTAAGCGTTTGGAGCAGCAGAATTGCGAAAAATTTTTTGCCTTCTCAACCATTTCTTAGCTTCAAACTCCCATATCTCGCGAACGGATTGACCTAACCCAAAAATTCCTATTGCATCTGAAAGTAGAAACTCTCCCGATTACAACGGTATGTGTATTTTTTCCCTAGGCCATTCTGGTTAAGCGTTTGAAGCAGCAGAATTGCGAAAAATTTTTTGCCTTCTCAACCATTTCTTGGCTTCAAACTCCCATATCTCGCGAACGGATTGACCTAACCCAAAAATTCCTATTGCATCTGAAAGTAGAAACTCTCCCGATTACAACGGTATGTGTATTTTTTCCCTAGGCCATTCTGGTTAAGCGTTTGAAGCAGCAGAATTGCGAAAAATTTTTTGCCTTCTCAACCATTCCTTGGCTTCAAACTCCCATATCTCGCGAACGGATTAACCTAACCCAAAAATTCCTATTGTAACTGAAAGTAGAAACTCGCCCGATTACAACGGTATGCGTATTTTTTCCCTAGGCCATTCTGCTTAAGCGTTTGGAGCAGCAGAATTGCGAAAAATTTGTTCTCTTCTCTACCATTTCTTGGCTTCAAACTCCCATATCTCGCGAACGGATTTACCTAACCCACAAATTCCTGTTGCATCAGAAAGCAGAAACTCGCCCGATTACAACGGTATGCGTATTTTTTCCCTAGTCCATTCTGGTTAAGCGTTTGGAGCAGCAGAATCGCGAAAAATTTGTTGTCTTCTCAACCATTTCTTAGATGCAAACTCTCATATCTCGCGAACGGATTGACCTAACCCAAACATTGCTATGGCATTTGAAAGTAGAAACTCGCCCGATTACATCAGTATGTGTATTTTGTCCCTAGGCCATTCGGGTTAAGCGTTTGAAGCAGCAGAATTGCGAAAAATTTTTTGCCTTCTCAACCATTTCTTGGCTTCAAACTCCCATATCTCGCGAACGGATTGACCTAACCCAAAAATTCCTATTGCATCTGAAAGTAGAAACTCTCCCGATTACAACGGTATGTGTATTTTTTCCCTAGGCCATTCTGGTTAAGCGTTTGAAGCAGCAGAATTGCGAAAAATTTTTTGCCTTCTCAACCATTCCTTGGCTTCAAACTCCCATATCTCGCGAACGGATTAACCTAACCCAAAAATTCCTATTGTAACTGAAAGTAGAAACTCGCCCGATTACAACGGTATGCGTATTTTTTCCCTAGGCCATTCTGCTTAAGCGTTTGGAGCAGCAGAATTGCGAAAAATTTGTTCTCTTCTCTACCATTTCTTGGCTTCAAACTCCCATATCTCGCGAACGGATTTACCTAACCCACAAATTCCTGTTGCATCAGAAAGCAGAAACTCGCCCGATTACAACGGTATGCGTATTTTTTCCCTAGTCCATTCTGGTTAAGCGTTTGGAGCAGCAGAATCGCGAAAAATTTGTTGTCTTCTCAACCATTTCTTAGATGCAAACTCTCATATCTCGCGAACGGATTGACCTAACCCAAACATTGCTATGGCATTTGAAAGTAGAAACTCGCCCGATTACATCAGTATGTGTATTTTGTCCCTAGGCCATTCGGGTTAAGCGTTTGGAGCAGCAGAAGTGCGAAAAATTTGTTGTCTCTCAACCATTTCTTAGCTTCAAACAATCATATCTCACGAACGGATTGACCTAACCCAAACATTCCTATGGCATTTGAAAGTAGAAACTCGCCCGATTACAACGGTACGTGTATTTCTCCCCTAGGCCATTCTGGTTAAGCGTTTGAAGCAGCAGAATTGCGAAAAATTTTTGCCTTCTCAACCATTTCTTGGCTTCAAACTCCCATATCTCGCGAACGGATTGACCTAACCCAAAAAGTCCTATTGTAACTGAAAGTAGAAACTTGACCGATTACAACGGTATGCGTATTTTCCCCGTAGGCCATTCTGCTGAAGCGTTTGGAGCAGCAGAATTGCGAAAAAATTTGTTCTCTTCTCAACCATTTCTTAGCTTCCAACTCCCATATCTCGCGAACGGATTGACCTAACCCAAAAATTCCTATTGCATTTGATAGTAGAAACTCGCCCGAATACAACGGTATGTGTATTTTTTCCCTAGGCCATTCTGGTTAAACGTTTGGAGCAGCAGAATTGCGAAAAATCTTTTGCCTTCTCAACCATTTCTTGGCTTCAAACACCCATATCTCGCGAACGGATTTACCTAACCCAAAAATTCCTGTTGCATCTGAAAGTAGAAACTCGCCCGATTACAAAGGTACGTGTATTTTTCCCCTAGTCCATTCTGGTTAAGCGTTTGGAGCAGCAGAATTGTGAACAATTTGTTCTCTTCTCAACCATTTCTTAGCTTCCAACTCCCATATCTCAAGAACGGATTGACCTAAACCAAAAATTCCTATTGCATTTGACAGTAGAAACTCGCCCGAATACAACGGTATGTGTATTTTTCCCTAGGCCATTCTGGTTAAGCGTTTGGAGCAGCAGAATTGCGAAAAATTTTTTGCCTTATCAACCATTTCTTGGCTTCAAACTCCCATATCTCGCGAACGGATTTACCTAACCCAAAAATTCCTGTTGCATCAGAAAGCAGAAACTCGCCCGATTACAACGGTATGCGTATTTTTTCCCTAGTCCATTCTGGTTAAGCTTTGGGGCAGCAGAATTGCGAACAATTTGTTCTCTTCTCAACCATTTCTTAGCTTCCAACTCCCATATCTCGCGAACGGATTGACCTAACCCAAAAATTCCTATTGCATTTGATAGTGGAAGCTCGCCCGATTACAACGGTACGTGTATTTTTCCCCTAGGCCATTCTGGTTAAGCGATTGGAGCAGCAGAAGTGCGAAAAATTTGTTGTCTTGGCAACCATTTCTTAGATTCAAACTCCCATATCTCGCGAACGGATTGACCTAACCCAAAAATTCCTATTGCATCTGAAAGTAGAAACTCGCCCGATTACAACGGTACGTGTATTTTTCCCCTAGGCCATTCTGGTTAAGCGATTGGAGCAGCAGAAGTGCGAAAAATGTGTTGTCTTGTCAACCATTTCTTAGCTTTAAAGTCCCATATCTCGCGAACGGATTAACCTAACCCAAAAATTCCTATTGTAACTGAAAGTAGAAACTCGCCCGATTACAAGGGTATGCGTATTTTTTCCCTTGGCCATTCTGCTTAAGCGTTTGGAGCAGCAGAATTGCGAAAAATTTGTTCTCTTCTCAACCATTTCTTAGCTTCCAACTCCCATATCTCGCGAACGGATTGACCTAACCCAAAAATTCCTATTGCATCTGAAAGTAGAAACTCGCCCGATTACAACGGTACGTGTATTTTTTCCCTAGGCCATTCTGGTTAAGCGTTTGGAGCAGCAGAATTGCGAAAAATTTTTTGCCTTATCAACCATTTCTTGGCTTCAAACTCCCATATCTCGCGAACGGATTTACCTAACCCAAAAATTCCTGTTGCATCAGAAAGCAGAAACTCGCCCGATTACAACGGTATGCGTATTTTTTCCATAGTCCATTCTGGTTAAGCGTTTGGGGCAGCAGAATTGCGAACAATTTGTTCTCTTCTCAACCATTTCTTAGCTTCCAACTCCCATATCTCGCGAACGGATTCACCTAACCCAAAAATTCCTATTGCATTTGATAGTGGAAACTCGCCCGGTTACAACGGTACGTGTATTTTTCCCCTAGGCCGTTCTGGTTAAGCGATTGGAGCAGCAGAAGTGCGAAAAATTTGTTGTCTTGACAACCATTTCTTAGATTCAAAGTCCCATATCTCGCGAACGGATTGACCTAACCCAAAAATTCCTATTGCATTTGAAAGTAGAAACTCGCCCGATTACAACGGTACGTGTATTTTTCCCCTAGGCCATTCTGGTTAAGCGATTGGAGCAGCAGAAGTGCGAAAAATTTGTTGTCTTGTCAACCATTTCTTGGCTTCAAACTCCCATATCTCGCGAACGGATTGACCTAACCCAAAAATTCCTATTGCATCTGAAAGTAGAAACTCGCCCGATTACAACGGTATGTGTATTTTTTCCCTAGGCCATTCTGGTTAAGCGTTTGGAGCAGCAGAATTGCGAACAATTTGTTCTCTTCTCAACCATTTCTTACCTTCCAACTCCCATATCTCGCGAACGGATTGACCTAACCCAAAAATTCCTATTGCATTTGAAAGTAGAAACTGGCCCGATTACAACGGTACGTGTATTTTTCCCCTAGGCCATTCTGGTTAAGCGATTGGAGCAGCAGAAGTGCGAAAAATTTGTTGTCTTGTCAACCATTTCTTAGCTTTAAAGTCCCATATCTCGCGAACGGATTAACCTAACCCAAAAACTCCTATTGTAACTGAAAGTAGAAACTCGCCCGATTACAAGGGTATGCGTATTTTTTCCCTTGGCCATTCTGCTTAAGCGTTTGGAGCAGCAGAATTGCGAAAAATTTGTTCTCTTCTCAACCATTTCTTAGCTTCCAACTCCCATATCTCGCGAACGGATTGACCTAACCCAAAAAATTCCTATTGCATCTGAAAGTAGAAACTCGCCCGATTACAACGGTACGTGTATTTTTTCCCTAGGCCATTCTGGTTAAGCGTTTGGAGCAGCAGAATTGCGAAAAATTTTTTGCCTTATCAACCATTTCTTGGCTTCAAACTCCCATATCTCGCGAACGGATTTACCTAACCCAAAAATTCCTGTTGCATCAGAAAGCAGAAACTCGCCCGATTGCAACGGTATGCGTATTTTTTCCCTAGTCCATTCTGGTTAAGCGTTTGGAGCAGCAGAATTGCGAACAATTTGTTCTCTTCTCAACCATTTCTTAGCTTCCAACTCCCATATCTCGCGAACGGATTGACCTACCCCAAAAATTCCTATTGCATTTGATAGTAAAAACTCGCCCGATTACAACGTATGCGTAATTTTTCCCTTGGCCATTCTGCTTAAGCGTTTGGAGCAGCAGAATTGCGAAAAATTTGTTCTCTTCTCAACCATTTCTTAGCTTCCAACTCCCATATCTCGCGAACGGATTGACCCAACCCAAAAATTCCTATTGCATCTGAAAGTAGAAACTCGCCCGATTACAACGGTATGTGTATTTTTTCCCTAGGCCATTCTGGTTAAGCGTTTGAAGCAGCAGAATTGCGAAAATTTTTTGCCTTCTCAACCATTTCTTGCTTCAAACTCCCATATCTCGCGAACGGATTGACCTAATCCAAAAATTCCTATTGTAACTGAAAGTAGAAACTCGCCCCGATTACAACGGTTTGTGTATTTTTTCCCTAGGCCATTCTGGTTAAGCTTTTGAAGCAGCAGAATTGCGAAAAATTTTTTGCCTTCTCAACCATTTCTTGGCTTCAAACTCCCATATCTCGCGAACGGACTGACCTAACCCTAAAATTCCTATCGCATCTGAAAGTAGAAACTCGCCCGATTACATCGGTATGTGTATTTTTTCCCTAGGCCATTCTGGTTAAGCGTTTGAAGCAGCAGAATTGCGAAAAATTTTTTGCCTTCTCAACCATTTCTTGGCTTCAAACTCCCATATCTCGCGAACGGATTGACCTATCCCAAAAATTCCTGTTGCATCAGAAAGTAGAAACTCGCCCGATTACAGCGGTATGTGTATTTTCTCCCTAGGCCATTCTGGTTAAGCGTTTGGAGCAGCAGAAATTGCGAAAAATTTTTTGCCTTATCAACCATTTCTTGGCTTCAAACTCCCATATCTCGCGAACGGATTTACCTAACCCAAAAATTCCTGTTGCATCAGAAAGCAGAAACTCGCCCGATTACAACGGTAATGCGTATTTTTTCCCTAGTCCTTTCTGGTTTAAGCGTTTGGAGCAGCAGAAATGTGAACAATTGTTCTCTTCTCAACCATTTCTTAGCTTCCAACTCCCATATCTCGCGAACGGATTGACCTAACCCAAAAATTCCTATTTGCATTTGATAGTAGAAACTCGCCCGATTACAACGGTACGTGTATTTTTCCCTACGCCATTCTGGTTAAGCGATTGGAGCAGCAGAAGTGCGAAAAATTTGTTGTCTTGACAACCATTTCGTAGCTTCAAAGTCCATATCTCGCGAACGGATTGACCTAACCCAAAAATTCCTATTGCATCTGAAAGTAGAAACTCGCCCGATTACAACGGTATGTGCATTTTTTCCCTAGTCCATTCTGGTTAAGCGTTTGGAGCAGCAGAATTGCGAACAATTTGTTCTCTTCTCAACCATTTCTTAGCTTCCAACTCCCATATCTCGCGAACGGATTGACCTAACCCAAAAATTCCTATTGCATTTGATAGTAGAAACTCGCCCGATTACAACGGTACGTGTATTTTTCCCCTACGCCATTCTGGTTAAGCGATTGGAGCAGCAGAATTGCGAAAAATTTGTTCTCTTCTCAACCATTTCTTAGCTTCCAACTCCCATATCTCGCGAACGGATTGACCCAACCCAAAATTCCTATTGCATCTGAAAGTAGAAACTCGCCCGATTACAACGGTACGTGTATTTTTTCACTAGTCCATTCTGGTTAAGCGTTTGGAGCAGCAGAATTGCGAACAATTTGTTCTCTTCTCAACCATTTCTTAGCTTCCAACTCCCATATCTCGCGAACGGATTGACCTAACCCAAAAATTCCTATTGCATTTGATAGTGGAAACTCGCCCGATTACAACGGTACGTTTATTTTTCCCCTAGGCCATTCTGGTTAAGCGATTGGAGCAGCAGAAGTGCGAAATATTTGTGGTCTTGACAACCATTTCTTAGATTCAAAGTCCCATATCTCGTGAACGGATTGACCTAACCCAAAAATTCCTGTTGCATCTGAAAGTAGAAACTCGCCCGATTACAACGGTATGTGTATTTTTTCCCTAGGCCATTCTAGTTAAGCGTTTGAAGCAGCAGAATTGCGAAAAATTTTTTGCCTTCTCAACCATTTCTTGGCTTCAAACTCCCATATCTCGCGAACGGATTGACCTAATCCAAAAATTCCTATTGTAACTGAAAGTAGAAACTCGCCCGATTACAACGGTTTGTGTATTTTTTCCCTAGGCCATTCTGGTTAAGCTTTTGAAGCAGCAGAATTGCGAAAAATTTTTTGCCTTCTCAACCATTTCTTGGCTTCAAACTCCCATATCTCGCGAACGGATTGACCTAACCCTAAAATTCCTATCGCATCTGAAAGTAGAAACTCGCCCGATTACATCGGTATGTGTATTTTTTCCCTAGGCCATTCTGGTTAAGCGTTTGAAGCAGCAGAATTGCGAAAAATTTTTTGCCTTCTCAACCATTTCTTGGCTTCAAACTCCCATATCTCGCGAACGGATTGACCTATCCCAAAAATTCCTGTTGCATCAGAAAGTAGAAACTCGCCCGATTACAGCGGTATGTGTATTTTTTCCCTAGGGTATTCTGGTTAAGCGTTTGGAGCAGCAGAATTGCGAAAAATTTTTTCCACCTCAACCATTTCTTGGTTCAAACTCCCATATCTCGCGAACAGATTGACCTAACCCAAAACTTCCTATTGCATCTGAAAGTAGAAACTCGCCCGATTACAACGGTGCGTGTATTTTCTCCCTAGGCCATTCTGGTTAAGCGTTTGGAGCAGCAGAATTGCGAAAAATTTTTTGCCTTATCAACCATTTCTTGGCTTCAAACTCCCATATCTCGCGAACGGATTTACCTAACCCAAAAATTCCTGTTGCATCAGAAAGCAGAAACTCGCCCGATTACAACGGTATGCGTATTTTTTCCCTAGTCCTTTGTGGTTAAGCGTTTGGAGCAGCAGAAATGTGAACAATTTGTTCTCTTCTCAACCATTTCTTAGCTTCCAACTCCCATATCTCGCGAACGGATTGACCTAACCCAAAAATTCCAATTGCATTTGATAGTAGAAACTCGCCTGATTACAACGGTACGTGTATTTTTCCCCTACGCCATTCTGGTTAAGCGATTGGAGCAGCAGAAGTGCGAAAAATTGTTGTCTTGACAACCATTTCGTAGCTTCAAAGTCCCATATCTCGCGAACGGATTGACCTAACCCAAAAATTCCTATTGCATCTGAAAGTAGAAACTCGCCCGATTACAACGGTATGTGCATTTTTTCCCTAGGCCATTCTGGTTAAGCGTTTGGAGCAGCGGAAGTGCGAAAAATTTGTTGTCTCCTCAACCATTTCTTAGCTTCAAACTCCCATATCTCGCGAATGGATTGACCTAACCCAAAAATTCCTATTGCATCTGAAAGTAGAAACTCGCCCGATTACAACGGTATGTGTATTTTTTCCCTAGGCCATTGTGGTTAAGCGTTTGGAGCAGCGGAAGTGCGAAAAATTTGTTGTCTCCTCAACCATTTCTTAGCTTCAAACTCCCATATCTCGCGAATGGATTGACCTAACCCAAAAATTCCTATTGCATTTGATAGTAGAAACTCGCCCGATTACAACGGTACGTGTATTTTTCCCCTACGCCATTCTGGTTAAGCGATTGGAGCAGCAGAAGTGCGAAAAATTTGTTGTCTTGACAACCATTTCTTAGCTTCAAAGTCCCATATCTCGCGAACGGATTGACCTAACCCAAAAATTCCTATTGCATCTGAAAGTAGAAACTCGCCCGATTACAACGGTATGTGCATTTTTTCCCTAGTCCATTCTGGTTAAGCGTTTGGAGCAGCAGAATTGCGAACAATTTGTTGTCTTGACAACCATTTCATAGCTTCAAAGTCCCATATCTCGCGAACGGATTGACCTAACCCTAAAATTCCTATCGCATCTGAAAGTAGAAACTCGCCCGATTACAACGGTACGTGTATTTTCTCCCTAGGCCATTCTGGTTAAGCGTTTGGAGCAGCAGAATTGCGAAAAATTTTTTGCCTTATCAACCATTTCTTGGCTTCAAACTCCCATATCTCGCGAACGGATTTACCTAACCCAAAAATTCCTGTTGCATCAGAAAGCAGAAACTCGCCCGATTACAACGGTATGCGTATTTTTTCCCTAGTCCTTTCTGGGTTAAGCGTTTGGAGCAGCAGAAATGTGAACAATTTGTTCTCTTCTCAACCATTTCTTAGCTTCCAACTCCCATATCTCGCGAACGGATTGACCTAACCCAAAAATTCCTATTGCATTTGATAGTAGAAACTCGCCTGATTACAACGGTACGTGTATTTTTCCCCTACGCCATTCTGGTTAAGCGATTGGAGCAGCAGAAGTGCGAAAAATTTGTTGTCTTGACAACCATTTCGTAGCTTCAAAGTCCCATATCTCGCGAACGGATTGACCTAACCCAAAAATTCCTATTGCATCTGAAAGTAGAAACTCGCCCGATTACAACGGTATGTGCATTTTTTCCCTAGGCCATTCTGGTTAAGCGTTTGGAGCAGCAGAATTGCGAAAAATTTTTTGCCTTCTCAACCATTTCTTGGCTTCAAACTCCCATATCTCGCGAACGGATTGACCTAACCCAAAAATTCCTGTTGCGTCTGAAAGTAGAAACTCGCCGGTTACAACGGTATGTGTATTTTTTCCCTAGGCCATTCTGGTTAAGCGTTTGGAGCAGCGGAAGTGCGAAAAATTTGTTGTCTCCTCAACCATTTCTTAGCTTCAAACTCCCATATCTCGCGAATGGATTGACCTAACCCAAAAATTCCTATTGCATCTGAAAGTAGAAACTCGCCCGATTACAACGGTATGTGTATTTTTTCCCTAGGCCATTCTGGTTAAGCGTTTGGAGCAGCGGAAGTGCGAAAAATTTGTTGTCTCCTCAACCATTTCTTAGCTTCAAACTCCCATATCTCGCGAATGGATTGACCTAACCCAAAAATTCCTATTGCATTTGATAGTAGAAACTCGCCCGATTACAACGGTACGTGTATTTTTCCCCTACGCCATTCTGGTTAAGCGATTGGAGCAGCAGAAGTGCGAAAAATTTGTTGTCTTGACAACCATTTCTTAGCTTCAAAGTCCCATATCTCGCGAACGGATTGACCTAACCCAAAAATTCCTATTGCATCTGAAAGTAGAAACTCGCCCGATTACAACGGTATGTGTATTTTTTCCCTAGTCCATTCTGGTTAAGCGTTTGGAGCAGCAGAATTGCGAACAATTTGTTGTCTTGACAACCATTTCATAGCTTCAAAGTCCCATATCTCGCGAACGGATTGACCTAACCCTAAAATTCCTATCGCTTCTGAAAGTAGAAACTCGCCCGATTACAACGGTATGTGTATTTTTTCCCTAGGCCATTCTGGTTAAGCGTTTGAAGCAGCAGAATTGCGAAAAATTTTTTGCCTTCTCAACCATTTCTTGGCTTCAAACTCCCATATCTCGCGAACGGATTGACCTAACCCTAAAATTCCTATCGCATCTGAAAGTAGAAACTCGCCCGATTACAACGGTATGTGTATTTTTTCCCTAGTCCATTCTGGTTAAGCGTTTGGAGCAGCAGAATTGCGAACAATTTGTTCTCTTCTCAACCATTTCTTAGCTTCCAACTCCCATATCTCGCGAACGGATTGACCTAACCCAAAAATTCCTATTGCATTTGATAGTAGAAACTCGCCCGATTACAACGGTATGTGTATTTTTTCCCTAGGCCATTCTGGTTAAGCGTTTGAAGCAGCAGAATTGCGAAAAATTTTTTGCCTTCTCAACCATTTCTTGGCTTCAAACTCCCATATCTCGCGAACGGATTGACCTAACCCTAAAATTCCTATCGCATCTGAAAGTAGAAACTCGCCCGATTACAACGGTATGTGTATTTTTTCCCTAGGCCATTCTGGTTAAGCGTTTGAAGCAGCAGAATTGCGAAAAATTTTTTGCCTTCTCAACCATTTCTTGGCTTCAAACTCCCATATCTCGCGAACGGATTGACCTATCCCAAAAATTCCTATTGCATCTGAAAGTAGAAACTCGCCCGATTACAACGGTATGTGTATTTTTGCCCTAGGCCATTCTGGATAAGCGTTTGGAGCAGCAGAATTGCGAAAAATTTTTTGCCTTCTCAACCATTTCTTAGCTTCAAACTCCGATATCTCGCGAACGGATTGACCTAACCCAAAAATTCCCATTGCATCTGAAAGTAGAAACTCGCCCGATTACAACGGTATGCGTATTTTTTCCCTAGGCCATTCTGGTTAAGCGTTTGGAGCAGCAGAATTGCGAGAAATTTGTTTCCTTCACAACCATTTCTTGGATTCAAACTCCCATATCTCGCGAACGGATTGACATAACCCAAAAATTCCTGTTGCATCAGAAAGTAGAAACTCGCCCGATTACAGCGGTATGTGTATTTTTTCCCTAGGATATTCTGGTTAAGCGTTTGGAGCAGCAGAATTGCGAAAAATTTTTTCCATCTCAAACATTTCTTGGCTTCAAACTCCCATATCTCGCGAACGGATTGACCTAACCCAAAAATTCCTACTGCATCTGAAAGTAGAAACTCGCCCGATTACAACGGTACGTGTATTTTCTCCCTAGGCCATTCTGGTTAAGCGTTTGGAGCAGCAGAATTGCGAAAAATTTTTTGCCTTATCAACCATTCCTTGGCTTCAAACTCCCATATCTCGCGAACGGATTTACCTAACCCAAAAATTCCTATTGCATCTGAAAGTAGAAACTCGCCCGATTACAACGGTATGTGTATTTTTGCCCTAGGCCATTCTGGTTAAGCGTTTGGAGCAGCAGAATTGCGAAAAATTTTTTGCCTTCTCAACCATTTCTTAGCTTCAAACTCCCATATCTCGCGAACGGATTGACCTAACCCAAAAATTCCTATTGCATCTGAAAGTAGAAACTCTCCCGATTACAACGGTATGTGTATTTTTTCCCTAGGCCATTCTGGTTAAGCGTTTGGAGCAGCAGAATTGCGAAAAATTTGTTTCCTTCACAACCATTTCTTGGCTTCAAACTCCCATATCTCGCGAACGGATTGACCTAACCCTAAAATTCCTATCGCATCTGAAAGTAGAAACTCGCCCGATTACAACGGTATGTGTATTTTTTCCCTAGGCCATTCTGGTTAAGCGTTTGAAGCAGCAGAATTGCGAAAAATTTTTTGCCTTCTCAACCATTTCTTGGCTTCAAACTCCCATATCTCGCGAACGGATTGACCTATCCCAAAAATTCCTATTGCATCTGAAAGTAGAAACTCGCCCGATTACAACGGTATGTGTATTTTTGCCCTAGGCCATTCTGGATAAGCGTTTGGAGCAGCAGAATTGCGAAAAATTTTTTGCCTTCTCAACCATTTCTTAGCTTCAAACTCCCATATCTCGCGAACGGATTGACCTAACCCAAAAATTCCTATTGCATCTGAAAGTAGAAACTCGCCCGATTACAACGGTATGTGGATTTTTTCCCTAGGCCATTCTGGTTAAGCGTTTGGAGCAGCAGAATTGCGAGAAATTTGTTTCCTTCACAACCATTTCTTGGATTCAAACTCCCATATCTCGCGAACGGATTGACATAACCCAAAAATTCCTGTTGCATCAGAAAGTAGAAACTCGCCCGATTACAGCGGTATGTGTATTTTTTCCCTAGGATATTCTGGTTAAGCGTTTGGAGCAGCAGAATTGCGAAAAATTTTTTCCATCTCAAACATTTCTTGGCTTCAAACTCCCATATCTCGCGAACGGATTGACCTAACCCAAAAATTCCTATTGCATCTGAAAGTAGAAACTCGCCCGATTACAACGGTACGTGTATTTTCTCCCTAGGCCATTCTGGTTAAGCGTTTGGAGCAGCAGAATTGCGAAAAATTTGTTGCCTTATCAACCATTCCTGGGCTTCAAACTCCCATATCTCGCGAACGGATTTACCTAACCCAAAAATTCCTATTGCATCTGAAAGTAGAAACTCGCCCGATTACAACGGTATGTGTATTTTTGCCCTAGGCCATTCTGGTTAAGCGTTTGGAGCAGCAGAATTGCGAAAAATTTTGTGCCTTCTCAACCATTTCTTAGCTTCAAACTCCCATATCTCGCGAACGGATTGACCTAACCCAAAAATTCCTATTGCATCTGAAAGTAGAAACTCTCCCGATTACAACGGTATGTGTATTTTTTCCCTAGGCCATTCTGGTTAAGCGTTTGGAGCAGCAGAATTGCGAAAAATTTGTTTCCTTCACAACCATTTCTTGGATTCAAACTCCCATATCTCGCGAACGGATTGACATAACCCAAAAATTCCTGTTGCATCCGAAAGTAGAAACTCGCCCGATTACAGCGGTATGTGTATTTTTTCCCTAGGATATTCTGGTTAAGCGTTTGGAGCAGCAGAATTGCGAAAAATTTTTTGCCTTATCAACCATTTCTTGGTTTCAAACTCCCATATCTCGCGAACGGATTTACCTAACCCAAAAATTCCTGTTGCATCAGAAAGCAGAATCTCGCCCGATTACAACGGTATGCGTATTTTTTCCCTAGTCCTTTCTGGTTAAGCGTTTGGAGCAGCAGAAATGTGAACAATTTGTTCTCTTCTCAACCATTTCTTAGCTTCCAACTCCCATATCTCGCGAATGGATTGACCTAACCCAAAAATTCCTATTGCATTTGATAGTAGAAACTCGCCCGATTACAACGGTACGTGTATTTTTCCTCTACGCCATTCTGGTTAAGCGATTGGAGCAGCAGAAGTGCGAAAAATTTGTTGTCTTGACAACCATTTCTTAGCTTCAAAGTCCCATATCTCGCGAACGGATTGACCTAACCCAAAAATTCCTATTGCATCTGAAAGTAGACACTCGCCCGATTACAACGGTATGTGCATTTTTTCCCTAGGCCATTCTGGTTAAGCGTTTGGAGCAGCAGAATTGCGAAAAATTTTTTGCCTTCTCAACCATTTCTTGGTTTCAAACTCCCATATCTCGCGAACGGATTTACCTAACCCAAAAATTCCTGTTGCATCAGAAAGCAGAATCTCGCCCGATTACAACGGTATGCGTATTTTTTCCCTAGTCCTTTCTGGTTAAGCGTTTGGAGCAGCAGAAATGTGAACAATTTGTTCTCTTCTCAACCATTTCTTAGCTTCCAACTCCCATATCTCGCGAATGGATTGACCTAACCCAAAAATTCCTATTGCATTTGATAGTAGAAACTCGCCCGATTACAACGGTACGTGTATTTTTCCTCTACGCCATTCTGGTTAAGCGATTGGAGCAGCAGAAGTGCGAAAAATTTGTTGTCTTGACAACCATTTCTTAGCTTCAAAGTCCCATATCTCGCGAACGGATTGACCTAACCCAAAAATTCCTATTGCATCTGAAAGTAGAAACTCGCCCGATTACAACGGTACGTGTATTTTTTCCCTAGGCCATTCTGGTTAAGCGTTTGGAGCAGCAGAATTGCGAAAAATTTTTTGCCTTATCAACCATTTCTTGGCTTCAAACTCCCATATCTCGCGAACGGATTTACCTAACCCAAAAATTCCTGTTGCATCATAAAGCAGAAACTCGCCCGATTACAACGGTATGCGTATTTTTTCCCTAGTCCATTCTGGTTAAGCGTTTGGAGCAGCAGAATTGCGAACAATTTGTTCTCTTCTCAACCATTTCTTAGCTTCCAACTCCCATATCTCGCGAACGGATTGACCTAACCCAAAAATTCCTATTGCATTTGATAGTAGAAACTCGCCCGATTACAACGGTATGCGTATTTTTTCCCTTGGCCATTCTGCTTAAGCGTTTGGAGCAGCAGAATTGCGAAAAATTTGTTCTCTTCTCAACCATTTCTTAGCTTCCAACTCCCATATCTCGCGAACGGATTGACCCAACCCAAAAATTCCTATTGCATCTGAAAGTAGAAACTCGCCCGATTACAACGGTACGTGTATTTTTTCCCTAGTCCATTCTGGTTAAGCGTTTGGAGCAGCAGAATTGCGAACAATTTGTTCTCTTCTCAACCATTTCTTAGCTTCCAACTCCCATATCTCGCGAACGGATTGACCTAACCCAAAAATTCCTATTGCATTTGATAGTGGAAACTCGCCCGATTACAACGGTACGTTTATTTTTCCCCTAGGCCATTCTGGTTAAGCGATTGGAGCAGCAGAAGTGCGAAAAATTTGTTGTCTTGACAACCACTTCTTAGATTCAAAGTCCCATATCTCGCGAACGGATTGACCTAACCCAAAAATTCCTATTGCATCTGAAAGTAGAAACTCGCCCGATTACAACGGTATGTGTATTTTTTCCCTAGGCCATTCTGGTTAAGCGTTTGAAGCAGCAGAATTGCGAAAAATTTTTTGCCTTCTCAACCATTTCTTGGCTTCAAACTCCCATATCTCGCGAACGGATTGACCTAACCCAAAAATTCCTGTTGCGTCTGAAAGTAGAAACTCGCCCGATTACAACGATATGCGTATTTTTTCCCTAGTCCATTCTGGTTAAGCGTTTGGAGCAGCAGAATTGCGAACAATTTGTTCTCTTCTCAACCATTTCTTAGCTTCCAACTCCCATATCTCGCGAACGGATTGACCTAACCCAAAAATTCCTGTTGCGTCTGAAAGTAGAAACTCGCCCGATTACAACGGTATGTGTATTTTTTCCCTAGGCCATTCTGGTTAAGCGTTTGAAGCAGCAGAATTGCGAAAAATTTTTTGCCTTCTCAACCATTTGTTGGCTTCAAACTCCCATATCTCGCGAACGGATTGACCTAACCCAAAAATTCCTATTGCATCTGAAAGTAGAAACTCGCCCGATTACAACGGTATGTGTATTTTTTCCCTAGGCCATTCTGGTTAAGCGTTTGGAGCAGCAGAATTGCGAAAAATTTGTTTCCTTCACAACCATTTCTTGGATTCAAACTCCCATATCTCGCGAACGGATTGACATACCCCAAAAATTCCTGTTGCATCAGAAAGTAGAAACTCGCCCGATTACAGCGGTATGTGTATTTTTTCCCTAGGATATTCTGGTTAAGCGTTTGGAGCAGCAGAATTGCGAAAAATTTTTTCCATCTCAACCATTTCTTGGCTTCAAACTCCCATATCTCGCGAACGGATTTACCTAACCCAAAAATTCCTGTTGCATCAGAAAGCAGAAACTCGCCCGATTACAACGGTATGCGTATTTTTTCCCTAGTCCTTTCTGGTTAAGCGTTTGGAGCAGCAGAAATGTGAACAATTTGTTCTCTTCTCAACCATTTCTTAGCTTCCAACTCCCATATCTCGCGAAGGGATTGACCTAACCCAAAAATTCCTATTGCATTTGATAGTAGAAACTGGCCCGATTACAACGGTACGTGTATTTTTCCCCTACGCCATTCTGGTTAAGCGATTGGAGCAGCAGAAGTGCGAAAAATTTGTTGTCTTGACAACCATTTCTTAGCTTCAAACTCCCATATCTCGCGAATGGATTGACCTAACCCAAAAATTCCTATTGCATTTGATAGTAGAAACTCGCCCGATTACAACGGTACGTGTATTTTTCCTCTACGCCATTCTGGTTAAGCGATTGGAGCAGCAGAAGTGCGAAAAATTTGTTGTCTTGACAACCATTTCTTAGCTTCAAAGTCCCATATCTCGCGAACGGATTGACCTAACCCAAAAATTCCTATTGCATCTGAAAGTAGAAACTCGCCCGATTACAACTGTATGTGTATTTTTTCCCTAGGCCATTCTGGTTAAGCGTTTGGAGCAGCAGAATTGCGAAAAATTTGTTTCCTTCACAACCATTTCTTGGATTCAAACTCCCATATCTCGCGAACGGATTGACATAACCCAAAAATTTCTGTTGCATCAGAAAGCAGAAACTCGCCCGATTACAACGGTATGCGTATTTTTTCCCTAGTCCATTCTGGTTAAGCGTTTGGAGCAGCAGAAGTGTGAACAATTTGTTCTCTTCTCAACCATTTCTTAGCTTCCAACTCCCATATCTCGCGAACGGATTGACCTAACCCAAAAATTCCTATTGCATCTGAAAGTAGAAACTCTCCCGATTACAACGGTATGTGTATTTTTTCCCTAGGCCATTCTGGTTAAGCGTTTGGAGCAGCAGAATTGCGAAAAATTTGTTTCCTTCACAACCATTTCTTGGATTCAAACTCCCATATCTCGCGAACGGATTGACATAACCCAAAAATTCCTGTTGCATCCGAAAGTAGAAACTCGCCCGATTACAGCGGTATGTGTATTTTTTCCCTAGGATATTCTGGTTAAGCGTTTGGAGCAGCAGAATTGCGAAAAATTTTTTGCCTTATCAACCATTTCTTGGTTTCAAACTCCCATATCTCGCGAACGGATTTACCTAACCCAAAAATTCCTGTTGCATCAGAAAGCAGAATCTCGCCCGATTACAACGGTATGCGTATTTTTTCCCTAGTCCTTTCTGGTTAAGCGTTTGGAGCAGCAGAAATGTGAACAATTTGTTCTCTTCTCAACCATTTCTTAGCTTCCAACTCCCATATCTCGCGAATGGATTGACCTAACCCAAAAATTCCTATTGCATTTGATAGTAGAAACTCGCCCGATTACAACGGTACGTGTATTTTTCCTCTACGCCATTCTGGTTAAGCGATTGGAGCAGCAGAAGTGCGAAAAATTTGTTGTCTTGACAACCATTTCTTAGCTTCAAAGTCCCATATCTCGCGAACGGATTGACCTAACCCAAAAATTCCTATTGCATCTGAAAGTAGACACTCGCCCGATTACAACGGTATGTGCATTTTTTCCCTAGGCCATTCTGGTTAAGCGTTTGGAGCAGCAGAATTGCGAAAAATTTTTTGCCTTCTCAACCATTTCTTGGTTTCAAACTCCCATATCTCGCGAACGGATTTACCTAACCCAAAAATTCCTGTTGCATCAGAAAGCAGAATCTCGCCCGATTACAACGGTATGCGTATTTTTTCCCTAGTCCTTTCTGGTTAAGCGTTTGGAGCAGCAGAAATGTGAACAATTTGTTCTCTTCTCAACCATTTCTTAGCTTCCAACTCCCATATCTCGCGAATGGATTGACCTAACCCAAAAATTCCTATTGCATTTGATAGTAGAAACTCGCCCGATTACAACGGTACGTGTATTTTTCCTCTACGCCATTCTGGTTAAGCGATTGGAGCAGCAGAAGTGCGAAAAATTTGTTGTCTTGTCAACCATGTCTTAGCTTCAAAGTCCCATATCTCGCGAACGGATTGACCAGACCCAAAAATTCCTATTGCATCTGAAAGTAGAAACTCGCCCGATTACAACGGTACGTGTATTTTTTCCCTAGGCCATTCTGGTTAAGCGTTTGGAGCAGCAGAATTGCGAAAAATTTTTTGCCTTATCAACCATTTCTTGGCTTCAAACTCCCATATCTCGCGAACGGATTTACCTAACCCAAAAATTCCTGTTGCATCATAAAGCAGAAACTCGCCCGATTACAACGGTATGCGTATTTTTTCCCTAGTCCATTCTGGTTAAGCGTTTGGAGCAGCAGAATTGCGAACAATTTGTTCTCTTCTCAACCATTTCTTAGCTTCCAACTCCCATATCTCGCGAACGGATTGACCTAACCCAAAAATTCCTATTGCATTTGATAGTAGAAACTCGCCCGATTACAACGGTATGCGTATTTTTTCCCTTGGCCATTCTGCTTAAGCGTTTGGAGCAGCAGAATTGCGAAAAATTTGTTCTCTTCTCAACCATTTCTTAGCTTCCAACTCCCATATCTCGCGAACGGATTGACCCAACCCAAAAATTCCTATTGCATCTGAAAGTAGAAACTCGCCCGATTACAACGGTACGTGTATTTTTTCCCTAGTCCATTCTGGTTAAGCGTTTGGAGCAGCAGAATTGCGAACAATTTGTTCTCTTCTCAACCATTTCTTAGCTTCCAACTCCCATATCTCGCGAACGGATTGACCTAACCCAAAAATTCCTATTGCATTTGATAGTGGAAACTCGCCCGATTACAACGGTACGTTTATTTTTCCCCTAGGCCATTCTGGTTAAGCGATTGGAGCAGCAGAAGTGCGAAAAATTTGTTGTCTTGACAACCACTTCTTAGATTCAAAGTCCCATATCTCGCGAACGGATTGACCTAACCCAAAAATTCCTATTGCATCTGAAAGTAGAAACTCGCCCGATTACAACGGTATGTGTATTTTTTCCCTAGGCTATTCTGGTTAAGCGTTTGAAGCAGCAGAATTGCGAAAAATTTTTTGCCTTCTCAACCATTTCTTGGCTTCAAACTCCCATATCTCGCGAACGGATTGACCTAACCCAAAAATTCCTGTTGCGTCTGAAAGTAGAAACTCGCCCGATTACAACGATATGCGTATTTTTTCCCTAGTCCATTCTGGTTAAGCGTTTGGAGCAGCAGAATTGCGAACAATTTGTTCTCTTCTCAACCATTTCTTAGCTTCCAACTCCCATATCTCGCGAACGGATTGACCTAACCCAAAAATTCCTGTTGCGTCTGAAAGTAGAAACTCGCCCGATTACAACGGTATGTGTATTTTTTCCCTAGGCCATTCTGGTTAAGCGTTTGAAGCAGCAGAATTGCGAAAAATTTTTTGCCTTCTCAACCATTTGTTGGCTTCAAACTCCCATATCTCGCGAACGGATTGACCTAACCCAAAAATTCCTATTGCATCTGAAAGTAGAAACTCGCCCGATTACAACGGTATGTGTATTTTTTCCCTAGGCCATTCTGGTTAAGCGTTTGGAGCAGCAGAATTGCGAAAAATTTGTTTCCTTCACAACCATTTCTTGGATTCAAACTCCCATATCTCGCGAACGGATTGACATACCCCAAAAATTCCTGTTGCATCAGAAAGTAGAAACTCGCCCGATTACAGCGGTATGTGTATTTTTTCCCTAGGATATTCTGGTTAAGCGTTTGGAGCAGCAGAATTGCGAAAAATTTTTTCCATCTCAACCATTTCTTGGCTTCAAACTCCCATATCTCGCGAACGGATTTACCTAACCCAAAAATTCCTGTTGCATCAGAAAGCAGAAACTCGCCCGATTACAACGGTATGCGTATTTTTTCCCTAGTCCTTTCTGGTTAAGCGTTTGGAGCAGCAGAAATGTGAACAATTTGTTCTCTTCTCAACCATTTCTTAGCTTCCAACTCCCATATCTCGCGAAGGGATTGACCTAACCCAAAAATTCCTATTGCATTTGATAGTAGAAACTGGCCCGATTACAACGGTACGTGTATTTTTCCCCTACGCCATTCTGGTTAAGCGATTGGAGCAGCAGAAGTGCGAAAAATTTGTTGTCTTGACAACCATTTCTTAGCTTCAAACTCCCATATCTCGCGAATGGATTGACCTAACCCAAAAATTCCTATTGCATTTGATAGTAGAAACTCGCCCGATTACAACGGTACGTGTATTTTTCCTCTACGCCATTCTGGTTAAGCGATTGGAGCAGCAGAAGTGCGAAAAATTTGTTGTCTTGACAACCATTTCTTAGCTTCAAAGTCCCATATCTCGCGAACGGATTGACCTAACCCAAAAATTCCTATTGCATCTGAAAGTAGAAACTCGCCCGATTACAACTGTATGTGTATTTTTTCCCTAGGCCATTCTGGTTAAGCGTTTGGAGCAGCAGAATTGCGAAAAATTTGTTTCCTTCACAACCATTTCTTGGATTCAAACTCCCATATCTCGCGAACGGATTGACATAACCCAAAAATTTCTGTTGCATCAGAAAGCAGAAACTCGCCCGATTACAACGGTATGCGTATTTTTTCCCTAGTCCATTCTGGTTAAGCGTTTGGAGCAGCAGAAGTGTGAACAATTTGTTCTCTTCTCAACCATTTCTTAGCTTCCAACTCCCATATCTCGCGAACGGATTGACCTAACCCAAAAATTCCTATTGCATTTGATAGTAGAAACTCGCCCGATTACAACGGTACGTGTATTTTTCCCCTACGCCATTCTGGTTAAGCGATTGGAGCAGCAGAAGTGCGAAAAATTTGTTGTCTTGACAACCATTTCTTAGCTTCAAAGTCCCATATCTCGCGAACGGATTGACCTAACCCAAAAATTCCTATTGCATCTGAAAGTAGAAACTCGCCCGATTACAACGGTATGTGTATTTTTTCCCTAGGCCATTCTGGTTAAACGTTTGGAGCAGCAGAATTGTGAAAAATTTTTTGCCTTCTCTACCATTTCTTGGCTTCAAACACCCATATCTCGCGAACGGATTGACCTAACCCAAAAATTCCTATTGCATCTGAAAGTAGAAACTCGCCCGATTACAACGGTATGTGTATTTTTTCCCTAGGCCATTCTGGTTAAGCGTTTGGAGCAGCAGAATTGCGAAAAATTTTTTGCCTTCTCAACCATTTCTTGGCTTCAAACTCCCATATCTCGCGAACGGATTGACCTAACCCAAAAATTCCTGTTGCGTCTGAAAGTAGAAACTCGCCCGATTACAACGGTATGCGTATTTTTTCCCTAGTCCATTCTGGTTAAGCGTTTGGAGCAGCAGAATTGCGAAAAATTTGTTCTCTTCTCAACCACTTCTTAGCTTCCAACTCCCATATCTCGCGAACGGATTGACCTAACCCAAAAATTCCTGTTGCGTCTGAAAGTAGAAACTCGCCCGGTTACAACGGTATGCGTATTTTTTCCCTAGTCCATTCTGGTTAAGCGTTTGGAGCAGCAGAATTGCGAAAAATCTTTTGCCTTCTCAACCATTTCTTAGCTTCCAACTCCCATATCTCGCGAACGGATTGACCTAACCCAAAAATTCCTATTGCATTTGATAGTAGAAACTCGCCCGATTACAACGGTACGTGTATTTTTCCCCTACGCCATTCTGGTTAAGCGATTGGAGCAGCAGAAGTGCGAAAAATTTGTTGTCTTGACAACCATTTCTTAGCTTCAAAGTCCAATATCTCGCGAACGGATTGACCTAACCCAAAAATTCCTATTGCATCTGAAAGTAGAAACTCGCCCGATTACAACGGTATGTGTATTTTTTCCCTAGGCCATTCTGGTTAAGCGTTTGGAGCAGCAGAATTGCGAAAAATTTTTTGCCTTCTCAACCATTTCTTGGCTTCAAACTCCCATATCTCGCGAACGGATTGACCTAACCCAAAAATTCCTGTTGCGTCTGAAAGTAGAAACTCGCCCGGTTACAACGGTATGTGTATTTTTTCCCTAGGCCATTCTGGTTAAGCGTTTGGAGCAGCGGAAGTGCGAACAATTTGTTCTCTTCTCAACCATTTCTTAGCTTCCAACTCCCATATCTCGCGAACGGATTGACCTAACCCAAAAATTCCTATTGCATTTGACAGTAGAAACTCGCCCGAATACAACGGTATGTGTATTTTTCCCTAGGCCATTCTGCTTAAGCGTTTGGAGCAGCAGAATTGCGAAAAATTTGTTCTCTTCTCAACCATTTCTTAGCTTCCAACTCCCATATCTCGCGAACGGATTGACCTAACCCAAAAATTCTTATTGCATTTGATAGTGGAAACTCGCCCGATTACAACGGTACGTTTATTTTTACCCTAGGCCATTCTGGTTAAGCGATTGGAGCAGCAGAATTGCGAAAAATGTGTTGTCTTGTCAACCATTTCTTAGCTTCCAACTCCCATATCTCGCGAACGGATTGACCTAACCCAAAAATTCCTATTGCATCTGAAAGTAGAAACTCGCCCGATTACAACGGTACGTGTATTTTTTCCCTAGGCCATTCTGGTTAAGCGTTTGGAGCAGCAGAATTGCGAAAAATTTTTTGCCTTATCAACCATTTCTTGGCTTCAAACTCCCATATCTCGCGAACGGATTTACCTAACCCAAAAATTCCTGTTGCATCATAAAGCAGAAACTCGCCCGATTACAACGGTATGCGTATTTTTTCCCTAGTCCATTCTGGTTAAGCGTTTGGAGCAGCAGAATTGCGAACAATTTGTTCTCTTCTCAACCATTTCTTAGCTTCCAACTCCCATATCTCGCGAACGGATTGACCTAACTCAAAAATTCCTATTGCATTTGATAGTAGAAACTCGCCCGATTACAACGGTATGCGTATTTTTTCCCTTGGCCATTCTGCTTAAGCGTTTGGAGCAGCAGTACTGCGAAAAATTTGTTCTCTTCTCAACCATTTCTTAGCTTCCAACTCCCATATCTCGCGAACGGATTGACCTAACCCAAAAATTCCTATTGCATTTGATAGTGGAAACTCGCCCGATTACAACGGTACGTTTATTTTTCCCCTAGGCCATTCTGGTTAAGCGATTGGAGCAGCAGAAGTGCGAAAAATTTGTTTTCATGACAACCACTTCTTAGATTCAAAGTCCCATATCTCGCGAACGGATTGACCTAACCCAAAAATTCCTATTGCATCTGAAAGTAGAAACTCGCCCGATTACAACGGCATGTGTATTTTTTCCCTAGGCCATTCTGGTTAAGCGTTTGAAGCAGCAGAATTGCGAAAAATTTTTTGCCTTCTCAACCATTTCTTGGCTTCAAACTCCCATATCTCGCGAACGGATTGACCTAACCCAAAAATTCCTGTTGCGTCTGAAAGTAGAAACTCGCCCGATTACAACGATATGCGTATTTTTTCCCTAGTCCATTCTGGTTAAGCGTTTGGAGCAGCAGAATTGCGAACAATTTGTTCTCTTCTCAACCATTTCTTAGCTTCCAACTCCCATATCTCGCGAACGGATTGACCTAACCCAAAAATTCCTGTTGCGTCTGAAAGTAGAAACTCGCCCGATTACAACGGTATGTGTATTTTTTCCCTAGGCCATTCTGGTTAAGCGTTTGAAGCAGCAGAATTGCGAAAAATTTTTTGCCTTCTCAACCATTTCTTGGCTTCAAACTCCCATATCTCGCGAACGGATTGACCTATCCCAAAAATTCCTATTGCATCTGGAAGTAGAAACTCGCCCGATTACAACGGTATGTGTATTTTTGCCCTAGGCCATTCTGGTTAAGCGTTTGGAGCAGCAGAATTGCGAAAAATTTTTTGCCTTCTCAACCATTTCTTGGCTTCAAACTCCCATATCTCGCGAACGGATTGACCTAACCCAAAAATTCCTGTTGCGTCCGAAAGTAGAAACTCGCCCGATTACAACGATATGCGTATTTTTTCCCTAGTCCATTCTGGTTAAGCGTTTGGAGCAGCAGAATTGCGAACAATTTGTTCTCTTCTCAACCATTTCTTAGCTTCCAACTCCCATATCTCGCGAACGGATTGACCTAACCCAAAAATTCCTGTTGCGTCTGAAAGTAGAAACTCGCCCGATTACAACGGTATGTGTATTTTTTCCCTAGGCCATTCTTGTTAAGCGTTTGAAGCAGCAGAATTGCGAAAAATTTTTTGCCTTCTCAACCATTTCTTGGCTTCAAACTCCCATATCTCGCGAACGGATTGACCTATCCCAAAAATTCCTATTGCATCTGGAAGTAGAAACTCGCCCGATTACAACGGTATGTGTATTTTTGCCCTAGGCCATTCTGGTTAAGCGTTTGGAGCAGCAGAATTGCGAAAAATTTTTTTGCCTTCTCAACCATTTCTTAGCTTCAAACTCCCATATCTCGCGAACGGATTGACCTAACCCAAAAATTCCTATTGCATCTGAAAGTAGAAACTCGCCCGATTACAACGGTATGTGTATTTTTTCCCTAGGCCATTCTGGTTAAGCGTTTGGAGCAGCAGAATTGCGAAAAATTTGTTTCCTTCACAACCATTTCTTGGATTCAAACTCCCATATCTCGCGAACGGATTGACATACCCCAAAAATTCCTGTTGCATCAGAAAGTAGAAACTCGCCCGATTACAGCGGTATGTGTATTTTTTCCCTAGGATATTCTGGTTAAGCGTTTGGAGCAGCAGAATTGCGAAAAATTTTTTCCATCTCAACCATTTCTTGGCTTCAAACTCCCATATCTCGCGAACGGATTTACCTAACCCAAAAATTCCTGTTGCATCAGAAAGCAGAAACTCGCCCGATTACAACGGTATGCGTATTTTTTCCCTAGTCCTTTCTGGTTAAGCGTTTGGAGCAGCAGAAATGTGAACAATTTGTTCTCTTCTCAACCATTTCTTAGCTTCCAACTCCCATATCTCGCGAACGGATTGACCTAACCCAAAAATTCCTATTGCATTTGATAGTAGAAACTGGCCCGATTACAACGGTACGTGTATTTTTCCCCTACGCCATTCTGGTTAAGCGATTGGAGCAGCAGAAGTGCGAAAAATTTGTTGTCTTGACAACCATTTCTTAGCTTCAAACTCCCATATCTCGCGAATGGATTGACCTAACCCAAAAATTCCTATTGCATTTGATAGTAGAAACTCGCCCGATTACAACGGTACGTGTATTTTTCCCCTACGCCATTCTGGTTAAGCGATTGGAGCAGCAGAAGTGCGAAAAATTTGTTGTCTTGAAAACCATTTCTTAGCTTCAAAGTCCCATATCTCGCGAACGGATTGACCTAACCCAAAAATTCCTATTGCATCTGAAAGTAGAAACTCGCCCGATTACAACGGTATGTGTATTTCTTCCCTAGGCCATTCTGGTTAAACGTTTGGAGCAGCAGAATTGTGAAAAATTTTTTGCCTTCTCTACCATTTCTTGGCTTCAAACACCCATATCTCGCGAACGGATTGACCTAACCCAAAAATTCCTATTGCATCTGAAAGTAGAAACTCGCCCGATTACAACGGTATGTGTATTTTTTCCCTAGGCCATTCTGGTTAAGCGTTTGGAGCAGCAGAATTGCGAAAAATTTTTTGCCTTCTCAACCATTTCTTGGCTTCAAACTCCCATATCTCGCGAACGGATTGACCTAACCCAAAAATTCCTGTTGCGTCTGAAAGTAGAAACTCGCCCGGTTACAACGGTATGTGTATTTTTTCCCTAGGCCATTCTGGTTAAGCGTTTGGAGCAGCGGAAGTGCGAACAATTTGTTCTCTTCTCAACCATTTCTTAGCTTCCAACTCCCATATCTCGCGAACGGATTGACCTAACCCAAAAATTCCTATTGCATTTGACAGTAGAAACTCGCCCGAATACAACGGTATGTGTATTTTTCCCTAGGCCATTCTGCTTAAGCGTTTGGAGCAGCAGAATTGCGAAAAATTTGTTCTCTTCTCAACCATTTCTTAGCTTCCAACTCCCATATCTCGCGAACGGATTGACCTAACCCAAAAATTCTTATTGCATTTGATAGTGGAAACTCGCCCGATTACAACGGTACGTTTATTTTTCCCCTAGGCCATTCTGGTTAAGCGATTGGAGCAGCAGAAGTGCGAAAAATGTGTTGTCTTGTCAACCATTTCTTAGCTTCCAACTCCCATATCTCGCGAACGGATTGACCTAACCCAAAAATTCCTATTGCATCTGAATGTAGAAACTCGCCCGATTACAACGGTACGTGTATTTTTTCCCTAGGCCATTCTGGTTAAGCGTTTGGAGCAGCAGAATTGCGAAAAATTTTTTGCCTTATCAACCATTTCTTGGCTTCAAACTCCCATATCTCGCGAACGGATTTACCTAACCCAAAAATTCCTGTTGCATCATAAAGCAGAAACTCGCCCGATTACAACGGTATGCGTATTTTTTCCCTAGTCCATTCTGGTTAAGCGTTTGGAGCAGCAGAATTGCGAACAATTTGTTCTCTTCTCAACCATTTCTTAGCTTCCAACTCCCATATCTCGCGAACGGATTGACCTAACTCAAAAATTCCTATTGCATTTGATAGTAGAAACTCGCCCGATTACAACGGTATGCGTATTTTTTCCCTTGGCCATTCTGCTTAAGCGTTTGGAGCAGCAGTACTGCGAAAAATTTGTTCTCTTCTCAACCATTTCTTAGCTTCCAACTCCCATATCTCGCGAACGGATTGACCTAACCCAAAAATTCCTATTGCATTTGATAGTGGAAACTCGCCCGATTACAACGGTACGTTTATTTTTCCCCTAGGCCATTCTGGTTAAGCGATTGGAGCAGCAGAAGTGCGAAAAATTTGTTGTCATGACAACCACTTCTTAGATTCAAAGTCCCATATCTCGCGAACGGATTGACCTAACCCAAAAATTCCTATTGCATCTGAAAGTAGAAACTCGCCCGATTACAACGGCATGTGTATTTTTTCCCTAGGCCATTCTGGTTAAGCGTTTGAAGCAGCAGAATTGCGAAAAATTTTTTGCCTTCTCAACCATTTCTTGGCTTCAAACTCCCATATCTCGCGAACGGATTGACCTATCCCAAAAATTCCTATTGCATCTGGAAGTAGAAACTCGCCCGATTACAACGGTATGTGTATTTTTGCCCTAGGCCATTCTGGTTAAGCGTTTGGAGCAGCAGAATTGCGAAAAATTTTTTTGCCTTCTCAACCATTTCTTAGCTTCAAACTCCCATATCTCGCGAACGGATTGACCTAACCCAAAAATTCCTATTGCATCTGAAAGTAGAAACTCGCCCGATTACAACGGTATGTGTATTTTTTCCCTAGGCCATTCTGGTTAAGCGTTTGGAGCAGCAGAATTGCGAAAAATTTGTTTCCTTCACAACCATTTCTTGGATTCAAACTCCCATATCTCGCGAACGGATTGACATACCCCAAAAATTCCTGTTGCATCAGAAAGTAGAAACTCGCCCGATTACAACGGCATGTGTATTTTTTCCCTAGGCCATTCTGGTTAAGCGTTTGAAGCAGCAGAATTGCGAAAAATTTTTTGCCTTCTCAACCATTTCTTGGCTTCAAACTCCCATATCTCGCGAACGGATTGACCTAACCCAAAAATTCCTGTTGCGTCTGAAAGTAGAAACTCGCCCGATTACAACGGTATGTGTATTTTTTCCCTAGGCCATTCTTGTTAAGCGTTTGAAGCAGCAGAATTGCGAAAAATTTTTTGCCTTCTCAACCATTTCTTGGCTTCAAACTCCCATATCTCGCGAACGGATTGACCTATCCCAAAAATTCCTATTGCATCTGGAAGTAGAAACTCGCCCGATTACAACGGTATGTGTATTTTTGCCCTAGGCCATTCTGGTTAAGCGTTTGGAGCAGCAGAATTGCGAAAAATTTTTTTGCCTTCTCAACCATTTCTTAGCTTCAAACTCCCATATCTCGCGAACGGATTGACCTAACCCAAAAATTCCTATTGCATCTGAAAGTAGAAACTCGCCCGATTACAACGGTATGTGTATTTTTTCCCTAGGCCATTCTGGTTAAGCGTTTGGAGCAGCAGAATTGCGAAAAATTTGTTTCCTTCACAACCATTTCTTGGATTCAAACTCCCATATCTCGCGAACGGATTGACATACCCCAAAAATTCCTGTTGCATCAGAAAGTAGAAACTCGCCCGATTACAGCGGTATGTGTATTTTTTCCCTAGGATATTCTGGTTAAGCGTTTGGAGCAGCAGAATTGCGAAAAATTTTTTCCATCTCAACCATTTCTTGGCTTCAAACTCCCATATCTCGCGAACGGATTTACCTAACCCAAAAATTCCTGTTGCATCAGAAAGCAGAAACTCGCCCGATTACAACGGTATGCGTATTTTTTCCCTAGTCCTTTCTGGTTAAGCGTTTGGAGCAGCAGAAATGTGAACAATTTGTTCTCTTCTCAACCATTTCTTAGCTTCCAACTCCCATATCTCGCGAACGGATTGACCTAACCCAAAAATTCCTATTGCATTTGATAGTAGAAACTGGCCCGATTACAACGGTACGTGTATTTTTCCCCTACGCCATTCTGGTTAAGCGATTGGAGCAGCAGAAGTGCGAAAAATTTGTTGTCTTGACAACCATTTCTTAGCTTCAAACTCCCATATCTCGCGAATGGATTGACCTAACCCAAAAATTCCTATTGCATTTGATAGTAGAAACTCGCCCGATTACAACGGTACGTGTATTTTTCCCCTACGCCATTCTGGTTAAGCGATTGGAGCAGCAGAAGTGCGAAAAATTTGTTGTCTTGAAAACCATTTCTTAGCTTCAAAGTCCCATATCTCGCGAACGGATTGACCTAACCCAAAAATTCCTATTGCATCTGAAAGTAGAAACTCGCCCGATTACAACGGTATGTGTATTTCTTCCCTAGGCCATTCTGGTTAAACGTTTGGAGCAGCAGAATTGTGAAAAATTTTTTGCCTTCTCTACCATTTCTTGGCTTCAAACACCCATATCTCGCGAACGGATTGACATAACCCAAAAATTCCTATTGCATCTGAAAGTAGAAACTCGCCCGATTACAACGGTATGTGTATTTTTTCCCTAGGCCATTCTGGTTAAGCGTTTGGAGCAGCAGAATTGCGAAAAATTTTTTGCCTTCTCACCCATTTCTTGGCTTCAAAATCCCATATCTCGCGAACGGATTGACCTAACCCAAAAATTCCTGTTGCGTCTGAAAGTAGAAACTCGCCCGATTACAACGGTATGTGTATTTTTTCCCTAGGCCATTCTGGTTAAGCGTTTGGAGCAGCGGAAGTGCGAAAAATTTGTTGTTTCCTCAACCATTTCTTAGCTTCAAACTCCCATATCTCGCGAATGGATTGACCTAACCCAAAAATTCCTATTGCATCTGAAAGTAGAAACTCGCCCGATTACAACGGTACGTGTATTTTTCCCCTACGCCATTCTGGTTAAGCGATTGGAGCAGCAGAAGTGCGAAAAATTTGTTGTCTTGACAACCATTTCTTAGCTTCAAAGTCCCATATCTCGCGAACGGATTGACCTAACCCAAAAATTCCTATTGCATCTGAAAGTAGAAACTCGCCCGATTACAACTGTATGTGTATTTTTTCCCTAGGCCATTCTGGTTAAGCGTTTGGAGCAGCAGAATTGCGAAAAATTTGTTTCCTTCACAACCATTTCTTGGATTCAAACTCCCATATCTCGCGAACGGATTGACATAACCCAAAAATTCCTGTTGCATGAGAAAGCAGAAACTCGCCCGATTACAACGGTATGCGTATTTTTTCCCTAGTCCATTCTGGTTAAGCGTTTGGAGCAGCAGAAGTGTGAACAATTTGTTCTCTTCTCAACCATTTCTTAGCTTCCAACTCCCATATCTCGCGAACGGATTGACCTAACCCAAAAATTCCTATTGCATTTGATAGTAGAAACTCGCCCGATTACAACGGTATGTGTATTTTTTCCCTAGGCCATTCTGGTTATGCGTTTGAAGCAGCAGAATTGCGAAAAATTTTTTGCCTTCTCAACCATTTCTTGGCTTCAAACTCCCATATCTCGCGAACGGATTGACCTAACCCAAAAATTCCTATTGTAACTGAAAGTAGAAACTCGCCCGATTACAACGGTTTGTGTATTTTTTCCCTAGGCCATTCTGGTTAAGCTTTTGAAGCAGCAGAACTGCGAAAAATTTTTTGCCTTCTCAACCATTTCTTGGCTTCAAACTCCCATATCTCGCGAACGGATTGACCTAACCCTAAAATTCCTATCGCATCTGAAAGTAGAAACTCGCCCGATTACATCGGTATGTGTATTTTTTCCCTAGGCCATTCTGCTTAAGCGTTTGAAGCAGCAGAATTGCGACAAAATTTTTTGCCTTCTCAAACATTTCTTGGCTTCAAACTCCCATATCTCGCGAACGGATTGACCTATCCCAAAAATTCCTATTGCATCTGAAAGTAGAAACTCGCCCGATTACAACGGTACGTGTATTTTTCCCCTACGCCATTCTGGTTAAGCGATTGGAGCAGCAGAAGTGCGAAAAATTTGTTGTCTTGACAACCATTTCTTAGCTTCAAAGTCCCATATCTCGCGAACGGATTGACCTAACCCAAAAATTCCTATTGCATCTGAAAGTAGAAACTCGCCCGATTACAACGGTATGTGTATTTTTTCCCTAGGCCATTCTGGTTAAGCGTTTGGAGCAGCAGAATTGCTCAAAATTTGTTTCCTTCACAACCATTTCTTGGATTCAAACTCCCATATCTCGCGAACGGATTGACATAACCCCAAAATTCCTGTTGCATCAGAAAGCAGAAACTCGCCCGATTACAACGGTATGCGTATTTTTTCCCTAGTCCATTCTGGTTAAGCGTTTGGAGCAGCAGAAGTGTGAACAATTTGTTCTCTTCTCAACCATTTCTTAGCTTCCAACTCCCATATCTCGCGAACGGATTGACCTAACCCAAAAATTCCTATTGCATTTGATAGTAGAAACTGGCCCGATTACAACGGTACGTGTATTTTTCCCCTACGGCATTCTGGTTAAGCGATTGGAGCAGCAGAAGTGCGAAAAATTTGTTGTCTTGACAACCATTTCTTAGCTTCAAACTCCCATATCTCGCGAATGGATTGACCTAACCCAAAAATTCCTATTGCATTTGATAGTAGAAACTCGCCCGATTACAACGGTACGTGTATTTTTCCCCTACGCCATTCTGGTTAAGCGCTTGGAGCAGCAGAAGTGCGAAAAATTTGTTGTCTTGACAACCATTTCTTAGCTTCAAAGTCCCATATCTCGCGAACGGATTGACCTAACGCAAAAATTCCTATTGCATCTGAAAGTAGAAACTCGCCCGATTACAACGGTATGCGTATTTTTTCCCTAGTCCATTCTGGTTAAGCGTTTGGAGCAGCAGAATTGCGAACAATTTGTTCTCTTCTCAACCATTTCTTAGCTTCCAACTCCCATATCTCGCGAACGGATTGACCTAACCCAAAAATTCCTATTGCATCTGAAAGTAAAAACTCGCCCGATTACAACGGTACGTGTATTTTTTCCCTAGGCCATTCTGGTTAAGCGTTTGGAGCAGCAGAATTGCGAAAAATTTTTTGTCTTCTCAACCATTTCTTAGCTTCAAACTCCCATATCTCGCGAACGGATTGACCTAACCCAAAAATTCCTATTGCATTTGAAAGTAGAAACTCGCCCGATTACAACGGTACGTGTATTTCTCCCCTAGGCCATTCTGGTTAAGCGATTGGAGCAGCAGAATTGCGAAAAATTTGTTGTCTTCTCAACCATTTCTTAGATTCAAAGTCCCATATCTCGCGAACGGATTGACCAAACCCAAAAATTCCTTCTGCGTTTGAAAGTAGAAACTCGCCCGATTACAACGGTATGTGTATTTTCTCCCTAGGCCATTCTGGTTAAGCGTCTGGAGCAGCAGAATTGCGAAAAATTATTTGTCTTCTCAACCATTACTTGGCTTCAAACTCCCATATCTCGCGAACGGATTGACCTAACCCAAAATTTGCTGTTGCATCTGAAAGTAGAAACTCGCCCGATTACAACGGTATGTGTATTTTTTCCCTAGGCCATTCTGGTTAAGCGTTTGGAGCAGCAGAATTGCGAAAAATTTGTTGTCTTCTCAACCATTTCTTGGCTTCAAACTCCCATATCTCGCGAACGGATTGACCTAACCCAAAAATTGCTGTTGCATCTGAAAGTAGAAACTCGCCCGATTACAACGGTATGTGTATTTTTTCCCTAGGCCATTCTGGTTAAGCGTTTGGAGCAGCAGAATTGCGAACAATTTGTCCACTTCTCAACCATTTCTTAGCTTCCAACTCCCATATCTCGCGAACTGATTGACCTAACCCAAAAATTCCTATTGCATTTGAAAGTAGAAACTCGCCCGATTACAACGGTACGTGTATTTTTCCCCTAGGCCATTCTGGTTAAGCGATTGGAGCAGCAGAAGTGCGAAAAATTTGTTGTCTTGTCAACCATTTCTTAGCTTTAAAGTCCCATATCTCGCGAACGGATTATCCTAACCCAAAAATTCCTATTGTAACTGAAAGTAGAAACTCGCCCGATTACAACGGTATGCGTATTTTTTCCCTTGGCCATTCTGCTTCAGCGTTTGGAGCAGCAGAATTGCGAAAAATTTGTTCTCTTCTCAACCATTTCTTAGCTTCCAACTCCCATATCTCGCGAACGGATTGACCTAACCCAAAAATTCCTATTGCATCTGAAAGTAAAAACTCGCCCGATTACAACGGCACGTGTATTTTTTCCCTAGGCCATTCTGGTTAAGCGTTTGGAGCAGCAGAATTGCGAAAAATTTTTTGCCTTATCAACCACTTCTTGGCTTGAAACTCCCATATCTCGCGAACGGATTTACCTAACCCAAAAATTCCTGTTGCATCAGAAAGCAGAAACTCGCCCGATTACAACGGTATGCGTATTTTTTCCCTAGTCCATTCTGGTTAAGCGTTTGGAGCAGCAGAATTGCGAACAATTTGTTCTCTTCTCAACCATTTCTTAGCTTCCAACTCCCATATCTCGCGAACGGATTGACCTAACCTAAAAATTCCTATTGCATTTGATAATAGAAACTCGCCCGATTACAACGGTACGTGTATTTTTCCCCTAGGCCATTCTGGTTAAGCGATTGGAGCAGCAGAAGTGCGAAAAATTTGTTGTCTTGACAACCATTTCTTAGCTTCAAAGTCCCATATCTCGCGAACGGATTGACCTAACCCAAAAATTCCTATTGCATCTGAAAGTAGAAACTCGCCAGATTACAACGGTATGTGTATTTTTTCCCTAGGCCATTCTGGTTAAGCGTTTGGAGCAGCAGAATTACGAAAAATTTGTTGACTTCTCAACCATTTCTTGGCTTCAAACTCCCATATCTCGCGAACGGATTGACCTAACCCAAAAATTGCTGTTGCATCTGAAAGTAGAAACTCGCCCGATTACAACGGTATGTGTATTTTTTCCCTAGGCCATTCTGGTTAAGCGTTTGGAGCAGCAGAATTGCGAAAAATTTTTTGTCTTCTCAACCATTTCTTAGCTTCAAACTCCCATATCTCGCGAACGGATTGACCTAACCCAAAAATTCCTATTGCATTTGAAAGTAGAAACTCGCCCGATTACAACGGTACGTGTATTTCTCCCCTAGGCCATTCTGGTTAAGCGATTGGAGCAGCAGAATTGCGAAAAATTTGTTGTCTTCTCAACCATTTCTTAGATTCAAAGTCCCATATCTCGCGAACGGATTGACCAAACCCAAAAATTCCTTCTGCGTTTGAAAGTAGAAACTCGCCCGATTACAACGGTATGTGTATTTTCTCCCGAGGCCATTCTGGTTAAGCGTCTGGAGCAGCAGTATTGCGAAAAATTATTTGTCTTCTCAACCATTTCTTGGCTTCAAACTCCCATATCTCGCGAACGGATTGACCTAACCCAAAATTTGCTGTTGCATCTGAAAGTAGAAACTCGCCCGATTACAACGGTATGTGTATTTTTTCCCTAGGCCATTCTGGTTAAGCGTTTGGAGCAGCAGAATTGCGAAAAATTTGTTGTCTTCTCAACCATTTCTTGGCTTCAAACTCCCATATCTCGCGAACGGATTGACCTAACCCAAAAATTGCTGTTGCATCTGAAAGTAGAAACTCGCCCGATTACAACGGTATGTGTATTTTTTCCCTAGGCCATTCTGGTTAAGCGATTGGAGCAGCAGAAGTGCGAAAAATTTGTTGCCTTGACAACCATTTCTTAGCTTCAAAGTCCCATATCTCGCGAATGGATTGACCTAACCCAAAAATTCCTATTGCATTTGATAGTAGAAACTCGCCCGATTACAACGGTACGTGTATTTTTCCCCTACGCCAGTCTGGTTAAGCGATTGGAGCAGCAGAAGTGCGAAAAATGTGTTGCCTTGACAACCATTTCTTGGCTTCAAAGTCCCATATCTCGCGAACGGATTGACCTAACCCAAAAATTCCTATTGCATCTGAAAGTAGAAACTCGCCCGATTACAACGGTATGTGTATTTTTTCCCTAGGCCATTCTGGTTAAGCGTTTGGAGCAGCAGAATTGCGAAAAATTTGTTTCCTTCACAACCATTTCTTGGATTCAAACTCCCATATCTCGCGAACGGATTGACATAACCCAAAAATTCCTGTTGCATCAGAAAGCAGAAACTCGCCCGATTACAACGGTATGCGTATTTTTTCCCTAGTCCATTCTGGTTAAGCGTTTGGAGCAGCAGAAATGTGAACAATTTGTTCTCTTCTCCACCATTTCTTAGCTTCCAACTCCCATATCTCGCGAACGGATTGACCTAACCCAAAAATTCTTATTGCATTTGATAGTAGAAACTCGCCCGATTACAACGGTACGTGTATTTTTCCCCTACGCCATTCTGGTTAAGCGATTGGAGCAGCAGAAGTGCGAAAAATTTGTTGTCTTGACAACCATTTCTTAGCTTCAAAGTCCCATATCTCGCGAACGGATTGACCTAACCCAAAAATTCCTATTGCATCTGAAAGCAGAAACTCGCCCGATTACAACGGTATGTGTATTTTTTCCCTAGGCCATTCTGGTTAAGCGTTTGGAGCAGCAGAATTGCGAAAAATTTTTTGCCTTCTCAACCATTTCTTGGCTTCAAACTCCCATATCTCGCGAACGGATTGACCTAACCCAAAAATTCTGTTGCGTCTGAAAGTAGAAACTCGCCCGGTTACAACGGTATGTGTATTTTTTCCCTAGGCCATTCTGGTTAAGCGTTTGGAGCAGCGGAAGTGCGAAAAATTTGTTTCCTTCACAACCATTTCTTGGATTCAAACTCCCATATCTCGCGAACGGATTGACATAACCCAAAAATTCCTGTTGCATCAGAAAGCAGAAACTCGCCCGATTACAACGGTATGCGTATTTTTTCCCTAGTCCATTCTGGTTAAGCGTTTGGAGCAGCAGAAATGTGAACAATTTGTTCTCTTCTCCACCATTTCTTAGATTCCAACTCCCATATCTCGCGAACGGATTGACCTAACCCAAAAATTCTTATTGCATTTGATAGTAGAAACTCGCCCGATTACAACGGTACGTGTATTTTTCCCCTACGCCATTCTGGTTAAGCGATTGGAGCAGCAGAAGTGCGAAAAATTTGTTGTCTTGACAACCATTTCTTAGCTTCAAAGTCCCATATCTCGCGAACGGATTGACCTAACCCAAAAATTCCTATTGCATCTGAAAGCAGAAACTCGCCCGATTACAACGGTATGTGTATTTTTTCCCTAGGCCATTCTGGTTAAGCGTTTGGAGCAGCAGAATTGCGAAAAATTTTTTGCCTTCTCAACCATTTCTTGGATTCAAACTCCCATATCTCGCGAACCGATTGACCTAACCCAAAAATTCTGTTGCGTCTGAAAGTAGAAACTCGCCCGGTTACAACGGTATGTGTATTTTTTCCCTAGGCCATTCTGGTTAAGCGTTTGGAGCAGCGGAAGTGCGAAAAATTTGTTGTCTCCTCAACCATTTCTTAGCTTCAAACTCCCATATCTCGCGAATGGATTGACCTAACCCAAAAATTCCTATTGCATCTGAAAGTAGAAACTCGCCCGATTACAACGGTATGTGTATTTTTTCCCTAGGCCATTCTGGTTAAGCGTTTGGAGCAGCAGAATTGCGAAAAATTTTTTGCCTTCTCAACCATTTCTTGGCTTCAAACTCCCATATCTCGCGAACGGATTGACCTAACCCAAAAATTCCTATTGCATCTGAAAGTAGAAACTCGCCCGATTACAACGGTATGTGTATTTTTTCCCTAGGCCATTCTGGTCAAGCGTTTGGAGCAGCAGAATTGCGAAAAATTTGTTGTCTCCTCAACCATTTCTTAGCTTCAAACTCCCATATCTCGCGAATGGATTGACCTAACCCAAAAATTCCTATTGCATCTGAAAGTAGAAACTCGCCCGATTACAACGGTATGTGTATTTTTTCCCTAGGCCATTCTGGTTAAGCGTTTGGAGCAGCAGAATTGCGAAAAATTTTTTGCCTTCTCAACCATTTCTTAGCTTCAAAGTCCCATATCTCGCGAATGGATTGACCTAACCCAAAAATTCCTATTGCATTTGATAGTAGAAACTCGCCCGATTACAACGGTACGTGTATTTTTCCCCTACGCCAGTCTGGTTAAGCGATTGGAGCAGCAGAAGTGCGAAAAATGTGTTGCCTTGACAACCATTTCTTGGCTTCAAAGTCCCATATCTCGCGAACGGATTGACCTAACCCAAAAATTCCTATTGCATCTGAAAGTAGAAACTCGCCCGATTACAACGGTATGTGTATTTTTTCCCTAGGCCATTCTGGTTAAGCGTTTGGAGCAGCAGAATTGCGAAAAATTTGTTTCCTTCACAACCATTTCTTGGATTCAAACTCCCATATCTCGCGAACGGATTGACATAACCCAAAAATTCCTGTTGCATCAGAAAGCAGAAACTCGCCCGATTACAACGGTATGCGTATTTTTTCCCTAGTCCATTCTGGTTAAGCGTTTGGAGCAGCAGAAATGTGAACAATTTGTTCTCTTCTCCACCATTTCTTAGCTTCCAACTCCCATATCTCGCGAACGGATTGACCTAACCCAAAAATTCTTATTGCATTTGATAGTAGAAACTCGCCCGATTACAACGGTACGTGTATTTTTCCCCTACGCCATTCTGGTTAAGCGATTGGAGCAGCAGAAGTGCGAAAAATTTGTTGTCTTGACAACCATTTCTTAGCTTCAAAGTCCCATATCTCGCGAACGGATTGACCTAACCCAAAAATTCCTATTGCATCTGAAAGCAGAAACTCGCCCGATTACAACGGTATGTGTATTTTTTCCCTAGGCCATTCTGGTTAAGCGTTTGGAGCAGCAGAATTGCGAAAAATTTTTTGCCTTCTCAACCATTTCTTGGCTTCAAACTCCCATATCTCGCGAACGGATTGACCTAACCCAAAAATTCTGTTGCGTCTGAAAGTAGAAACTCGCCCGGTTACAACGGTATGTGTATTTTTTCCCTAGGCCATTCTGGTTAAGCGTTTGGAGCAGCGGAAGTGCGAAAAATTTGTTTCCTTCACAACCATTTCTTGGATTCAAACTCCCATATCTCGCGAACGGATTGACATAACCCAAAAATTCCTGTTGCATCAGAAAGCAGAAACTCGCCCGATTACAACGGTATGCGTATTTTTTCCCTAGTCCATTCTGGTTAAGCGTTTGGAGCAGCAGAAATGTGAACAATTTGTTCTCTTCTCCACCATTTCTTAGCTTCCAACTCCCATATCTCGCGAACGGATTGACCTAACCCAAAAATTCTTATTGCATTTGATAGTAGAAACTCGCCCGATTACAACGGTACGTGTATTTTTCCCCTACGCCATTCTGGTTAAGCGATTGGAGCAGCAGAAGTGCGAAAAATTTGTTGTCTTGACAACCATTTCTTAGCTTCAAAGTCCCATATCTCGCGAACGGATTGACCTAACCCAAAAATTCCTATTGCATCTGAAAGCAGAAACTCGCCCGATTACAACGGTATGTGTATTTTTTCCCTAGGCCATTCTGGTTAAGCGTTTGGAGCAGCAGAATTGCGAAAAATTTTTTGCCTTCTCAACCATTTTTTGGCTTCAAACTCCCATATCTCGCGAACCGATTGACCTAACCCAAAAATTCTGTTGCGTCTGAAAGTAGAAACTCGCCCGGTTACAACGGTATGTGTATTTTTTCCCTAGGCCATTCTGGTTAAGCGTTTGGAGCAGCAGAATTGCGAAAAATTTTTTGCCTTCTCAACCATTTCTTGGCTTCAAACTCCCATATCTCGCGAACGGATTGACCTAACCCAAAAATTCCTATTGCATCTGAAAGTAGAAACTCGCCCGATTACAACGGTATGTGTATTTTTTCCCTAGGCCATTCTGGTTAAGCGTTTGGAGCAGCAGAATTGCGAACAATTTGTTCTCCTCTCAACCATTTCTTAGCTTCCAACTCCCATATCTCGCGAACGGATTGACCTAACCCAAAAATTCCTATTGCATTTGAAAGTAGAAACTCGCCCGATTACAACGGTACGTGTATTTTTCCCCTAGGCCATTCTGGTTAAGCGTTTGGAGCAGCAGAATTGCGAACAATTTGTTCTCTTCTCAACCATTTCTTAGCTTCCAACTCCCATATCTCGCGAACGGATTGACCTAACCCAAAAATTCCTATCCCATCTGAAAGTAGAAACTCGCCCGATTACAAGGGTATGCGTATTTTTTCCCTTGGCCATTCTGCTTAGGGCGTTTGGAGCAGCAGAATTGCGAAAAATTTGTTCTCTTCTCAACCAATTCTTAGCTTCCAACTCCCATATCTCGCGAACGGATTGACCTAACCCAAAAATTCCTACTGCATCTGAAAGTAGAAACTCGCCCGATTACAACGGTACGTGTATTTTTTCCCTAGGCCATTCTGGTTAAGCGTTTGGAGCAGCAGAATTGCGAAAAATTTTTTGTCTTCTCAACCATTTCTTGGCTTCAAGCTCCCATATCTCGCGAACGGATTGACCTAACCCAAAAATTGCTGTTGCATCTGAAAGTAGAAACTCGCCCGATTACAACGGTATGTGTATTTTTTCCCTAGGCCATTCTGGTTAAGCGTTTGGAGCAGCAGAATTGCGAACAATTTGTTCTCTTCTCAACCATTTCTTAGCTTCCAACTCCCATATCTCGCGAACGGATTGACCTAACCCAAAAATTCCTATTGCATTTGAAAGTAGAAACTCGCCCGATTACAACGGTACGTGTATTTTTCCCCTAGGCCATTCTGGTTAAGCGTTTGGAGCAGCAGAATTGCGAACAATTTGTTCTCTTCTCAACCATTTCTTAGCTTCCAACTCCCATATCTCGCGAACGGATTGACCTAACCCAAAAATTCCTATTGCATTTGAAAGTAGAAACTCGCCCGATTACAACGGTACGTGTATTTTTCCCCTAGGCCATTCTGGTTAAGCGTTTGGAGCAGCAGAATTGCGAACAATTTGTTCTCTTCTCAACCATTTCTTAGCTTCCAACTCCCATATCTCGCGAACGGATTGACCTAACCCAAAAATTCCTATCCCATCTGAAAGTAGAAACTCGCCCGATTACAAGGGTATGCGTATTTTTTCCCTTGGCCATTCTGCTTAGGGCGTTTGGAGCAGCAGAATTGCGAAAAATTTGTTCTCTTCTCAACCAATTCTTAGCTTCCAACTCCCATATCTCGCGAACGGATTGACCTAACCCAAAAATTCCTACTGCACCTGAAAGTAGAAACTCGCCCGATTACAACGGTACGTGTATTTTTTCCCTAGGCAATTCTGGTTAAGCGTTTGGAGCAGCAGAATTGCGAAAAATTTTTTGTCTTCTCAACCATTTCTTGGCTTCAAGCTCCCATATCTCGCGAACGGATTGACCTAACCCAAAAATTGCTGTTGCATCTGAAAGTAGAAACTCGCCCGATTACAACGGTATGTGTATTTTTTCCCTAGGCCATTCTGGTTAAGCGTTTGGAGCAGCAGAATTGCGAACAATTTGTTCTCTTCTCAACCGTTTCTTAGCTTCCAACTCCCATATCTCGCGAACGGATTGACCTAACCCAAAAATTCCTATTGCATTTGAAAGTAGAAACTCGCCCGATTACAACGGTACGTGTATTTTTCCCCTAGGCCATTCTGGTTAAGCGATTGGAGCAGCAGAAGTGCGAAAAGTTTGTTGTCTTGTCAACCATTTCTTAGCTTTAAAGTCCCATATCTCGCGAACGGATTAACCTAACCCAAAAATTCCTATTGTAACTGAAAGTAGAAACTCGCCCGGTTACAACGGTATGCGTATTTTTTCCCTTGGCCATTCTGCTTCAGCGTTTGGAGCAGCAGAATTGCGAAAAATTTGTTCTCTTCTCAACCATTTCTTAGCTTCCAACTCCCATATCTCGCGAACGGATTGACCTAACCCAAAAATTCCTATTGCATCTGAAAGTAAAAACTCGCCCGATTACAACGGTACGTGTATTTTTTCCCTAGTCCGTTCTGGTTAAGCGTTTGGAGCAGCAGAATTGCGAAAAATTTTTTGCCTTATCAACCATTTCTTGGCTTCAAACTCCCATATCTCGCGAACGGATTGACCTAACCCAAAAATTCCTATTGCATTTGATAATAGAAACTCGCCCGATTAGAACGGTACGTGTATTTTTCCCCTAGGCCATTCTGGTTAAGCGATTGGAGCAGCAGAAGTGCGAAAAATTTGTTGTCTTGACAACCATTTCTTAGCTTCAAAGTCCCATATCTCGCGAACGGATTGACCTAACCCAAAAATCCCTATTGCATCTGAAAGTAGAAACTCGCCCGATTACAACGGTATGTGTATTTTTTCCCTAGTCCGTTCTGGTTAAGCGTTTGGAGCAGCAGAATTGCGAACAATTTGTTCTCTTCTCAACCATTTCTTAGCTTCCAACTCCCATATCTCGCGAACGGATTGACCTAACCCAAAAATTGCTATTGCATTTGATAGTAGAAACTCGCCCGATTACAACGGTACGTGTATTTTTCCCCTAGGCCATTCTGGTTAAGCGATTGGAGCAGCAGAAGTGCGAAAAATTTGTTGTCTTGACAACCATTTCTTAGATTCAAAGTCCCATATCTCGCGAACGGATTGACCTAACCCAAAAATTCCTATTGCATCTGAAAGTAGAAACTCGCCCGATTACAACGGTATGTGTATTTTTTCCCTAGGCCATTCTGGTTAAGCGTTTGGAGCAGCAGAATTGCGAACAATTTGTTCTCTTCTCAACCGTTTCTTAGCTTCCAACTCCCATATCTCGCGAACGGATTGACCTAACCCAAAAATTCCTATTGCATTTGAAAGTAGAAACTCGCCCGATTACAACGGTACGTGTATTTTTCCCCTAGGCCATTCTGGTTAAGCGATTGGAGCAGCAGAAGTGCGAAAAATTTGTTGTCTTGTCAACCATTTCTTAGCTTTAAAGTCCCATATCTCGCGAACGGATTAACCTAACCCAAAAATTCCTATTGTAACTGAAAGTAGAAACTCGCCCGATTACAACGGTATGCGTATTTTTTCCCTTGGCCATTCTGCTTCAGCGTTTGGAGCAGCAGAATTGCGAAAAATTTGTTCTCTTCTCAACCATTTCTTAGCTTCCAACTCCCATATCTCGCGAACGGATTGACCTAACCCAAAAATTCCTATTGCATCTGAAAGTAAAAACTCGCCCGATTACAACGGTACGTGTATTTTTTCCCTAGGCCATTCTGGTTAAGCGTTTGGAGCAGCAAAATTGCGAAAAATTTTTTGCCTTATCAACCATTTCTTGGCTTCAAACTCCCATATCTCGCGAACGGATTTACCTAACCCAAAAATTCCTGTTGCATCAGAAAGCAGAAACTCGCCCGATTACAACGGTATGCGTATTTTTTCCCTAGTCCATTCTGGTTAAGCGTTTGGAGCAGCAGAATTGCGAACAATTTGTTCTGTTCTCAACCATTTCTTAGCTTCCAACTCCCATATCTCGCGAACGGATTGACCTAACCCAAAAATTCCTATTGCATTTGATAATCGAAACTCGCCCGATTACAACGGTACGTGTATTTTTCCCCTTGGCCATTCTGGTTAAGCGATTGGAGCAGCAGAAGTGCGAAAAATTTGTTGTCTTGACAACCATTTCTTAGCTTCAAAGTCCCATATCTCGCGAACGGATTGACCTTACCCAAAAATTCCTATTGCATCTGAAAGTAGAAACTCGCCCGATTACAACGGTATGTGTATTTTTTCCCTAGGCCATTCTGGTTAAGCGTTTGGAGCAGCAGAATTGCGAAAAATTTGTTGTCTTCTCAACCATTTCTTGGCTTCAAACTCCCATATCTCGCGAACGGATTGACCTAACCCAAAAATTGCTGTTGCATCTGAAAGTAGAAACTCGCCCGATTACAACGGTATGTGTATTTTTTCCCTAGGCCATTCTGGTTAAGCGTTTGGAGCAGCAGAATTGCGAACAATTTGTTCTCTTCTCAACCGTTTCTTAGCTTCCAACTCCCATATCTCGCGAACGGATTGACCTAACCCAAAAATTCCTATTGCATTTGAAAGTAGAAACTCGCCCGATTACAACGGTACGTGTATTTTTCCCCTAGGCCATTCTGGTTAAGCGATTGGAGCAGCAGAAGTGCGAAAAGTTTGTTGTCTTGTCAACCATTTCTTAGCTTTAAAGTCCCATATCTCGCGAACGGATTAACCTAACCCAAAAATTCCTATTGTAACTGAAAGTAGAAACTCGCCCGATTACAACGGTATGCGTATTTTTTCCCTTGGCCATTCTGCTTCAGCGTTTGGAGCAGCAGAATTGCGAAAAATTTGTTCTCTTCTCAACCATTTCTTAGCTTCCAACTCCCATATCTCGCGAACGGATTGACCTAACCCAAAAATTCCTATTGCATCTGAAAGTAAAAACTCGCCCGATTACAACGGTACGTGTATTTTTTCCCTAGGCCATTCTGGTTAAGCGTTTGGAGCAGCAGAATTGCGAAAAATTTTTTGCCTTATCAACCATTTCTTGGCTTCAAACTCCCATATCTCGCGAACGGATTGACCTAACCCAAAAATTCCTATTGCATTTGATAATAGAAACTCGCCCGATTACAACGGTACGTGTATTTTTCCCCTAGGCCATTCTGGTTAAGCGATTGGAGCAGCAGAAGTGCGAAAAATTTGTTGTCTTGACAACCATTTCTTAGCTTCAAAGTCCCATATCTCGCGAACGGATTGACCTAACCCAAAAATCCCTATTGCATCTGAAAGTAGAAACTCGCCCGATTACAACGGTATGTGTATTTTTTCCCTAGTCCGTTCTGGTTAAGCGTTTGGAGCAGCAGAATTGCGAACAATTTGTTCTCTTCTCAACCATTTCTTAGCTTCCAACTCCCATATCTCGCGAACGGATTGACCTAACCCAAAAATTGCTATTGCATTTGATAGTAGAAACTCGCCCGATTACAACGGTACGTGTATTTTTCCCCTAGGCCATTCTGGTTAAGCGATTGGAGCAGCAGAAGTGCGAAAAATTTGTTGTCTTGACAACCATTTCTTAGATTCAAAGTCCCATATCTCGCGATCGGATTGACCTAACCCAAAAATTCCTATTGCATCTGAAAGTAGAAACTCGCCCGATTACAACGGTATGTGTATTTTTTCCCTAGGCCATTCTGGTTAAGCGTTTGGAGCAGCAGAATTGTGAAAAATTTTTTGCCTTCTCTACCATTCCTTGGCTTCAAACTCCCATATCTCGCGAACGGATTGACCTAACCCAAAAATTCCTATTGCATCTGAAAGTAGAAACTCGCCCGATTACAACGGTATGTGTATTTTTTCCCTAGGCCATTCTGGTTAAGCGTTTGGAGCAGCAGAATTGCGAAAAATTTTTTGTCTTCTCAACTATTTCAGGGCTTCAAACTCCCATATCTCGCGAACGGATTGACCTAACCCAAAAATTGCTGTTGCATCTGAAAGTAGAGACTCGCCCGATTACAACGGTATTTGTATTTTTTCCCTAGGCCATTCTGGTTAAGCGTTTGGAGCAGCAGAATTGCGAACAATTTGTTCTCTTCTCAACCATTTCTTAGCTTCCAACTCCCATATCTCGCGAACGGATTGACCTAACCCAAAAATTCCTATTGCATTTGAAAGTAGAAACTCGCCCGATTACAACGGTACGTGTATTTTTCCCCTAGGCCATTCTGGTTAAGCGATTGGAGCAGCAGAAGTGCGAAAAATTTGTTGTCTTGTCAACCATTTCTTAGCTTTAAAGTCCCATATCTCGCGAACGGATTAACCTAACCCAAAAATTCCTATTGTAACTGAAAGTAGAAACTCGCCCGATTACAACGGTATGCGTATTTTTTCCCTTGGCCATTCTGCTTCAGCGTTTGGAGCAGCAGAATTGCGAAAAATTTGTTCTCTTCTCAACCATTTCTTAGCTTCCAACTCCCATATCTCGCGAACGGATTGACCTAACCCAAAAATTCCTATTGCATCTGAAAGTAAAAACTCGCCCGATTACAACGGTATGTGTATTTTTTCCCTAGGCCATTCTGGTTAAGCGTTTGGAGCAGCAGAATTGCGAAAAATTTTTTGCCTTATCAACCATTTCTTGGCTTCAAACTCCCATATCTCGCGAACGGATTTACCTAACCCAAAAATTCCTGTTGCATCAGAAAGCAGAAACTCGCCCGATTACAACGGTATGCGTATTTTTTCCCTAGTCCATTCTGGTTAAGCGTTTGGAGCAGCAGAATTGCGAACAATTTGTTCTGTTCTCAACCATTTCTTAGCTTCCAACTCCCATATCTCGCGAACGGATTGACCTAACCCAAAAATTCCTATTGCATTTGATAATCGAAACTCGCCCGATTACAACGGTACGTGTATTTTTCCCCTAGGCCATTCTGGTTAAGCGATTGGAGCAGCAGAAGTGCGAAAAATTTGTTGTCTTGACAACCATTTCTTAGCTTCAAAGTCCCATATCTCGCGAACGGATTGACCTAACCCAAAAATTCCTATTGCATCTGAAAGTAGAAACTCGCCCGATTACAACGGTTTGTGTATTTTTTCCCTAGGCCATTCTGGTTAAGCGTTTGGAGCAGCAGAATTGCGAAAAATTTGTTGTCTTCTCAACCATTTCTTGGCTTCAAACTCCCATATCTCGCGAACGGATTGACCTAACCCAAAAATTGCTGTTGCATCTGAAAGTAGAAACTCGCCCGATTACAACGGTATGTGTATTTTTTCCCTAGGCCATTCTGGTTAAGCGTTTGGAGCAGCAGAATTGCGAAAAATTATTTGTCTTCTCAACCATTTCTTGGCTTCAAACTCCCATATCTCGCGAACGGATTGACCTAACCCAAAATTTGCTGTTGCATCTGAAAGTAGAAACTCGCCCGATTACAACGGTATGTGTATTTTTTCCCTAGGCCATTCTGGTTAAGCGTTTGGAGCAGCAGAATTGCGAAAAATTTGTTGTCTTCTCAACCATTTCTTGGCTTCAAACTCCCATATCTCGCGAACGGATTGACCTAACCCAAAAATTGCTGTTGCATCTGAAAGTAGAAACTCGCCCGATTACAACGGTATGTGTATTTTTTCCCTAGGCCATTCTGGTTAAGCGTTTGGAGCAGCAGAATTGCGAACAATTTGTTCTCTTCTCAACCATTTCTTAGCTTCCAACTCCCATATCTCGCGAACGGTTTGACCTAACCCAAAAATTCCTATTGCATTTGAAAGTAGAAACTCGCCCGATTACATCGGTACGTGTATTTTTCCCCTAGGCCATTCTGGTTAAGCGATTGGAGCAGCAGAAGTGCGAAAAATTTGTTGTCTTGTCAACCATTTCTTAGCTTTAAAGTCCCATATCTCGCGAACGGATTAACCTAACCCAAAAATTCCTATTGTAACTGAACGTAGAAACTCGCCCGATTACAACGGTATGCGTATTTTTTCCCTTGGCCATTCTGCTTAAGCGTTTGGAGCAGCAGAATTGCGAAAAATTTGTTCTCTTCTCAACCATTTCTTAGCTTCCAACTCCCATATCTCGCGAACGGATTGACCTAACCCAAAAATTCCTACTGCATCTGAAAGTAGAAACTCGCCCGATTACAACGGTACGTGTATTTCTTCCCTAGGCCATTCTGGTTAAGCGTTTGGAGCAGCAGAATTGCGAAAAATTTTTTGCCTTATCAACCATTTCTTGGCGTCACACTCCCATATCTCGCGAACGGATTTACCTAACCCAAAAATTCCTGTTGCATCAGAAAGCAGAAACTCGCCCGATTACAACGGTATGCGTATTTTTTCCCTAGTCCATTCTGGTTAAGCGTTTGGAGCAGCAGAATTGCGAACAATTTGTTCTCTTCTCAACCATTTCTTAGCTTCCAACTCCCATATCTCGCGAACGGATTGACCTAACCCAAAAATTCCTATTGCATTTGATAATAGAAACTCACCCGATTACAACGGTACGTGTATTTTTCCCCTAGGCCATTCTGGTTAAGCGATTGGAGCAGCAGAAGTGCGAAAAATTTGTTGTCTTGACAACCATTTCTTAGCTTCAAAGTCCCATATCTCGCGAACGGATTGACCTAACCCAAAAATTCCTATTGCAGCTGAAAGTAGAAACTCGCCCGATTACAACGGTATGTGTATTTTTTCCCTAGGCCATTCTGGTTAAGCGTTTGGAGCAGCAGAATTGCGAAAAATTTGTTGTCTTCTCAACCATTTCTTGGCTTCAAACTCCCATATCTCGCGAACGGATTGACCTAACCCAAATATTGCTGTTGCATCTGAAAGTAGAAACTCGCCCGAATACAACGGTATGTGTATTTTTTCCCTAGGCCATTCTGGTTAAGCGTTTGGAGCAGCAGAATTGCGAAAAATTTGTTGTCTTCTCAACCATTTCTTGGCTTCAAACTCCCATATCTCGCGAACGGATTGACCTAACCCAAAAATTGCTGTTGCATCTGAAAGTAGAAACTCGCCCGATTACAACGGTATGTGTATTTTTTCCCTAGGCCATTCTGGTTAAGCGTTTGGAGCAGCAGAATTGCGAACAATTTGTTCTCTTCTCAACCATTTCTTTGCTTCCAACTCCCATATCTCGCGAACGGATTGACCTAACCCAAAAATTCCTATTGCATCTGAAAGTAGAAACTCGCCCGATTACAACGGTACGTGTATTTTTTCCCTAGGCCATTCTGGTTAAGCGTTTGGAGCAGCAGAATTGCGAAAAATTTTTTGCCTTATCAACCATTTCTTGGCTTCAAACTCCCATATCTCGCGAACGGATTTACCTAACCCAAAAATTCCTGTTGCATCAGAAAGCAGAAACTCGCCCGATTACAACGGTATGCGTATTTTTTCCCTAGTCCATTCTGGTTAAGCGTTTGGAGCAGCAGAATCGCGAAAAATTTGTTGTCTCCTCAACCATTTCTTAGATGCAAACTCTCATATCTCGCGAACGGATTGACCTAACCCAAACATTCCTATGGCATTTGAAAGTAGAAACTCGCCCGATTACAACGGTACGTGTGTTTTTCCCCTAGGCCATTCTGGTTAAGCGATTGGAGCAGCAGAAGTGCGAAAAATTTGTTGTCTTGTCAACCATTTCTTAGCTTCAAAGTCCCATATCTCGCGAACGGATTAACCTACCCCAAAAATTCCTATCGCATCTGAAAGTAGAAACTCGCCCGATTACAGCGGTATGTGTATTTTGTCCCTAGGCCATTCGGGTTAAGCGTTTGGAGCAGCAGAAGTGCGAAAAATTTGTTGTCTTCTCAACCGTTTCTTAGCTTCAAACAATCATATCTCACGAACGGATTGACCTAACCCAAACATTCCTATGGCATTTGAAAGTAGAAACTCGCCCGATTACAACGGTACGTGTATTTTTCCTCTAGGCCATTCTGGTTAAGCGTTTGGAGCAGCAGAAGTGCGAAAAATTTTTTGCCTTCTCAACCATTTCTTGGCTTCAAACTCCCATATCTCGCGAACGGATTAACCTAACCCAAAAATTCCTATTGTAACTGAAAGTAGAAACTCGCCCGATTACAACGGTATGCGTATTTTTTCCCTAGTCCATTCTGGTTAAGCGTTTGGAGCAGCAGAATTGCGAACAATTTGTTCTCTTCTCAACCATTTCTTAGCTTCCAACTCCCATATCTCGCGAACGGATTGACCTAACGCAAAAATTCCTATTGCATTTGATAGTAGAAACTCGCCCGATTACAACGGTACGTGTATTTTTTCCCTAGGCCATTCTGGATAAGCGTTTGGAGCAGCAGAATTGCGAAAAATTTTTTGCCTTATCAACCATTTCTTGGCTTCAAACTCCCATATCTCGCGAACGGATTTACCTAACCCAAAAATTCCTGTTGCATCAGAAAGCAGAAACTCGCCCGATTACAACGGTATGCGTATTTTTTCCCTAGTCCAATCTGGTTAAGCGTTTGGAGCAGCAGAATCGCGAAAAATTTGTTGTCTTCTCAACCATTTCTTAGATGCAAACTCTCATATCTCGCGAACGGATTGACCTAACCCAAACATTCCTATGGCATTTGAAAGTAGAAACTCGCCCGATTACAACGGTACGTGTATTTTTCCCCTAGGCCATTCTGGTTGAGCGATTGGAGCAGCAGAAGTGCGAAAAATTTGTTGTCTTGTCAACCATTTCTTAGCTTCAAAGACCCATATCTCGCGAACGGATTGACCTAACCCAAAAATTCCTATTGTAACTGAAAGTAGAAACTCGCCCGATTACAACGGTATGTGTATATCTTCCCTAGGCTATTCTGGTTAAGCGTTTGAAGCAGCAGAATTGCGAAAAATTTTTTGCCTTATCAACCATTTCTTGGCTTCAAACTCCCATATCTCGCGAACGGATTTACCAAACCCACAAATTCCTGTTGCATCAGAAAGCAGAAACTCGCCCGATTACAACGGTATGCGTATTTTTTCCCTAGTCCTTTCTGGTTAAGCGTTTGGAGCAGCAGAATCGCGAAAAATTTGTTGTCTTCTCAAGCATTTCTTAGATGCAAACTCTCATATCTCGCGAACGGATTGACCTAACCCAAACATTCCTATGGCATTTGAAAGTAGAAACTCGCCCGATTACAACGGTACGTGTGTTTTTCCCCTAGGCCATTCTGGTTAAGCGATTGGAGCAGCAGAAGTGCGAAAAATTTTTTGCCTTCTCAACCATTTCTTGGCCCCAAACTCCCATATCTCGCGAACGGATTGACCTACCCCAAAAATTCCTATCGCATCTGAAAGTAGAAACTCGCCCGATTACAACGGTATGTGTATTTTGTCCCTAGGCCATTCGGGTTAAGCGTTTGGAGCAGCAGAAGTGCGAAAAATTTGTTGTCTTCTCAACCGTTTCTTAGCTTCAAACAATCATATCTCACGAACGGATTGACCTAACCCAAACATTCCTATGGCATTTGAAAGTAGAAACTCGCCCGATTACAACGGTACGTGTATTTTTCCTCTAGGCCATTCTGGTTAAGCGTTTGAAGCAGCAGAATTGCGAAAAATTTTTTGCCTTCTCAACCATTTCTTGGCTTCAAACTCCCATATCTCGCGAACGGATTGACCTAACCCAAAAATTCCTATTGTAACTGAAAGTAGAAACTCGACCGATTACAACGGTATGCGTATTTTCCCCCTAGTCCATTCTGGTTAAGCGTTTGGAGCAGCAGAAGTGCGAAAAATTTGTTGTCTTGTCAACCATTTCTTAGCTTCAAAGTCCCATATCTCGCGAACGGATTAACCTAACCCAAAAATTCCTATTGTAACTGAAAGTAGAAACTCGCCCGATTACAACGGTATGCGTATTTTTTCCCTAGGCCATTCTGCTTAAGCGTTTGGAGCAGCAGAATTGCGAAAAATTTGTTCTCTTCTCAACCATTTCTTAGCTTCCAACTCCCATATCTCGCGAACGGATTGACTTAACCCAAAAATTCCTATTGCATCTGAAAGTAGAAACTCGCCCGATTACAACGGTACGTGTATTTTTTCCCTAGGCCATTCTGGTTAAGCGTTTGGAGCAGCAGAATTGCGAAAAATTTCTTGCCTTATCAACCATTTCTTGGCTTCAAACTCCCATATCTCGCGAACGGATTTACCTAACCCAAAAATTCCTGTTGCATCAGAAAGCAGAAACTCGCCCGATTACAACGGTATGCGTATTTTTTCCCTAGTCCATTCTGGTTAAGCGTTTGGAGCAGCAGAATTGCGAACAATTTGTTCTCTTCTCAACCATTTCTTAGCTTCCAACTCCCATATCTCGCGAACGGATAGACCTAACGCAAAAATTCCTATTGCATTTGATAGTAGAAACTCGCCCGATTACAACGGTACGTGTATTTTTCCCCTAGGCCATTCTGGTTAAGCGATTGGAGCCGCAGAAGTGCGAAAAATTTGTTGTCTTGTCAACCATTTCTTAGCTTCAAAGTCCCATATCTCGCGAACGGATTGACCTAACCCAAAAATTCCTATTGTGACTGAAAGTAGAAACTCGCCCGATTACAACGGTATGCGTATTTTCCCCCTAGGCCATACTGCTCAAGCGTTTGGAGCAGCAGAATTGCGAAAAATTTGTTCTCTTCTCAACCATTCCTTAGCTTCCAACACCCATATCTCGCGAACGGATTGACCTAACCCAAAAATTCCTATTGCATCTGAAAGTAGAAACTCGCCAGATTACAACGGTACGTGTATTTTTTCCCTAGGCCATTCTGGTTAAGCGTTTGGAGCAGCAGAATTGCGAAAAATTTTTTGCCTTATCAACCATTTCTTGGCTTCAAACTCCCATATCTCGCGAACGGATTTACCTAACCCAAAAATTCCTGTTGCATCAGAAAGCAGAAGCTCGCCCGATTACAACGGTATGCGTATTTTTTCCCTAGTCCAATCTGGTTAAGCGTTTGGAGCAGCAGAATCGCGAAAAATTTGTTGTCTTCTCAACCATTTCTTAGATGCAAACTCTCATATCTCGCGAACGGATTGACCTAACCCAAACATTCCTATGGCATTTGAAAGTAGAAACTCGCCCGATTACAACGGTACGTGTATTTTTCCCCTAGGCCATTCTGGTTGAGCGATTGGAGCAGCAGAAGTGCGAAAAATTTGTTGTCTTGTCAACCATTTCTTAGCTTCAAAGTCCCATATCTCGCGAACGGATTGACCTAACCCAAAAATTCCTATTGTAACTGAAAGTAGAAACTCGCCCGATTACAACGGTATGTGTATATCTTCCCTAGGCTATTCTGGTTAAGCGTTTGAAGCAGCAGAATTGCGAAAAATTTTTTGCCTTATCAACCATTTCTTGGCTTCAAACTCCCATATCTCGCGAACGGATTTACCAAACCCACAAATTCCTGTTGCATCAGAAAGCAGAAACTCGCCCGATTACAACGGTATGCGTATTTTTTCCCTAGTCCATTCTGGTTAAGCGTTTGGAGCAGCAGAATCGCGAAAAATTTGTTGTCTTCTCAACCATTTCTTAGATGCAAACTCTCATATCTCGCGAACGGATTGACCTAACCCAAACATTCCTATGGCATTTGAAAGTAGAAACTCGCCCGATTACAACGGTACGTGTGTTTTTCCCCTAGGCCATTCTGGTTAAGCGATTGGAGCAGCAGAAGTGCGAAAAATTTTTTGCCTTCTCAACCATTTCTTGGCTCCAAACTCCCATATCTCGCGAACGGATTGACCTACCCCAAAAATTCCTATCGCATCTGAAAGTAGAAACTCGCCCGATTACAACGGTATGTGTATTTTGTCCCTAGGCCATTCGGGTTAAGCGTTTGGAGCAGCAGAAGTGCGAAAAATTTGTTGTCTTCTCAACCGTTTCTTAGCTTCAAACAATCATATCTCACGAACGGATTGACCTAACCCAAACATTCCTATGGCATTTGAAAGTAGAAACTCGCCCGATTACAACGGTACGTGTATTTTTCCTCTAGGCCATTCTGGTTAAGCGTTTGGAGCAGCAGAATTGTGAACAATTTGTTCTCTTCTCAACCATTTCTTAGCTTCCAACTCCCATATCTCGCGAACGGATTGACCTACCCCAAAAATTCCTATCGCATCTGAAAGCAGAAACTCGCCCGATTACAACGGTATGTGTATTTTGTCCCTAGGCCATTCGGGTTAAGCGTTTGGAGCAGCAGAAGTGCGAAAAATTTGTTGTCTTCTCAACCATTTCTTAGCTTCAAACAATCATATCTCACGAACGGATTGACCTAACCCAAACATTCCTATGGCATTTGAAAGTAGAAACTCGCCCGATTACAACGGTACGTGTATTTTTCCCCTAGGCCATTCTGGTTCAGCGTTTGAAGCAGCAGAATTGCGAAAAATTTTTTGCCTTCTCAACCATTTCTTGGCTTCAAACTCCCATATCTCGCGAACGGATTGACCTAACCCAAAAATTCCTATTGTAACTGAAAGTAGAAACTCGACCGATTCCAACGGTATGCGTATTTTCCCCCTAGGCCATTCTGCTCAAGCGTTTGGAGCAGCAGAATTGCGAAAAATTTGTTCTCTTCTCAACCATTTCTTAGCTTCCAACTCCCATATCTCGCGAACGGATTGACCTAACCCAAAAATTCCCATTGCATCTGAAAGTAGAAACTCGCCCGATTACAACGGTACGTGTATTTTTTCCCTAGGCCATTCTGGTTAAGCGTTTGGAGCAGCAGAATTGCGAAAAATTTTTTGCCTTATCAACCATTTCTTGGCTTCAAACTCCCATATCTCGCGAACGGATTTACCTAACCCAAAAATTCCTATTGTGACTGAAAGTAGAAACTCGCCCGATTACAACGGTATGCGTATTTTCCCCCTAGGCCATTCTGCTCAAGCGTTTGGAGCAGCAGAATTGCGAAAAATTTGTCCTCTTCTCAACCATTTCTTAGCTTCCAACTCCCATATCTCGCGAACGGATTGACCTAACCCAAAAATTCCCATTGCATCTGAAAGTAGAAACTCGCCCGATTACAACGGTACGTGTATTTTTTCCCTAGGCCATTCTGGTTAAGCGTTTGGAGCAGCAGAATTGCGAAAAATTTTTTGCCTTATCAACCATTTCTTGGCTTCAAACTCCCATATCTCGCGAACGGATTTACCTAACCCAAAAATTCCTGTTGCATCAGAAAGCAGAAACTCGCCCGATTACAACGGTATGCGTATTTTTTCCCTAGTCCAATCTGGTTAAGCGTTTGGAGCAGCAGAATCGCGAAAAATTTGTTGTCTTCTCAACCATTTCTTAGATGCAAACTCTCATATCTCGCGAACGGATTGACCTAACCCAAACATTCCTATGGCATTTGAAAGTAGAAACTCGCCCGATTACAACGGTACGTGTATTTTTCCCCTAGGCCATTCTGGTTGAGCGATTGGAGCAGCAGAAGTGCGAAAAATTTGTTGTCTTGTCAACCATTTCTTAGCTTCAAAGACCCATATCTCGCGAACGGATTGACCTAACCCAAAAATTCCTATTGTAACTGAAAGTAGAAACTCGCCCGATTACAACGGTATGTGTATATCTTCCCTAGGCTATTCTGGTTAAGCGTTTGAAGCAGCAGAATTGCGAAAAATTTTTTGCCTTATCAACCATTTCTTGGCTTCAAACTCCCATATCTCGCGAACGGATTTACCAAACCCACAAATTCCTGTTGCATCAGAAAGCAGAAACTCGCCCGATTACAACGGTATGCGTATTTTTTCCCTAGTCCATTCTGGTTAAGCGTTTGGAGCAGCAGAATCGCGAAAAATTTGTTGTCTTCTCAAGCATTTCTTAGATGCAAACTCTCATATCTCGCGAACGGATTGACCTAACCCAAACATTCCTATGGCATTTGAAAGTAGAAACTCGCCCGATTACAACGGTACGTGTGTTTTTCCCCTAGGCCATTCTGGTTAAGCGATTGGAGCAGCAGAAGTGCGAAAAATTTTTTGCCTTCTCAACCATTTCTTGGCCCCAAACTCCCATATCTCGCGAACGGATTGACCTACCCCAAAAATTCCTATCGCATCTGAAAGTAGAAACTCGCCCGATTACAACGGTATGTGTATTTTGTCCCTAGGCCATTCGGGTTAAGCGTTTGGAGCAGCAGAAGTGCGAAAAATTTGTTGTCTTCTCAACCGTTTCTTAGCTTCAAACAATCATATCTCACGAACGGATTGACCTAACCCAAACATTCCTATGGCATTTGAAAGTAGAAACTCGCCCGATTACAACGGTACGTGTATTTTTCCTCTAGGCCATTCTGGTTAAGCGTTTGAAGCAGCAGAATTGCGAAAAATTTTTTGCCTTCTCAACCATTTCTTGGCTTCAAACTCCCATATCTCGCGAACGGATTGACCTAACCCAAAAATTCCTATTGTAACTGAAAGTAGAAACTCGACCGATTACAACGGTATGCGTATTTTCCCCCTAGTCCATTCTGGTTAAGCGTTTGGAGCAGCAGAAGTGCGAAAAATTTGTTGTCTTGTCAACCATTTCTTAGCTTCAAAGTCCCATATCTCGCGAACGGATTAACCTAACCCAAAAATTCCTATTGTAACTGAAAGTAGAAACTCGCCCGATTACAACGGTATGCGTATTTTTTCCCTAGGCCATTCTGCTTAAGCGTTTGGAGCAGCAGAATTGCGAAAAATTTGTTCTCTTCTCAACCATTTCTTAGCTTCCAACTCCCATATCTCGCGAACGGATTGACTTAACCCAAAAATTCCTATTGCATCTGAAAGTAGAAACTCGCCCGATTACAACGGTACGTGTATTTTTTCCCTAGGCCATTCTGGTTAAGCGTTTGGAGCAGCAGAATTGCGAAAAATTTCTTGCCTTATCAACCATTTCTTGGCTTCAAACTCCCATATCTCGCGAACGGATTTACCTAACCCAAAAATTCCTGTTGCATCAGAAAGCAGAAACTCGCCCGATTACAACGGTATGCGTATTTTTTCCCTAGTCCATTCTGGTTAAGCGTTTGGAGCAGCAGAATTGCGAACAATTTGTTCTCTTCTCAACCATTTCTTAGCTTCCAACTCCCATATCTCGCGAACGGATTGACCTAACGCAAAAATTCCTATTGCATTTGATAGTAGAAACTCGCCCGATTACAACGGTACGTGTATTTTTCCCCTAGGCCATTCTGGTTAAGCGATTGGAGCCGCAGAAGTGCGAAAAATTTGTTGTCTTGTCAACCATTTCTTAGCTTCAAAGTCCCATATCTCGCGAACGGATTGACCTAACCCAAAAATTCCTATTGTGACTGAAAGTAGAAACTCGCCCGATTACAACGGTATGCGTATTTTCCCCCTAGGCCATACTGCTCAAGCGTTTGGAGCAGCAGAATTGCGAAAAATTTGTTCTCTTCTCAACCATTCCTTAGCTTCCAACACCCATATCTCGCGAACGGATTGACCTAACCCAAAAATTCCTATTGCATCTGAAAGTAGAAACTCGCCAGATTACAACGGTACGTGTATTTTTTCCCTAGGCCATTCTGGTTAAGCGTTTGGAGCAGCAGAATTGCGAAAAATTTTTTGCCTTATCAACCATTTCTTGGCTTCAAACTCCCATATCTCGCGAACGGATTTACCTAACCCAAAAATTCCTGTTGCATCAGAAAGCAGAAGCTCGCCCGATTACAACGGTATGCGTATTTTTTCCCTAGTCCAATCTGGTTAAGCGTTTGGAGCAGCAGAATCGCGAAAAATTTGTTGTCTTCTCAACCATTTCTTAGATGCAAACTCTCATATCTCGCGAACGGATTGACCTAACCCAAACATTCCTATGGCATTTGAAAGTAGAAACTCGCCCGATTACAACGGTACGTGTATTTTTCCCCTAGGCCATTCTGGTTGAGCGATTGGAGCAGCAGAAGTGCGAAAAATTTGTTGTCTTGTCAACCATTTCTTAGCTTCAAAGTCCCATATCTCGCGAACGGATTGACCTAACCCAAAAATTCCTATTGTAACTGAAAGTAGAAACTCGCCCGATTACAACGGTATGTGTATATCTTCCCTAGGCTATTCTGGTTAAGCGTTTGAAGCAGCAGAATTGCGAAAAATTTTTTGCCTTATCAACCATTTCTTGGCTTCAAACTCCCATATCTCGCGAACGGATTTACCAAACCCACAAATTCCTGTTGCATCAGAAAGCAGAAACTCGCCCGATTACAACGGTATGCGTATTTTTTCCCTAGTCCATTCTGGTTAAGCGTTTGGAGCAGCAGAATCGCGAAAAATTTGTTGTCTTCTCAACCATTTCTTAGATGCAAACTCTCATATCTCGCGAACGGATTGACCTAACCCAAACATTCCTATGGCATTTGAAAGTAGAAACTCGCCCGATTACAACGGTACGTGTGTTTTTCCCCTAGGCCATTCTGGTTAAGCGATTGGAGCAGCAGAAGTGCGAAAAATTTTTTGCCTTCTCAACCATTTCTTGGCTCCAAACTCCCATATCTCGCGAACGGATTGACCTACCCCAAAAATTCCTATCGCATCTGAAAGTAGAAACTCGCCCGATTACAACGGTATGTGTATTTTGTCCCTAGGCCATTCGGGTTAAGCGTTTGGAGCAGCAGAAGTGCGAAAAATTTGTTGTCTTCTCAACCGTTTCTTAGCTTCAAACAATCATATCTCACGAACGGATTGACCTAACCCAAACATTCCTATGGCATTTGAAAGTAGAAACTCGCCCGATTACAACGGTACGTGTATTTTTCCTCTAGGCCATTCTGGTTAAGCGTTTGGAGCAGCAGAATTGTGAACAATTTGTTCTCTTCTCAACCATTTCTTAGCTTCCAACTCCCATATCTCGCGAACGGATTGACCTACCCCAAAAATTCCTATCGCATCTGAAAGCAGAAACTCGCCCGATTACAACGGTATGTGTATTTTGTCCCTAGGCCATTCGGGTTAAGCGTTTGGAGCAGCAGAAGTGCGAAAAATTTGTTGTCTTCTCAACCATTTCTTAGCTTCAAACAATCATATCTCACGAACGGATTGACCTAACCCAAACATTCCTATGGCATTTGAAAGTAGAAACTCGCCCGATTACAACGGTACGTGTATTTTTTCCCTAGGCCATTCTGGTTAAGCGTTTGGAGCAGCAGAATTGCGAAAAATTTTTTGCCTTATCAACCATTTCTTGGCTTCAAACTCCCATATCTCGCGAACGGATTTACCTAACCCAAAAATTCCTGTTGCATCAGAAAGCAGAAGCTCGCCCGATTACAACGGTATGCGTATTTTTTCCCTAGTCCAATCTGGTTAAGCGTTTGGAGCAGCAGAATCGCGAAAAATTTGTTGTCTTCTCAACCATTTCTTAGATGCAAACTCTCATATCTCGCGAACGGATTGACCTAACCCAAACATTCCTATGGCATTTGAAAGTAGAAACTCGCCCGATTACAACGGTACGTGTATTTTTCCCCTAGGCCATTCTGGTTGAGCGATTGGAGCAGCAGAAGTGCGAAAAATTTGTTGTCTTGTCAACCATTTCTTAGCTTCAAAGTCCCATATCTCGCGAACGGATTGACCTAACCCAAAAATTCCTATTGTAACTGAAAGTAGAAACTCGCCCGATTACAACGGTATGTGTATATCTTCCCTAGGCTATTCTGGTTAAGCGTTTGAAGCAGCAGAATTGCGAAAAATTTTTTGCCTTATCAACCATTTCTTGGCTTCAAACTCCCATATCTCGCGAACGGATTTACCAAACCCACAAATTCCTGTTGCATCAGAAAGCAGAAACTCGCCCGATTACAACGGTATGCGTATTTTTTCCCTAGTCCATTCTGGTTAAGCGTTTGGAGCAGCAGAATCGCGAAAAATTTGTTGTCTTCTCAACCATTTCTTAGATGCAAACTCTCATATCTCGCGAACGGATTGACCTAACCCAAACATTCCTATGGCATTTGAAAGTAGAAACTCGCCCGATTACAACGGTACGTGTGTTTTTCCCCTAGGCCATTCTGGTTAAGCGATTGGAGCAGCAGAAGTGCGAAAAATTTTTTGCCTTCTCAACCATTTCTTGGCTCCAAACTCCCATATCTCGCGAACGGATTGACCTACCCCAAAAATTCCTATCGCATCTGAAAGTAGAAACTCGCCCGATTACAACGGTATGTGTATTTTGTCCCTAGGCCATTCGGGTTAAGCGTTTGGAGCAGCAGAAGTGCGAAAAATTTGTTGTCTTCTCAACCGTTTCTTAGCTTCAAACAATCATATCTCACGAACGGATTGACCTAACCCAAACATTCCTATGGCATTTGAAAGTAGAAACTCGCCCGATTACAACGGTACGTGTATTTTTCCTCTAGGCCATTCTGGTTAAGCGTTTGGAGCAGCAGAATTGTGAACAATTTGTTCTCTTCTCAACCATTTCTTAGCTTCCAACTCCCATATCTCGCGAACGGATTGACCTACCCCAAAAATTCCTATCGCATCTGAAAGCAGAAACTCGCCCGATTACAACGGTATGTGTATTTTGTCCCTAGGCCATTCGGGTTAAGCGTTTGGAGCAGCAGAAGTGCGAAAAATTTGTTGTCTTCTCAACCATTTCTTAGCTTCAAACAATCATATCTCACGAACGGATTGACCTAACCCAAACATTCCTATGGCATTTGAAAGTAGAAACTCGCCCGATTACAACGGTACGTGTATTTTTCCCCTAGGCCATTCTGGTTCAGCGTTTGAAGCAGCAGAATTGCGAAAAATTTTTTGCCTTCTCAACCATTTCTTGGCTTCAAACTCCCATATCTCGCGAACGGATTGACCTAACCCAAAAATTCCTATTGTAACTGAAAGTAGAAACTCGACCGATTCCAACGGTATGCGTATTTTCCCCCTAGGCCATTCTGCTCAAGCGTTTGGAGCAGCAGAATTGCGAAAAATTTGTTCTCTTCTCAACCATTTCTTAGCTTCCAACTCCCATATCTCGCGAACGGATTGACCTAACCCAAAAATTCCCATTGCATCTGAAAGTAGAAACTCGCCCGATTACAACGGTACGTGTATTTTTTCCCTAGGCCATTCTGGTTAAGCGTTTGGAGCAGCAGAATTGCGAAAAATTTTTTGCCTTATCAACCATTTCTTGGCTTCAAACTCCCATATCTCGCGAACGGATTTACCTAACCCAAAAATTCCTATTGTGACTGAAAGTAGAAACTCGCCCGATTACAACGGTATGCGTATTTTCCCCCTAGGCCATTCTGCTCAAGCGTTTGGAGCAGCAGAATTGCGAAAAATTTGTCCTCTTCTCAACCATTTCTTAGCTTCCAACTCCCATATCTCGCGAACGGATTGACCTAACCCAAAAATTCCCATTGCATCTGAAAGTAGAAACTCGCCCGATTACAACGGTACGTGTATTTTTTCCCTAGGCCATTCTGGTTAAGCGTTTGGAGCAGCAGAATTGCGAAAAATTTTTTGCCTTATCAACCATTTCTTGGCTTCAAACTCCCATATCTCGCGAACGGATTTACCTAACCCAAAAATTCCTGTTGCATCAGAAAGCAGAAACTCGCCCGATTACAACGGTATGCGTATTTTTCACCTAGTCCATTCTGGTTAAGCGTTTGGAGCAGCAGAATTGTGAACAATTTGTTCTCTTCTCAACCATTTCTTAGCTTCCAACTCCCATATCTCGCGAACGGATTGACCTAACCCAAAAATTCCTATTGCATTTGATAGTAGAAACTCGCCCGATTACAACGGTATGTGTATTTTTTCCCTAGGCCATTCTGGTTAAACGTTTGGAGCAGTAGAATTGCCAAAAATTTTTTGCCTTCTCAACCATTTCTTGGCTTCAAACTCCCATATCTCGCGAACGGATTGACCTAACCCAAAAATTCCTATTGTAACTGAAAGTAGAAACTCGCCCGATTACAACGGTATGTGTATATCTTCCCTAGGCTATTCTGGTTATGCGTTTGAAGCAGCAGAATTGCGAAAAATTTTTTGCCTTATCAACCATTTCTTGGCTTCAAACTCCCATATCTCGCGAACGGATTTACCAAACCCACAAATTCCTGTTGCATCAGAAAGCAGAAACTCGCCCGATTACAACGGTATGCGTATTTTTTCCCTAGTCCATTCTGGTTAAGCGTTTGGAGCAGCAGAATCGCGAAAAATTTGTTGTCTTCTCAACCATTTCTTAGATGCAAACTCTCATATCTCGCGAACGGATTGACCTAACCCAAACATTCCTATGGCATTTGAAAGTAGAAACTCGCCCGATTACAACGGTACGTGTGTTTTTCCCCTAGGCCATTCTGGTTAAGCGATTGGAGCAGCAGAAGTGCGAAAAATTTTTTGCCTTCTCAACCATTTCTTGGCTCCAAACTCCCATATCTCGCGAACGGATTGACCTACCCCAAAAATTCCTATCGCATCTGAAAGTAGAAACTCGCCCGATTACAACGGTATGTGTATTTTGTCCCTAGGCCATTCGGGTTAAGCGTTTGGAGCAGCAGAAGTGCGAAAAATTTGTTGTCTTCTCAACCGTTTCTTAGCTTCAAACAATCATATCTCACGAACGGATTGACCTAACCCAAACATTCCTATGGCATTTGAAAGTAGAAACTCGCCCGATTACAACGGTACGTGTATTTTTCCTCTAGGCCATTCTGGTTAAGCGTTTGGAGCAGCAGAATTGTGAACAATTTGTTCTCTTCTCAACCATTTCTTAGCTTCCAACTCCCATATCTCGCGAACGGATTGACCTACCCCAAAAATTCCTATCGCATCTGAAAGCAGAAACTCGCCCGATTACAACGGTATGTGTATTTTGTCCCTAGGCCATTCGGGTTAAGCGTTTGGAGCAGCAGAAGTGCGAAAAAATTGTTGTCTTCTCAACCATTTCTTAGCTTCAAACAATGATATCTCACGAACGGATTGACCTAACCCAAACATTCCTATGGCATTTGAAAGTAGAAACTCGCCCGATTACAACGGTACGTGTATTTTTCCCCTAGGCCATTCTGGTTCAGCGTTTGAAGCAGCAGAATTGCGAAAAATTTTTTGCCTTCTCAACCATTTCTTGGCTTCAAACTCCCATATCTCGCGAACGGATTGACCTAACCCAAAAATTCCTATTGTAACTGAAAGTAGAAACTCGACCGATTCCAACGGTATGCGTATTTTCCCCCTAGGCCATTCTGCTCAAGCGTTTGGAGCAGCAGAATTGCGAAAAATTTGTTCTCTTTTCAACCATTTCTTAGCTTCCAACTCCCATATCTCGCGAACGGATTGACCTAACCCAAAAATTCCCATTGCATCTGAAAGTAGAAACTCGCCCGATTACAACGGTACGTGTATTTTTTCCCTAGGCCATTCTGCTTAAGCGTTTGGAGCAGCAGAATTGCGAAAAATTTTTTGCCTTATCAACCATTTCTTGGCTTCAAACTCCCATATCTCGCGAACGGATTTACCTAACCCAAACATTCCTATGGCATTTGAAAGTAGAAACTCGCCCGATTACAACGGTACTTGTATTTTTCCTCTAGGCCATTCTGGTTAAGCGTTTGAAGCAGCAGAATTGCGAAAAATTTTTTGCCTTCTCAACGATTTCTTGGCTTCAAACTCCCATATCTCGCGAACGGATTGACCTAACCCAAAAATTCCTATTGTAACTGAAAGTAGAAACTCGACCGATTACAACGGTATGCGTATTTTCCCCCTAGTCCATTCTGGTTAAGCGTTTGGAGCAGCAGAAGTGCGAAAAATTTGTTGTCTTGTCAACCATTTCTTAGCTTCAAAGTCCCATATCTCGCGATCGGATTAACCTAACCCAAAAATTCCTATTGTAACTGAAAGTAGAAACTCGCCCGATTACAACGGTATGCGTATTTTTTCCCTAGGCCATTCTGCTTAAGCGTTTGGAGCAGCAGAATTGCGAAAAATTTGTTCTCTTCTCAACCATTTCTTAGCTTCCAACTCCCATATCTCGCGAACGGATTGACTTAACCCAAAAAATCCTATTGCATCTGAAAGTAGAAACTCGCCCGATTACAACGGTACGTGTATTTTTTCCCTAGGCCATTCTGGTTAAGCGTTTGGAGCAGCAGAATTGCGAAAAATTTTTTGCCTTCTCAACCATTTCTTGGCTTCAAACTCCCATATCTCGCGAACGGATTGACCTAACCCCAAAATTCCTATTGTAACTGAAAGTAGAAACTCGACCGATTCAAACGGTATGCGTATTTTCCCCCTAGGCCATTCTGCTCAAGCGTTTGGAGCAGCAGAATTGCGAAAAATTTGTTCTCTTCTCAACCATTTCTTAGCTTCCAACTCCCATATCTCGCGAACGGATTGACCTAACCCAAAAATTCCCATTGCATCTGAAAGTAGAAACTCGCCCGATTACAACGGTACGTGTATTTTTTCCCTAGGCCATTCTGGTTAAGCGTTTGGAGCAGCAGAATTGCGAAAAATTTTTTGCCTTATCAACCATTTCTTGGCTTCAAACTCCCATATCTCGCGAACGGATTTACCTAACCCAAAAATTCCTATTGCATTTGATAGTAGAAACTCGCCCGATTACAACGGTACGTGTATTTTTCCCCTACGCCGTTCTGGTTAAGCGATTGGAGCAGCAGAAGTGCGAAAAATTTGTTGTCTTGACAACCATTTCTTAGCTTCAAAGTCCCATATCTCGCGAACGGATTGACCTAACCCAAAAATTCCTATTGCATCTGAAAGTAGAAACTCGCCCGATTACAACGGTATGTGTATTTTTTCCCTAGGCCATTCTGGTTAAGCGTTTGGAGCAGCAGAATTGCGAAAAATTTTTTGCCTTCTCAACCATTTCTTGGCTTCAAACTCCCATATCTCGCGAACGGATTGACCTAACCCAAAAATTCCTGTTGCGTCTGAAAGTAGAAACTCGCCCGGTTACAACGGTATGTGTATTTTTTCCCTAGGCCATTCTGGTTAAGCGTTTGGAGCAGCGGAAATGCGAAAAATTTGTTGTCTCCTCAACCATTTCTTAGCTTCAAACTCCCATATATCGCGAATGGATTGACCTAACCCAAAAATTCCTATTGCATCAGAAAGCAGAAACTCGCCCGATTACAACGGTATGCGTATTTTTTCCCTAGTCCAATCTGGTTAAGCGTTTGGAGCAGCAGAATCGCGAAAAATTTGTTGTCTTCTCAACCATTTCTTAGATGCAAACTCTCATATCTCGCGAACGGATTGACCTAACCCAAACATTCCTATGGCATTTGAAAGTAGAAACTCGCCCGATTACAAAGGTACGTGTATTTTTCCCCTAGGCCATTCTGGTTGAGCGATTGGAGCAGCAGAAGTGCGAAAAATTTGTTGTCTTGTCAACCATTTCTTAGCTTCAAAGTCCCATATCTCGCGAACGGATTGACCTAACCCAAAAAATCCTATTGTAACTGAAAGTAGAAACTCGCCCGATTACAACGGTATGTGTATATCTTCCCTAGGCTATTCTGGTTAAGCGTTTGAAGCAGCAGAATTGCGAAAAATTTTTTGCCTTGTCAACCATTTCTTGGCTTCAAACTCCCATATCTCGCGAACGGATTTACCAAACCCACAAATTCCTGTTGCATCAGAAAGCAGAAACTCGCCCGATTACAACGGTATGCGTATTTTCTCCCTAGTCCATTCTGGTTAAGCGTTTGGAGCAGCAGAATCGCGAAAAATTTGTTGTCTTCTCAACCATTTCTTAGATGCAAACTCTCATATCTCGCGAACGGATTGACCTAACCCAAACATTCCTATGGCATTTGAAAGTAGAAACTCGCCCGATTACAACGGTACGTGTGTTTTTCCCCTAGGCCATTCTGGTTAAGCGATTGGAGCAGCAGAAGTGCGAAAAATTTTTTGCCTTCTCAACCATTTCTTGGCTCCAAACTCCCATATCTCGCGAACGGATTGACCTACCCCAAAAATTCCTATCGCATCTGAAAGTAGAAACTCGCCCGATTACAACGGTATGTGTATTTTGTCCCTAGGCCATTCGGGTTAAGCGTTTGGAGCAGCAGAAGTGCGAAAAATTTGTTGTCTTCTCAACCGTTTCTTAGCTTCAAACAATCATATCTCACGAACGGATTGACCTAACCCAAACATTCCTATGGCATTTGAAAGTAGAAACTCGCCCGATTACAACGGTACGTGTATTTTTCCTCTAGGCCATTCTGGTTAAGCGTTTGGAGCAGCAGAATTGTGAACAATTTGTTCTCTTCTCAACCATTTCTTAGCTTCCAACTCCCATATCTCGCGAACGGATTGACCTACCCCAAAAATTCCTATCGCATCTGAAAGCAGAAACTCGCCCGATTCCAACGGTATGCGTATTTTCCCCCTAGGCCATTCTGCTCAAGCGTTTGGAGCAGCAGAATTGCGAAAAATTTGTTCTCTTCTCAACCATTTCTTAGCTTCCAACTCCCATATCTCGCGAACGGATTGACCTAACCCAAAAATTCCCATTGCATCTGAAAGTAGAAACTCGCCCGATTACAACGGTACGTGTATTTTTTCCCTAGGCCATTCTGGTTAAGCGTTTGGAGCAGCAGAATTGCGAAAAATTTTTTGCCTTATCAACCATTTCTTGGCTTCAAACTCCCATATCTCGCGAACGCATTTACCTAACCCAAAAATTCCTGTTGCATCAGAAAGCAGAAACTCGCCCGATTACAACGGTATGCGTATTTTTCACCTAGTCCATTCTGGTTAAGCGTTTGGAGCAGCAGAATTGTGAACAATTTGTTCTCTTCTCAACCATTTCTTAGCTTCCAACTCCCATATCTCGCGAACGGATTGACCTAACCCAAAAATTCCTATTGCATTTGATAGTAGAGACTCGCCCGATTACAACGGTATGTGTATTTTTTCCCTAGGCCATTCTGGTTAAACGTTTGGAGCAGTAGAATTGCCAAAAATTTTTTGCCTTCTCAACCATTTCTTGGCTTCAAACTCCCATATCTCGCGAACGGATTGACCTAACCCAAAAATTCCTATCCCATCTGAAAGTAGAAACTCGCCCGATTACAACGGTACGTGTATTTTCTCCCTAGGCCATTCTGGTTAAGCGTTTGGAGCAGCAGAATTGCGAAAAATTTTTTGCCTTATTAACCATTTCTTGGCTTCAAACTCCCATATCTCGCGAACGGATTTACCTAACCCAAAAATTCCTGTTGCATCAGAAAGCAGAAACTCGCCCGATTACAACGGTATGCGTATTTTTTCCCTAGTCCTTTCTGGTTAAGCGTTTGGAGCAGCAGAAATGTGAACAATTTGTTTTCTTCTCAACCATTTCTTAGCTTCCAACTCCCATATCTCGCGAACGGATTGACCTAACCCAAAAATTCCTATTGCATTTGATAGTAGAAACTCGCCCGATTACAACGGTACTTGTATTTTTCCCCTACGCCATTCTGGTTAAGCGATTGGAGCAGCAGAAGTGCGAAAAATTTGTTGTCTTGACAACCATTTCTTAGCTTCAAAGTCCCATATCTCGCGAACGGATTGACCTAACCCAAAAATTCCTATTGCATCTGAAAGTAGAAACTCGCCCGATTACAACGGTATGTGTATTTTTTCCCTAGGCCATTCTGGTTAAACGTTTGGAGCAGCAGAATTGCGAAAAATGTTTTGCCTTCTCTACCATTTCTTGGCTTCAAACACCCATATCTCGCGAACGGATTGACCTAACCCAAAAATTCCTATTGCATCTGAAAGTAGAAACTCGCCCGATTACAGCGGTATGTGTATTTTTTCCCTAGGCCATTCTGGTTAAGCGATTGGAGCAGCAGAAGTGTGAAAAATTTTTTGCCTTCTCAACCATTTCTTGGCTTCAAACTCCCATATCTCGCGAACGGATTGACCTAACCCCAAAATTCCTATTGTAACTGAAAGTAGAAACTCGACCGATTCAAACGGTATGCGTATTTTCCCCCTAGGCCAATCTGCTCAAGCGTTTGGAGCAGCAGAATTGCGAAAAATTTGTTCTCTTCTCAACCATTTCTTAGCTTCCAACTCCCATATCTCGCGAACGGATTGACCTAACCCAAAAATTCCCATTGCATCTGAAAGTAGAAACTCGCCCGATTACAACGGTACGTGTATTTTTTCCCTAGGCCATTCTGGTTAAGCGTTTGGAGCAGCAGAATTGCGAAAAATTTTTTGCCTTATCAACCATTTCTTGGCTTCAATCTCCCATATCTCGCGAACGGATTTACCTAACCCAAAAATTCCTATTGCATTTGATAGTAGAAACTCGCCCGATTACAACGGTACGTGTATTTTTCCCCTACGCCATTCTGGTTAAGCGATTGGAGCAGCAGAAGTGTGAAAAATTTGTTGTCTTGACAACCATTTCTTAGCTTCAAAGTCCCATATCTCGCGAACGGATTGACCTAACCCAAAAATTCCTATTGCATCTGAAAGTAGAAACTCGCCCGATTACAACGGTATGTGTATTTTTTCCCTAGGCCATTCTGGTTAAACGTTTGGAGCAGCAGAATTGTGAAAAATTTTTTGCCTTCTCTACCATTTCTTGGCTTCAAACACCCATATCTCGCGAACGGATTGACCTAACCCAAAAATTCCTATTGCATCTGAAAGTAGAAACTCGCCCGATTACAGCGGTATGTGTATTTTTTCCCTAGGCCATTCTGGTTAAGCGTTTGGAGCAGCAAAATTGCGAAAAATTTTTTGCCTTCTCAACCATTTCTTGGCTTCAAACTCCCATATCTCGCGAACGGATTGACCTAACCCAAAAATTCCTGTTGCGTCTGAAAGTAGAAACTCGCCCGGTTACAACGGTATGTGTATTTTTTCCCTAGGCCATTCTGGTTAAGCGTTTGCAGCAGCGGAAGTGCGAAAAATTTGTTGTCTCCTCAACCATTTCTTAGCTTCAAACTCCCATATATCGCGAATGGATTGACCTAACCCAAAAATTCCTATTGCATCAGAAAGCAGAAACTCGCCCGATTACAACGGTATGCGTATTTTTTCCCTAGTCCAATCTGGTTAAGCGTTTGGAGCAGCAGAATCGCGAAAAATTTGTTGTCTTCTCAACCATTTCTTAGATGCAAACTCTCATATCTCGCGAACGGATTGACCTAACCCAAACATTCCTATGGCATTTGAAAGTAGAAACTCGCCCGATTACAGCGGTACGTGTGTTTTTCCCCTAGGCCATTCTGGTTAAGCGATTGGAGCAGCAGAAGTGCGAAAAATTTGTTGTCTTGTCAACCATTTCTTAGCTTCAAAGTCCCATATCTCGCGAACGGATTGACCTAACCCAAAAATTCCTATTGTAACTGAAAGTAGAAACTCGCCCGATTACAACGGTATGTGTATATCTTCCCTAGGCTATTCTGGTTAAGCGTTTGAAGCAGCAGAATTGCGAAAAATTTTTTGCCTTGTCAACCATTTCTTGGCTTCAAACTCCCATATCTCGCGAACGGATTTACCAAACCCACAAATTCCTGTTGCATCAGAAAGCAGAAACTCGCCCGATTACAACGGTATGTGTATATCTTCCCTAGGCTATTCTGGTTAAGCGTTTGGAGCAGCAGAATCGCGAAAAATTTGTTGTCTTCCTAACCATTTCTTAGATGCAAACTCTCATATCTCGCGAACGGATTGACCTAACCCAAACATTCCTATGGCATTTGAAAGTAGAAACTCGCCCGATTACAGCGGTACGTGTGTTTTTCCCCTAGGCCATTCTGGTTAAGCGATTGGAGCAGCAGAAGTGCGAAAAATTTTTTGCCTTCTCAACCATTTCTTGGCTCCAAACTCCCATATCTCGCGAACGGATTGACCTACCCCAAAAATTCCTATCGCATCTGAAAGTAGAAACTCGCCCGATTACAATGGTATGTGTATTTTGTCCCTAGGCCATTCGGGTTAAGCGTTTGGAGCAGCAGAAGTGCGAAAAATTTGTTGTCTTCTCAACCGTTTCTTAGCTTCAAACAATCATATCTCACGAACGGATTGACCTAACCCAAACATTCCTATGGCATTTGAAAGTAGAAACTCGCCCGATTACAACGGTACGTGTATTTTTCCTCTAGGCCATTCTGGTTAAGCGTTTGGAGCAGCAGAATTGTGAACAATTTGTTCTCTTCTCAACCATTTCTTAGCTTCCAACTCCCATATCTCGCGAACGGATTGCCCTACCCCAAAAATTCCTATCGCATCTGAAAGCAGAAACTCGCCCGATTCCAACGGTATGCGTATTTTCCCCCTAGGCCATTCTGCTCAAGCGTTTGGAGCAGCAGAATTGCGAAAAATTTGTTCTCTTCTCAACCATTTCTTAGCTTCCAACTCCCATATCTCGCGAACGGATTGACCTAACCCAAAAATTCCCATTGCATCTGAAAGTAGAAACTCGCCCGATTACAACGGTACGTGTATTTTTTCCCTAGGCCATTCTGGTTAAGCGTTTGGAGCAGCAGAATTGCGAAAAATTTTTTGCCTTATCAACCATTTCTTGGCTTCAAACTCCCATATCTCGCGAACGGATTTACCTAACCCAAAAATTCCTGTTGCATCAGAAAGCAGAAACTCGCCCGATTACAACGGTATGCGTATTTTTCACCTAGTCCATTCTGGTTAAGCGTTTGGAGCAGCAGAATTGTGAACAATTTGTTCTCTTCTCAACCATTTCTTAGCTTCCAACTCCCATATCTCGCGAACGGATTGACCTAACCCAAAAATTCCTATTGCATTTGATAGTAGAAACTCGCCCGATTACAACGGTACGTGTATTTTCTCCCTAGGCCATTCTGGTTAAGCGTTTGGAGCAGCAGAATTGCGAAAAATTTTTTGCCTTATCAACCATTTCTTGGCTTCAAACTCCCATATCTCGCGAACGGATTTACCTAACCCAAAAATTCCTGTTGCATCAGAAAGCAGAAACTCGCCCGATTACAACGGTATGCGTATTTTTTCCCTAGTCCATTCTGGTTAAGCGTTTGGAGCAGCAGAAATGTGAACAATTTGTTTTCTTCTCAACCATTTCTTAGCTTCCAACTCCCATATCTCGCGAACGGATTGACCTAACCCAAAAATTCCTATTGCATTTGATAGTAGAAACTCGCCCGATTACAACGGTACTTGTATTTTTCCCCTACGCCATTCTGGTTAAGCGATTGGAGCAGCAGAAGTGCGAAAAATTTGTTGTCTTGGCAACCATTTCTTAGCTTCAAAGTCCCATATCTCGCGAACGGATTGACCTAACCCAAAAATTCCTATTGCATCTGAAAGTAGAAACTCGCCCGATTACAACGGTATGTGTATTTTTTCCCTAGGCCATTCTGGTTAAACGTTTGGAGCAGCAGAATTGCGAAAAATTTTTTGCCTTCTCTACCATTTCTTGGCTTCAAACACCCATATCTCGCGAACGGATTGACCTAACCCAAAAATTCCTATTGCATCTGAAAGTAGAAACTCGCCCGATTACAGCGGTATGTGTATTTTTTCCCTAGGCCATTCTGGTTAAGCGTTTGGAGCAGCAGATTTGCGAAAAATTTTTTGCCTTCTCAACCATTTCTTGGCTTCAAACTCCCATATCTCGCGAACGGATTGACCTAACCCAAAAATTCCTGTTGCGTCTGAAAGTAGAAACTCGCCCGGTTACAACGGTATGTGTATTTTTTCCCTAGGCCATTCTGGTTAAGCGTTTGGAGCAGCGGAAGTGCGAAAAATTTTTTGCCTTCTCAACCATTTCTTGGCTTCAAACTCCCATATCTCGCGAACGGATTGACCTAACCCAAAAATTCCTGTTGCGTCTGAAAGTAGAAACTCGCCCGGTTACAACGGTATGTGTATTTTCTCCCTAGGCCATTCTGCTTAAGCGTCTGGAGCAGCAGAATTGCGAAAAATTTGTTGTCTTCTCAACCATTTCTTGGCTTCAAACTCCCATATCTCGCGAACGGATTGACCTAACCCAAAAATTGCTGTTGCATCTGAAAGTAGAAACTCGCCCGATTACAACGGTATGTGTATTTTTTCCCTAGGCCATTCTGGTTAAGCGTTTGGAGCAGCAGAATTGCGAACAATTTGTTCTCTTCTCAACCATTTCTTAGCTTCCAACTCCCATATCTCGCGAACGGATTGACCTAACCCAAAAATTCCTATTGCATTTGAAAGTAGAAACTCGCCCGATTACAACGGTACGTGTATTTTTCCCCTAGGCCATTCTGGTTAAGCGATTGGAGCAGCAGAAGTGCGAAAAATTTTTTGTCTTCTCAACCATTTCTTAGCTTCAAACTCCCATATCTCGCGAACGGATTGACCTAACCCAAAAATTCCTATTGCATTTGAAAGTAGAAACTCGCCCGATTACAACGGTACGTGTATTTTTCCCCTAGGCCATTCTGGTTAAGCGATTGGAGCAGCAGAATTGCGAAAAATTTGTTGTCTTCTCAACCATTTCTTAGACTCAAAGTCCCATATCTCGCGAACGGATTGACCAAACCCAAAAATTGCTGTTGCATCTGAAAGTAGAAACTCGCCCGATTACAACGGTATGTGTATTTTTTCCCTAGGCCATTCTGGTTAAGCGTTTGGAGCAGCAGAATTGCGAACAATTTGTTCTCTTCTCAACCATTTCTTAGCTTCCAACTCTCATATCTCGCGAACGGATTGACCTAACCCAAAAATTCCTATTGCATTTGAAAGTAGAAACTCGCCCCATTACAACGGTACGTGTATTTTTCCGCTAGGCCATTCTGGTTAAGCGATTGGAGCAGCAGAATTGCGAAAAATTTGTTGTCTTCTCAACCATTTCTTAGATTCAAAGTCCCATATCTCGCGAACGGATTGACCAAACCCAAAAATTCCTTCTGCGTCGGAAAGTAGAAACTCGCCCGATTACAACGGTATGTGTATTTTCTCCCTAGGCCATTCTGCTTAAGCGTCTGGAGCAGCAGAATTGCGAAAAATTTGTTGTCTTCTCAACCATTTCTTGGCTTCAAACTCCCATATCTCGCGAACGGATTGACCTAACCCAAAAATTGCTGTTGCATCTGAAAGTAGAAACTCGCCCGATTACAACGGTATGTGTATTTTTTCCCTAGGCCATTCTGGTTAAGCGTTTGGAGCAGCAGAATTGCGAACAATTTGTTCTCTTCTCAACCATTTCTTAGCTTCCAACTCCCATATCTCGCGAACGGATTGACCTAACCCAAAAATTCCTATTGCATTTGAAAGTAGAAACTCGCCCGATTACAACGGTACGTGTATTTTTCCCCTAGGCCATTCTGGTTAAGCGATTGGAGCAGCAGAAGTGCGAAAAATTTGTTGTCTTGTCAACCATTTCTTAGCTTTAAAGTCCCATATCTCGCTAATGGATTAACCTAACCCACAAATTCCTATTGTAACTGAAAGTAGAAACTCGCCCGATTACAACGGTATGCGTATTTCTTCCCTAGTCCATTCTGGTTAAGCGTTTGGAGCAGCAGAATTGCGAACAATTTGTTCTCTTCTCAACCATTTCTTGGCTTCAAACTCCCATATCTCGCGAACGGATTGACCTAACCCAAAAATTGCTGTTGCATCTGAAAGTAGAAACTCGCCCGATTACAACGGTACGCGTATTTTTCCCCTAGGGCATTCTGGTTAAGCGATTGGAGCAGCAGAATTGCGAAAAATTTGTTGTCTTCTCAACCATTTCTTAGATTCAAAGTCCCATATCTCGCGAACGGATTGACCAAACCCAAAAATTCCTATTGCATTTGAAAGTAGAAACTCGCTCGATTACAACGGTACGCGTATTTTTCCCCTAGGCCATTCTGGTTAAGCGATTGGAGCAGCAGAAGTGCGAAAAATTTGTTGTCTTGTCAACCATTTCTTAGCTTCAAAGTCCCATATCTCGCGAACGGATTGACCTAACCCAAAAATTCCTATTGCATCTGAAAGTAGAAACTCGCCCGATTACAACGGTATGTGTATTTTTTCCCTAGGCCATTCTGGTTAAGCGTTTGGAGCAGCAGAATTGTGAAAAATTTTTTGCCCTCTCTACCATTCCTTGGCTTCAAACACCCATATCTCGCGAACGGATTGATCTAACCCAAAAATTGCTGTTGCATCTGAAAGTAGAAACTCGCCCGATTACAACGGTACGTGTATTTTTCCCCTAGGCCATTCTGGTTAAGCGATTGGAGCAGCAGAATTGCGAAAAATTTGTTGTCTTCTCAACCATTTCTTAGATTCAAAGTCCCATATCTCGCGAACGGATTGACCAAACCCAAAAATTCTTTCTGCGTCTGAAAGTAGAAACTCGCCCGATTACAACGGTATGTGTATTTTCTCCCGAGGCCATTCTGGATAAGCGTCTGGAGCAGCAGAATTGTGAAAAATTTTTTGACTTCTCTACCATTTCTTGGCTTCAAACTCCCATATCTCGCGAACGGATTGACCTAACCCAAAAATTCCAGCTGCGTCTGAAAGTAGAAACTCGCCCGATTACAACGGTATGTGTATTTTTTCCCTAGGCCATTCTGGTTAAGCGTTTGGAGCAGCAGAATTGTGAAAAATTTTTTGCCCTCTCTACCATTCCTTGGCTTCAAACACCCATATCTCGCGAACGGATTGACCTAACCCAAAAATTCCTATTGCATCTGAAAGTAGAAACTCGCCCGATTACAACGGTTTGTGTATTTTTTCCCTAGGCCATTCTGGTTAAGCGTTTGGAGCAGCAGAATTGCGAAAAATTTGTTGTCTTCTCAACCATTTCTTGGCTTCAAACTCCCATATCTCGCGAACGGATTGACCTAACCCAAAAATTGCTGTTGCATCTGAAAGTAGAAACTCGCCCGATTACAACGGTATGTGTATTTTTTCCCTAGGCCATTCTGGTTAAGCGTTTGGAGCAGCAGAATTGCGAAAAATTTTTTGTCTTCTCAACCATTTCTTAGCTTCAAACTCCCATATCTCGCGAACGGATTGACCTAACCCAAAAATTCCTATTGCATTTGAAAGTAGAAACTCGCCCGATTACAACGGTACGTGTATTTTTCCCCTAGGCCATTCTGGTTAAGCGATTGGAGCAGCAGAATTGCGAAAAATTTGTTGTCTTCTCAACCATTTCTTAGACTCAAAGTCCCATATCTCGCGAACGGATTGACCAAACCCAAAAATTGCTGTTGCATCTGAAAGTAGAAACTCGCCCGATTACAACGGTATGTGTATTTTTTCCCTAGGCCATTCTGGTTAAGCGTTTGGAGCAGCAGAATTGCGAACAATTTGTTCTCTTCTCAACCATTTCTTAGATTCAAAGTCCCATATCTCGCGAACGGATTGACCAAACCCAAAAATTCCTTCTGCGTCGGAAAGTAGAAACTCGCCCGATTACAACGGTATGTGTATTTTTTCCCTAGGCCATTCTGGTTAAGCGTCTGGAGCAGCAGAATTGCGAAAAATTTGTTGTCTTCTCAACCATTTCTTGGCTTCAAACTCCCATATCTCACGAACGGATTGACCTAACCCAAAAATTGCTCTTGCATCTGAAAGTAGAAACTCGCCCGTTTACAACGGTATGTGTATTTTCTCCCTAGGCCATTTTGGTTAAGCGTCTGGAGCAGCAGAATTGCGAAAAATTTTTTGCCTTATCAACCATTTCTTGGCTTCAAACTCCCATATCTCGCGAACGGATTTACCTAACCCAAAAATTCCTGTTGCATCAGAAACAGAATCTCGCCCGATTACAACGGTATGCGTATTTTTTCCCTAGTCCATTCTGGTTAAGCGTTTGGAGCAGCAGAGTTACGAACAATTTGTTCTCTTCTCAACCATTTCTTAGCTTCCAACTCTCATATCTCGCGAACGGATTGACCTAACCCAAAAATTCCTATTGCATTTGAAAGTAGAAACTCGCCCCATTACAACGGTACGTGTATTTTTCCGCTAGGCCATTCTGGTTAAGCGATTGGAGCAGCAGAATTGCGAAAAATTTGTTGTCTTCTCAACCATTTCTTAGATTCAAAGTCCCATATCTCGCGAACGGATTGACCAAACCCAAAAATTCCTTCTGCGTCGGAAAGTAGAAACTCGCCCGATTACAACGGTATGTGTATTTTCTCCCTAGGCCATTCTGCTTAAGCGTCTGGAGCAGCAGAATTGCGAAAAATTTGTTGTCTTCTCAACCATTTCTTGGCTTCAAACTCCCATATCTCGCGAACGGATTGACCTAACCCAAAAATTGCTGTTGCATCTGAAAGTAGAAACTCGCCCGATTACAACGGTATGTGTATTTCTTCCCTAGGCCATTCTGGTTAAGCGTTTGGAGCAGCAGAATTGCGAACAATTTGTTCTCTTCTCAACCATTTCTTAGCTTCCAACTCCCATATCTCGCGAACGGATTGACCTAACCCAAAAATTCCTATTGCATTTGAAAGTAGAAACTCGCCCGATTACAACGGTACGTGTATTTTTCCCCTAGGCCATTCTGGTTAAGCGATTGGAGCAGCAGAAGTGCGAAAAATTTGTTGTCTTGTCAACCATTTCTTAGCTTTAAAGTCCCATATCTCGCGAATGGATTAACCTAACCCAAAAATTCCTATTGTAACTGAAAGTAGAAACTCGCCCGATTACAACGGTATGCGTATTTTTTCCCTTGGCCATTCTGCTTAAGCGTTTGGAGCAGCAGAATTGCGAAAAATTTGTTCTCTTCTCAACCATTTCTTAGCTTCCAACTCCCATATCTCGCGAACGGATTGACCTAACCCAAAAATTCCTATTGCATCTGAAAGTAGAAACTCGCCCGATTACAACGGTACGTGTATTTTTTCCCTAGGCCATTCTGGTTAAGCGTTTGGAGCAGCAGAATTGCGAAAAATTTTTTGCCTTATCAACCATTTCTTGGCTTCAAACTCCCATATCTCGCGAACGGATTTACCTAACCCAAAAGTTCCTGTTGCATCAGGAAGCAGAATCTCGCCCGATTACAACGGTATGCGTATTTCTTCCCTAGTCCATTCTGGTTAAGCGTTTGGAGCAGCAGAATTGCGAACAATTTGTTCTCTTCTCAACCATTTCTTGGCTTCAAACTCCCATATCTCGCGAACGGATTGACCTAACCCAAAAATTGCTGTTGCATCTGAAAGTAGAAACTCGCCCGATTACAACGGTACGTGTATTTTTCCCCTAGGGCATTCTGGTTAAGCGATTGGAGCAGCAGAATTGCGAAAAATTTGTTGTCTTCTCAACCATTTCTTAGATTCAAAGTCCCATATCTCGCGAACGGATTGACCAAACCCAAAAATTCATTCTGCGTCTGAAAGTAGAAACTCGCCCGATTACAACGGTATGTGTATTTTCTCCCTAGGCCATTCTGGATAAGCGTCTGGAGCAGCAGAATTGTGAAAAATTTTTTGACTTCTCTACCATTTCTTGGCTTCAAACTCCCATATCTCGCGAACGGATTGACCTAACTCAAAAATTCCAGCTGCGTCTGAAAGTAGAAACTCGCCCGATTACAACGGTATGCGTATTTTTTCCCTGGGCCATTCTGGTTAAGCGTTTGGAGCAGCAGAATTGCGAAAAATTTTTTGCCTTATCAACCATTTCTTGGCTTCAAACTCCCATATCTCGCGAACGGATTTACCTAACCCAAAAATTCCTGTTGCATCAGAAACAGAATCTCTCCCGATTACAACGGTATGCGTATTTTTTCCCTAGTCCATTCTGGTTAAGCGTTGGAGCAGCAGAGTTACGAACAATTTGTTCTCTTCTCAACCATTTCTTAGCTTCCAACTCCCATATCTCGCGAACGGATTGACCTAACCCAAAAATTCCTATTGCATTTGAAAGTAGAAACTCGCCCCATTACAACGGTACGTGTATTTTTCCCCTAGGCCATTCTGGTTAAGCGATTGGAGCAGCAGAATTGCGAAAAATTTGTTGTCTTCTCAACCATTTCTTGGCTTCAAACTCCCATATCTCGCGAACGGATTGACCTAACCCAAAAATTGCTGTTGCATCTGAAAGTAGAAACTCGCCCGATTACAACGGTATGTGTATTTTTTCCCTAGGCCATTCTGGTTAAGCGTTTGGAGCAGCAGAATTGCGAACAATTTGTTCCCTTCTCAACCATTTCTTGCTTCAAACTCCCATATCTCGCGAACGGATTTAACCTAACCCAAAAATTCCTGTTCCATCAGAAAGCAGAAACTCGCCCGATTACAAAGGTATGCGTATTTTTTCCTAGTCCATTCTGGTTTAAGCGTTTGGAGCAGCAGAATTGCGAAAAATTTTTTGCCTTATCAACCATTTCTTGGCTTCAAACTCCCATATCTCGCGAACGGATTTACCTAACCCAAAAGTTCCTGTTGCATCAGGAAGCAGAATCTCGCCCGATTACAACGGTATGCGTATTTCTTCCCTAGTCCATTCTGGTTAAGCGTTTGGAGCAGCAGAATTGCGAACAATTTGTTCTCTTCTCAACCATTTCTTGGCTTCAAACTCCCATATCTCGCGAACGGATTGACCTAACCCAAAAATTGCTGTTGCATCTGAAAGTAGAAACTCGCCCGATTACAACGGTACGTGTATTTTTCCCCTAGGGCATTCTGGTTAAGCGATTGGAGCAGCAGAATTGCGAAAAATTTGTTGTCTTCTCAACCATTTCTTAGATTCAAAGTCCCATATCTCGCGAACGGATTGACCAAACCCAAAAATTCATTCTGCGTCTGAAAGTAGAAACTCGCCCGATTACAACGGTATGTGTATTTTCTCCCTAGGCCATTCTGGATAAGCGTCTGGAGCAGCAGAATTGTGAAAAATTTTTTGACTTCTCTACCATTTCTTGGCTTCAAACTCCCATATCTCGCGAACGGATTGACCTAACTCAAAAATTCCAGCTGCGTCTGAAAGTAGAAACTCGCCCGATTACAACGGTATGCGTATTTTTTCCCTGGGCCATTCTGGTTAAGCGTTTGGAGCAGCAGAATTGCGAAAAATTTTTTGCCTTATCAACCATTTCTTGGCTTCAAACTCCCATATCTCGCGAACGGATTTACCTAACCCAAAAATTCCTGTTGCATCAGAAACAGAATCTCTCCCGATTACAACGGTATGCGTATTTTTTCCCTAGTCCATTCTGGTTAAGCGTTTGGAGCAGCAGAGTTACGAACAATTTGTTCTCTTCTCAACCATTTCTTAGCTTCCAACTCCCATATCTCGCGAACGGATTGACCTAACCCAAAAATTCCTATTGCATTTGAAAGTAGAAACTCGCCCCATTACAACGGTACGTGTATTTTTCCCCTAGGCCATTCTGGTTAAGCGATTGGAGCAGCAGAATTGCGAAAAATTTGTTGTCTTCTCAACCATTTCTTGGCTTCAAACTCCCATATCTCGCGAACGGATTGACCTAACCCAAAAATTGCTGTTGCATCTGAAAGTAGAAACTCGCCCGATTACAACGGTATGTGTATTTTTTCCCTAGGCCATTCTGGTTAAGCGTTTGGAGCAGCAGAATTGCGAACAATTTGTTCCCTTCTCAACCATTTCTTGGCTTCAAACTCCCATATCTCGCGAACGGATTTACCTAACCCAAAAATTCCTGTTCCATCAGAAAGCAGAAACTCGCCCGATTACAACGGTATGCGTATTTTTTCCCTAGTCCATTCTGGTTAAGCGTTTGGAGCAGCAGAATTGCGAACAATTTGTTCTCTTCTCAACCATTTCTTAGCTTCCAACTCCCATATCTCGCGAACGGATTGACCTAACCCAAAAATTCCTATTGCATCTGAAAGTAGAAACTCGCCCGATTACAACGGTATGTGTATCTTTTCCCTAGGCCATTCTGGTTAAGCGTTTGGAGCAGCAGAATTGCGAAAAATTTGTTGTCTTCTCAACCATTTCTTGGCTTCAAACTCCCATATCTCGCGAACGGATTGACCTAACCCAAAAATTGCTGTCGCATCTGAAAGTAGAAACTCGCGCGATTACAACGGTATGTGTATTTTTTCCCTAGGCCATTCTGGTTAAGCGTTTGGAGCAGCAGAATTGCGAAAAATTTATTGTCTTCTCAACCATTTCTTAGCTTCCAACTCCCATATCTCGCGAACGGATTGACCTAACCCAAAAATTCCTATTGCATTTGAAAGTAGAAACTCGCCCGATTACAACGGTACGTGTATTTTTCCCCTAGGCCATTCTGGTTAAGCGATTGGAGCAGCAGAAGTGCGAAAAATTTGTTGTCTTGTCAACCATTTCTTAGCTTTAGAGTCCCATATCTCGCGAACGGATTAACCTAACCCAAAAATTCCTATTGTAACTGAAAGTAGAAACTCGCCCGATTACAACGGTATGCGTATTTTTTCCCTAGTCCATTCTGGTTAAGCGTTTGGAGCAGCAGAATTACGAAAAATTTTTTGCCTTATCAACCATTTCTTGGCTTCAAACTCCCATATCTCGCGAACGGATTTACCTAACCCAAAAATTCGTGTTGCATCAGAAAGCAGAATCTCGCCCGATTACAACGGTATGCGTATTTCTTCCCTAGTCCATTCTGGTTAAGCGTTTGGAGCAGCAGAATTGCGAACAATTTGTTCTCTTCTCAACCATTTCTTGGCTTCAAACTCCCATATCTCGCGAACGGATTGACCTAACCCAAAAATTGCTGTTGCATCTGAAAGTAGAAACTCGCCCGATTACAACGGTACGTGTATTTTTCCCCTAGGCCATTCTGGTTAAGCGATTGGAGCAGCAGAATTGCGAAAAATTTGTTGTCTTCTCAACCATTTCTTAGATTCAAAGTCCCATATCTCGCGAACGGATTGACCAAACCCAAAAATTCCTTCTGCGTCTGAAAGTAGAAACTCGCCCGATTACAACGGTATGTGTATTTTCTCCCTAGGCCATTCTGGATAAGCGTCTGGAGCAGCAGAATTGTGAAAAATTTTTTGACTTCTCTACCATTTCTTGGCTTCAAACTCCCATATCTCGCGAACGGATTGACCTAACCCAAAAATTCCTATTGCATCTGAAAGAAGAAACTCCCTCGATTACAACGGTATGGGTATTTTTTCCCTAGGCCATTCTGTTTAAGCGTTTGGAGCAGCAGAATTGCGAAAAATTTTTTGCCTTCTCAACCATTTCTTGGCTTCAAACTCCCACATCTCGCGAACGGATTGACCTAACCCAAAAATTCCTGGTGCGTCTGAAAGTAGAAACTCGCCCGATTACAACGGTATGTGTATTTTTTCCCTAGTCCATTCTGGTTAAGCGTTTGGAGCAGCAGAATTACGAACAATTTGTCTCTTCTCAACCATTTCTTAGCTTCCAACTCCCATATCTCGCGAACGGATTGACCTAACCCAAATATTCCTATTGCATTTGAAAGTAGAAACTCGCCCGATTACAACGGTACGTGTATTTTTTCCCTAGGCCATTCTGGTTAAGCGATTGGAGCAGCAGAATTGCGAAAAATTTGTTGTCTTCTCAACCATTTCTTAGATTCAAAGTCCCATATCTCGCGAACGGATTGACCAAACCCAAAAATTCCTTCTGCGTCGGAAAGTAGAAACTCGCCCGATTACAACGGTATGTGTATTTTCTCCCTAGGCCATTCTGGATAAGCGTCTGGAGCAGCAGAATTGTGAAAAATTTTTTGACTTCTCTACCATTTCTTGGCTTCAAACTCCCATATCTCGCGAACGGATTGACCTAACCCAAAAATTCCTATTGCATCTGAAAGAAGAAACTCCCTCGATTACAACGGTATGGGTATTTTCTCCCTAGGCCATTCTGTTTAAGCGTTTGGAGCAGCAGAATTGCGAAAAATTTTTTGCCTTCTCAACCATTTCTTGGCTTCAAACTCCCATATCTCTTGAACGGATTGACCTAACCCAAAAATTCCTATTGCATTTGAAAGTAGAAACTCGCCCGATTACAACGGTACGTGTATTTTTTCCCTAGGCCATTCTGGTTAAGCGTTTGGAGCAGCAGAATTGCGAAAAATTTGTTGTCTTCTCAACCATTTCTTGGCTTCAAACTCCCATATCTCGCGAACGGATTGACCTAACCCAAAAATTGCTGTTGCATCTGATAGTAGAAACTCGCCCGATTACAACGGTATGTGTATTTTTTCCCTAGGCCATTCTGGTTAAGCGTTTTGAGCAGCAGAATTGCGAACAATTTGTTCTCTTCTCAACCATTTCTTAGCTTCCAACTCCCATATCTCGCGAACGGATTGACCTAACCCAAAAATTCCTATTGCATTTGAAAGTAGAAACTCGCCCGATTACAACGGTACGTGTATTTTTCCCCTAGGCCATTCTGGTTAAGCGATTGGAGCAGCAGAAGTGCGAAAAATTTGTTGTCTTGTCAACCATTTCTTAGCTTTAAAGTCCCATATCTCGCGAACGGATTAACCTAACCCAAAAATTCCTATTGTAACTGAAAGTAGAAACTCGCCCGATTACAACGGTATGCGTATTTTTTCCCTAGTCCATTCTGGTTAAGCGTTTGGAGCAGCAGAGTTACGAACAATTTGTTCTCTTCTCAACCATTTCTTAGCTTCCAACTCCCATATCTCGCGAACGGATTGACCTAACCCAAAAATTCCTATTGCATTTGAAAGTAGAAACTCGCCCCATTACAACGGTACGTGTATTTTTCCCCTAGGCCATTCTGGTTAAGCGATTGGAGCAGCAGAATTGCGAAAAATTTGTTGTCTTCTCAACCATTTCTTGGCTTCAAACTCCCATATCTCGCGAACGGATTGACCTAACCCAAAAATTGCTGTTGCATCTGAAAGTAGAAACTCGCCCGATTACAACGGTATGTGTATTTTTTCCCTAGGCCATTCTGGTTTAAGCGTTTGGAGCAGCAGAATTGCGAACAATTTGTTCCCTTCTCAACCATTTCTTGGCTTCAAACTCCCATATCTCGCGAACGGATT